>NW_012137080.1:3745804-3759881 GCF_000956105.1 Propithecus coquereli | reverse complement strand
GTGTGCACTCTCTTCAATGGCAGTAAGGACTATGTGCTGAGCAGCGTTACACATTACTTTTGACGGCCGGGCGAGGTGACTCAGGCCTGTAATCCCAGCACTTTGGGAGGCCCAGGTGGGAGGATTGCTTGAGCCCAGGAGTTCAAGACCAGCCTGAGCAACATAGCGAGACCCCATCTCTATAAAAAATAGAAAAATTAGCTGGATGTGATAGTGCTCCCCTGTAGTCCCAGCTACTCGGGAGGCTGAGACAGGAGGATCACTTGAGCCCAGGCGTTTGAGGTTGCAGTGAGCTACGATCATGCCACTGCACTCTAGCTCAGGCAATAGAGTAAGACCCCGTCTCAAAAAACAAACAAACAAACAAAACCCCAAGAAACAGAAAAACAGATTACCTTTGTTATGCCTATTTAAAAAAAAATGCACGCACTCTGCCCAGATGAGCAAAGAGGTGGCTTCTGTTTCCTGTAACAAATCTAATATCACCATAATCTCCTCCTGATTAGGGACAGAAACAGTAATAGGCTAATTAATTGACTGGTCTGGGGCAAATATCCAGTGAAGCCAAAGTTCACCTCTAATGAGCCATTTCACCTCTCCTGGGCCCTCTTGCTAATGTGGCACCAGGAAATCTCCAAGTCCTCATGTCCTTGCACAGCTCTCTGCTCTATGTGACCGTCTGGCACTTGAGCTGGGCTGGCCTAGTCTGTCCCTGGCTATGCTGGGGACACCTGCTGCTGACATCCATGGTGGGTATAGCCTCTGGCTTGTTTTCTTGGCATGAACAACCCACTGGGCACCTCCTCTGTTCCCAAAAGCTCTGCCGACTTGCGAAGTGTGGTTGTGACTCCCATTCGGTCCAAGGCTCACCTGTGCCCCTAGCCAGATTCTCATTGGAAACCCCCATGGGGACACGCAGGAAGCTGGGTCTCTTCCAGTCCCTGCCACGTTATGTGGCATCAAGGGCTTTGGGAACGTCAAGCCAAGTACTCTCTCCTGCCCCCAGCACAGTGCCCTCCCATGTATCAGAGTTCTAAATGGAGGACAGGGAACAAAAGACCCTCTGTTTTTGCCTTTTTCCTCAATCTGTTAAACTCCCCCCACCCTGTCATTCTGGGGCTTTAGCCTGGAATCGGAAGGTCAGCACACCTGAGTGCGACCACCTGGGGCCTGATTTCCACCCATCCTCTTCCCGCAATCCCTGGGCCTGGAGGAGAGGGCTCCTGACCCCCACACTTTAGCCTTGACATCCCTAACACCTTGCTGCCAGACAGTGGTCCACCCACAAGCAGCCTCAGTGTCGCCTGGAAGCTTATTAGCAGTGTAGACTCTCAAGCCCCAGCCTGGCCCTGCTGAATCGGAATTTGCTTGTTAACAAGGTGCCAGGTGATTCACACGCACGTCAGAGTCAGCGGAGCGTCCCGGCTCACACCGCATCCTGGGGGCTTTCCTTCCCTGTCCCGTGTCAGACTCTGCGGTCTGGTCCTCTAGGCCGGGCTCTTGCTACCTTAATGGGAGCTCAGGGGGGTTAGGAAATCCTTCTCCCTCTTGTCACAGCCCAACCTCTACACGCTGCACGTGCAAATCTCGTGCCTTGGTGCCTTGGATGTCACCAGCTGAATAGTGACTTTTTCTTTCTCTCGACGTTCTTGCTGTAACAATCCTAATCCTCCTCAAGGCACACTTCTTGAACGTGGGGGCGGACAAAGAGGCAAATATACAGAACTGTGAAAGAGAAAAACACATGAACATATTTTTAAAAATATTCTCCCACTTACAACAGCTTTTGCTGACTTGAGCTCGGGGTGATGCGAGCAGGCTATGTGGAGGGTGGCGGTAAGAAGGGGAGTCCTGAGCATCGAGCGGCACAGACTACACAGATGTCATTGAGGATGCTCCTTCCTCCGTACAGTGTCCTCCTCACAAGGGTGCAAGGGAGAAACCCTCTCGCCTCGGTATCCAGAGTGGTTCAACATTTCCTGAGCAAGGAGACTGCCTTTGTGTTATGGGCCTCTAGGGGATAACTACCCACTTGCCCCTTTTGCTTTGGCCACTAGGAAGCTTAGAGCCAAATTTGCTGCCCCAAAATGGTAAGTATGTAATTAAGTATAATCCTCATGCTGGACTTATCCCTGGCTTCACCGTAGGTTGTCTTCTTCCTCCTTACTTTGAATACGTGCATTTTATTATAACCAAGTAGTCTTACAAGCCACTTTAAATCTTTCCTGAAGTCAGGTGGAATACATTTACAGGCAGGTACTGTTCTAGGTTCTTGACTACAGTTTATCCTGCTTAATCTTTATTACTGTATTAGTGTCTCTGTTTCACGGATGAGGAAAGCGAAGTTCAGAGAGGTTGAACAAGCAAGCCAAGCGCAGGGCAGCTGCAGGAAATCTAAGTCGGGGTGTCGTTTGTACCCCAGCAGGAGCCACTGTCCTCAGGGCAAGCAGGCCAACACTGCGGAGAGGGAGCAGAGGGGAGAGTTGGGTGAGATCTGCAACGAGCCCTAAGACTCTCCATCAAACGCTTGCCCATGGGGCAGCCAAACCCTGCTGACTGCGAGCTTCCTTTCCGTACATGTATCCACTTCCCCGGTTAATCGGCCACGAGGTTCCGAAGGATAGAGCCGGGGCCAGTGGTTCTGTGACCGGAGCACCGAACTACCTTGTGGGGACGTGTGAGTGCTTCGAAGGCGGTGCCTGCAGCGGCCACCTTCTGGGGGCAGCGGCCGTGTCCCCCACCTTGCTGGCTGATGGAGACAAGGTAGTTCCCTCAGAGGCCCAAGGTAAGGCTGCCTCCTAGAACGGACTGGGGATGAAGGCAAGGGATGAGCCAAGGCGACTGCCTGAAAAAGAAGGAAGAGAATTTAATGTACCAACAAGAAAGGATTATTTTTAATTGAAAAAAGCAAATTAAAGAACAGGCCATGTCCGAAGATCCCATTTGTGTGTTTTGAATACACACACTCGGACGCATACACATAGACACACACAGACCCCGTACAGAGAGACACCCCACCTCCCCCACCTGATCCCCCTACCACACACACAAGTTCTGAAAAGAAACACCAAACACCAAATTATTAACAGCTACTCTGGAGAGACAGACAGAAAGTGGGATTATGGGTGAGGGTGGATTTACTTTTTATTTTTCACTCTATATATTTCCGTAGTGTTAGAATTTTTTACAATAATGTTATCACTTCATAATTTACAGAAAGACTAATTTTTTTTAATATAGTGAATAAAATCAGCCGCTGTGAACATTTTCCTGTGAATGTGTGACTGAGATTACAGAACACTCGGTCGATCAAGACAGCCAGTGTGTTGTCTCAGAGAAAGTTGGGGTGGGGATTTATTTCCTGGCTGGGGGGTCCTGGGAGTCGAGTGATGGTCAGCCTGGGGTGTCTGGGATTTCAGCAGCTTGAGGAGCGCTGTGGCGCCCCAGGGCCATTGCTGCGGTCGGTCGTGGTGTCAGAAATGTAAGGCAGGAGCCTGGAGGTGAGCAAAGTGCCCTGGTGGCCCTCAGCCGCTGACCTCTGCTCTTCCTGAGGCGGGCGAGAGAGGGGTCAGGGAAGCCTCTGGGAGGGCTGGCTGCATCCTCCTTCTTGCTGTGAAACCCACCAATCCAACACGGATCCCTATTTTCCCAGCCACCAGGTCACAGCGAACAATAATCCTTTCTTGCTGGTAAGTCTGATTCACTTCACTCTCTTTGAAACAGCTGCTTTGCATCGCCTTTTGCATTGATCCCAAGCCCAGCCTAGGAGGGCAACCTTAAGTCTCTCAGGGAAGTAGCTTCCTAATGGCAAGGGCTTTGTCCTGGAAGGAGGAGGGTCCCCCGGAAACGTAAAACACTTCAGGGCAGGGCAGGTCTGAGTGAGGTGGCTCTGGGGGGACTGGGCATCGTGCTGGGCTTTCAAGGAAACGGAAGCCGTGCTGTGGACCATGCTGAGCAAGGGGGCACGGGGTCCTACTGGAGTCACTTGAACTGCTCCCAGGCCTTCACCCACGCTAAACCATCCCTCCTGCCCGAGGATCTGGAGGGCCACTGTCCCCAAACACGCTGGCTCTGCATGCAGCTTCCTCAGTCGTTCAGATGTCTCGGGTAAACCATGGATTATCACCCTTGACCCATCGCTGTGGGGAACTGGATGGTTTGGGGAGCAAAGTCTGCCTCTTGCTGTCTTGTGGGGACAGGCAGTGAAGGTTCATGGTCAAGAGCGTGAGCTTTGGAACTGCGCTTCTGAGTCTGCCTCCTCGTGCAAAACGTGACACGAATGACACCTGCTTGACGGGTACCGTGGGCAGTGCAGGCGCTTGATCAACGCCTGGCATGTGACCACCGCGCAGGGACCAGCGGGTGCTCGGCCGGCTGCGGAGCGCGGCGCGGCTGGGCTGACAGAGCCACAGCGCCACCGTGTGGTTCCACTGTCTAATTCCACTCCGGTGGCCGTTTTTCAAACGCCCGTGTGCTTGGTTACACTCCTTATTGCTTAAACAGTTAAACTCTGTAATGGTGAGCATGGTGCTGGTGTCCGGCGCAACATCCTAGAAGGATGCAAAGCGATGCAGAAGAAACACCATTTGGAAGGAACCCGCTCCTCATGGGCCCGTCTAAGAGATGCCCTTCTAACCTACCACCACTGCCCCGACGTGCCTGGTGTTCCCAGCTCTCGCGGGGAACGGGAAACTAGGTTTCGTTGGCTTCAGAGCAGGGAGAGGGGCTGCACAATCAGATTAAAAATGCGTCTCCTCGGTTCCAAGCCTCTGCCTCCTTTCAGGTCCCGCCCTATTGCTTCTCCCAGTTTCGCTCCAGTCCCCACGATGTCTTCCCTCCCCTCCCCCCACCAGCTAGCTCTCCCCTTTCCCTTTTCTCCTCCACTCCCATCTCCCCCCTAACCTCCCATTGGTAGCTGCACCCCGAATTACCACCTCTTCTAAAATCGCAAGCCCGCCCTCCCTGCCCCTCCATCCTTACTCCCTGTGCCCTGTGTGGGCCCCAGTTGCTTGCTGTCTTGCCCACTTGAATGGGGCAATAAGGGCAGGGATTTCAGCGTTTCCTCGCGGCTGTATCTTCAGCACCTTAAACAGTGCCTGGCTCATAGGAGGCGCTCAATAATTGATTGAATCAAAGAACGAATGAAAATAAGGGTGGAGTCTGGGATGGGGAAAATTAGAGAACCTACTCAGCACACCACACATTCCAAAATGAAAACTTTTCTAAGGTAGAAAAGGAGTTAGCTAATGGAAAGGGTGGTCCACAGGCGAGTGAGGAGCGCAGCCGCACGGGACCCTGCAGGTAGAAGGACCTGGCATTCGGAAGGGCCCCGCGCCTGGGGTCTAATGCCCTGTGGTTGCAGTCTTGAAATTCTTAATAATTGTATCTTTGAATTTGTGTTTTGTGAAGCCAATGGGACAATGAGTGTGCATGGGGACTTAGAGCCTCTGCTCACGCATGGTCCTGCCTCCGGCCATCTCCCTAGACACCCCAGCAGGGTTCTCCGAGGCACCGTGCCCCTGGTGTACAGCAGCATCCCTGGCCTGTGCCCTCTAGCAGCCAGTAGCATCCTCCCCCATCATGATAATAAAAAACATCTCCAGACATTGCCAAATACCCCCGAGGAGAAACGTGACCCAGTTAAGGGCCACGGGCTCCTGTGGATTAACGAGATGGGTGGCGAAGCACCGCACAGCTTAAGAGCAGAATACTGCTCTCTTGAGCGTCGGATCCATGTTTTCTTCCCTAGCCTACAGTGAACACCTACAAATCATTAGCACAACTCGCTCCAACTAAGAGACCAACAAACGCAAGAGATGTGAATACAAGAAAACTAAAGAATTATTTTATTTAGTGGGGATGAAGTGGATAAATGACAGCCAGCTCATATACTGTTAAATAGACTAAAAAGAAAAAAACGAATATAGACATCACAGTGATGAATTTTTACAAAGCTAATAGATTTGGACTGCAGAGCAATGGAATATTTATAAGCAAGATGTCAAGGTATCAGTGACCAATTTGTATCCAATTAGGTTTTGTAAGGTCAAGAACATTTAAAACCTCAGACTTAAGTTTTAAATCTGGATATGACAATTGTAAGCGCACCACTAAGTCATTTAAAACCTTTTAGTAAGTGCTACTCCTGGGTAATCATTCTTTCCTAACATTATTTTTTCTCCCAAGATTTAGAATGTCACATCTCATGTTCCTAGCAGTAATCACACACAGGATTAAAAGCCCAATCAGCCAAGAAAGTATCATTCTTTCTAAAAAGTGTTCTTAAAAGAAAGAAAAATTAAAGGTGTGAATATTTTTGTACAACTATTATTGAAGAACAGCAACAGAAATTCCAAAATTATCATGCTTACTATACAAAAAGGCATGGCTCATGGAACCAAGTAGATAAAGCTACAGCAGTTGAATATCAATCTTTAACGGGTGGTTGTATTAAACTCTGCACAGCTCTGTGTCTCTCTGCTAGGGCTAGCGCATACCTAGGATCTGTCTGCTTTTTAGCTGATAATTTTTTTCAATATCTGACAGGGCTTGAGCCCGCAGCTGAGCAGCATGAAGCCTTTTCTTCAGGTCCTTGCACTTGGACTTGGAGGTGAGAGGCCTCTCAGAATTGTCGCTCCTCATGATGTTCTCTTTACTTTCCCCACTGAAATGAACTTTCTTCTTAATTACTGAGGATGGAAGATCAAGAAGTTCTTTGGAAAGAAAAAGAAAAAGGGTTTCGAGTTACTTTAACAGAGTTCAATTCCTTCATACTTACCAAAAAATATTTGCTCTTTTAGTTCACATTTGAAATCTATTAATAGGTACTTGTCTTATTTTCTCTGGGATAGGAAGTTAGGGGCATGAGGCTGGTAGAAATCAGTCTTTTAATCCACAGCACTGAAAAAAATAATCCTGCGATGTGCCAAAAATCAAGGAACATATGTTTCACTTTTTTTTTTTTTTTTTTTTGAGACAGAGTCTCACTCTGTTGCCCGGGCTAGAGTGAGTGCCGTGGCATCAGCCTGGCTCTTAGCAACCTCAAACTCCTGGGCTCAAGCAATCCTTCTGCCTCAGTCTCCCGAGTAGCTGGGACTACAGGCACGCGCCACCATGCTCGGCTGATTTTTTCTATATATATTTTTAGTTGTCCAGCTAATTTCTTTCTATTTTTAGTAGAGACGGGGTCTCACTCTTGCTCAGGCTGGTCTTGAACTCCTGAGCTCAAACGATCCACCTGCCTCAGCCTCCCAGAGTGCTTATTGTCTTGACAGTCTTTCTCTTAAGGTTAAATGCATTGGGGATTATGAACCACAATATGAAACTTCCAGAAATCAATGCTCATTGTCTGTCTACCCTGGAAAATAAGTGCCTTTCTATGTAGAACACGTTACTTCCAGCATAGAGGCAGTTCTTTCTTATAGAGAACACCTACAGTTTTGGTTAAGTGTTCAAGGACACTTAGTTCAAAGCAGCTGAATTGACTAGAAACTTGTTTCAAAAAGAATCTAAACAAATTCAATGTGGAAAAGGTAAATCAACTAAGGGTAGTGAAAAATGTGAACTGCTTTTTACATGGAAAAAATAATTTTAAAAATAATCTTATTTACTTAAACTGGCAACACTACGTATTAACTACTGACTGAACCATTATATTTGGGGGTTGGAGGCTTGCAGGTTTAAATTCCAGAATCTTTTTATTTTTCCTTTGTGTTAATTTAAAGGAAATATGTTCAAATATTTACTGAGCTCATAGTATGAGCCACACAGAGGCCCTCTTCTAGTAGAAGGAGATAGACCATAAACAAACAAGTACAGATGGGAAATAATTGATGATGGTGACATGTACTATGGGGAAGAATGACACTGAGAAAGGGAGACACACATGCTGGGTGGTGGTTACAGTGAGGAGAAAAGCCTCATAAGGTGACTTTTGAGCAATAACCTGATGAACATGAGGAAGTAAGAAGCCATGGGGCTGTCTGGATGAAGAGCATTCCAGGTGGAAGGAATGGAAAAGGCCCAAGAGAGGAGCAGGCTGGCACACAGACCCACTGCCTTCCAACAGTCCTGTGAGTTCGATTTCGTATATTGTTTCTACTTCAAAGCAAACTGGATTGCTTTTGGACCTTAACTCCATTGTTTGAATATATCCAACTTTTATTACTATAAATACCTATACATCTGTAAGCCAACATTGTCTTAATAATGGATAGTTTTATTTGCTTTTGTCTTTTTTGAGATGGGGGTCTCGCTATCTTGCCCAGGCTAAGAGTGTGGTGGCTGTTCACAGGCACGATCACAGCACACTACAGCCTTGAACTTCTGGGCTCAAGCGATCCTACTACCTTAGCCTCCTGAGTAGCTGGGACTACAGGCACGTGCCACCATGCCTGGCTCCTAATGGGATAGTTTTATGAGAAAGAAAAGTGTTTAGAAAAGGAACTAGGATTTCATTAAAGAAAAAGAATGAGTGTTTCACTAAAGAGGCAAAAAACAGCTTTAAAAAAGATGCTGCTGATTACTGTGATGATCTTGAGATACTTGTGATGTCTTCCTCATGTCTGATTTTACAGCCCAAGGACAGGGAGAGGATATTTCCAACTGTCCTGAGTTCAGAATGGCACCTACCCCCCATTACTTATGTTGCTTATTTTATGGCCCTGACAAGCTCACTACCTTTAGTACTCAGTAAAATGTCTCCTCGCCCCAGTGGATACTCGATTCCTATGGCTCATTTAAAATATTTGCCATGATTCACATACAGGTAGATTCCCATACCTGTCTACGTATTCTGTAACGTAAAACCCATCATCCTTATCTAGCTATTTTTTTTCATGCTGTGTTCCTTAGCTGGAAGAGTCATCCCCAATGGCTCTTCCAGCTAAAGAGCAAAGGATGAAATGGGTTTGATGCATGCAACTCACCCAGATAAAATTTTCTCCTCACTATATCACCCTAATCATGATTTAAGTCTATTTGGCCTTAGGGATGACAGTGCGGAATCTAAGAAAAGCTGAAATATTAATAAATATAAAAAAACTGAAGTGGTAGCAATATTCCAAAAACAAGAGGGTTTTTGAACAGAAATGAAGCCGAAATTTCATATAATCTTTGTTTCATTTATTTCCATCACTAATTTCTTTTATTTCTATCACTTATTCACTATAAAGTTATTGTAATCATCAAACTAAGTAGCTTTTTTTGTCTGTTCCACTACAAAATGCTGTCAATGCTCACTAAAGTGATCAGCTTCTCTCTCAATTTATTAAAGATGGAAATGACAGCCTTCATATGTGCTGTCCTACATGGAATAAGGGAGTCATAAGAACTTTGGCTAAATTTCATTGAAAATTCAGATGCTCAGTTTTTAAAACCAATAAAAAACTTTTTAATGAATAATGTGTGCTATAAAGAAATCAAGGGAAAATATGTTTAACAGTTTGTATTTTCCATAATCTTTAAGAGTAGATTAAATTAGATTTAGGGTGTCTACAAAATGGAGAAAGCATGTTAGACAATGGTTCACTGGTATATACAATAACCCTCTCTCACTATAGCAGAGCGAAAGGACAATACCACACAAAGGCACGGCCCCAAGAAAGCTGTCTATGTACCAGACTCTGAAAAAAAGAAACACATACAGCACATGGCACATGTAGATACTAACCAACCAAATTTTGACAGACACGTGTGTTTCAACTTGAAAGGGTCTTAGCAAAAATCCAAAAGTCTTATTCTGTAGTTGGCTTATCATGCCTTTTTTTTATTTTTATTTTTTGAGACAGAGTCTCGCGCTGTTGTTGCCCAGGCTAGAGTGCCGTAGTGTCAGCCTATAGCAACCTCAAACTCCTGGGCTCAAGTGATCCTCCTGCCTCAGCCTCCTGAGTAGCTGGGACTACTACAGACACATGCCACCAGGGCCAGTTAATTTTTTTCTATTTTTAGTCGCCCTGGCTAATTTTTTCTTATTTTTTTAGTAGAGATGGGGTCTCGCTCTTGCTCAGGCTGTTCTCAAACTCCTGACCTCAAATGATCCTCCCGCCTCAGCCTCCCAGAGTGCCAGGATTACAGGCGTGAGCAACTGCGCCTGCCTTATCATGCCTTTTAGCCATGCTTTCTATGAAAGATGAGGTGTGGCAGTATTAAAATGCAGATTTTTTGCTTGAAAATGTAGAGAGAGATAGTTTTGATAATATACCCAGAGAAAAATCTGAAATGCACAGTTTTTAAAATGCCCTCATTTTTAAATATCAAATAATAAATAATATAATAAATACTAATAATACTAAATAAATATCAAATACTAAACATGTAGTTTGATAATATAAATAAAATCGAAGATGAAATCATGATTCATTGCCTCAGGCCTAGGAACCCAGTAAATAAATCATTGCTATAACAATTTTATTGCCATTGAAATGCATATATTCAATGAAATCTATCTTAAAATTTGAGACTTTATAAATTAAAAGGGCTACCTAAGCCACCCTGGGTAGCTTGTAGCACCATTTAGCACCAGCTTATTGACTAAGTTGATTCTCATACCTGGACTACTCGCCAGAGACAGGAACTTCTGTTCCTTTAGCAAGCTGTAATTCTTCAACAGATTTTCTGCTCTGACCAGTTTGTCTTCTGCTAGTCTCTCACGAACACAAAGCTCACGTTCCTTCTCTTTAAAAAGGGAATGGAAAAAAAAAGAAAAACAATCAACAAGTAACTCTGGCTATAAAACAATTTACATTTGGTAATCTTATAACTTTTTCTTATCACAAAGACTAGCATGCCTGACCACTGATTAGCAATGTTTTGTGAAAGGATTCTTACTGTATACCTCAGTCAACCTGATTGTGCTAGTTTTTGATTCAGCATTTTAACAGGTTGTATGCTATCACAGGTTTTCTTGTAAGGACTTGTTTAAACACAAGTACAAAGTTAGCTTCAACATTTGGTCATACTGTGTGGGAGTAACTCATTTGGGAAAACAAAAAACTAAAGCCACCTCTGCTCTCCATTGAGGACAGGCAACAGTTAATTTTCAGGGTGTGACTTGGCCTCACAGTACAAAATCTCCTTCTTCTTTGGTTGAATGACAGCACCCAAACAGAAGGAAAAAACCCACAAGTTAGTTAGGGGAGGGAGTTCTTTAGATTAGTAACAATGGCTACCGTTTATTCACGGCCCAGAATTCAGAAAGTATTCAGATTTCAGTTGCTGTATGAAATTACAGAACACTGGGGAAAGTTTTTAGAAAAACTTTTTTTCTCATTTTTGTTTTTTGTCTTTTACAGAATACCTTTGACCCAAAAAAAGCTTTCCAGGTAAGCATAGGTTGTATCTATACAGTAAACATATCTCACAGGACTATATAATATTTCATTACCAGTAGGAAGTAAAATATGAACAAATGTATTGAATGCTTTATGAGCATATTTAAGTTGAAAAAATTTAAAGTCTGCATTGCGAGTAAAGCTGCAAATGTGAAATCAAATGAGTCATGAGGGTGGTAGGAGACAGACACAGCCCCGTCTCTCATCTCCTGAAGTTAAAATGAAGAGCCTCGCTGCTGTTGCTGTCTTGCATAATCCTAAAACCTTGGTAGCGGCTCTCATCTTAGTGGAGTAGAGAGACATTCAACATCAAAAACTAATCAGCACCTAATCAGTTAATACTCATCAAGTCAACGTTAATACCCATCAGAATATTATTATTATTAATATTATTTTGTTTTTAGGGTCTTGCTCTGTCACCCAGGCTAGAGTACAGTGGCATAATATCACAGCTCATTGCAACCGTGAACTCCTGGGCTCGAGCAGTCTTCCTGCCTCAGCCTCCCAAGTAGCTGGGACTACAGGCTCAAGTCACTATGCCCGGCTAATTTTTTAAAAAATTTCTCGTAGAGAGAGGGTCTCACTCTGTTGCTGAGGCTGGTCTCGAACTCCTGGCCTCAAGCAATCCTCCCACCTCAGCCTTCCAAAATGCTGAGATTACAGGCATAAGCCTTCCTGCCCAGCCAGAGTATTATTTACAAACCTAAAATATCTTGTACCTATATTCTCTGTTGAATTGCCTGAACATATCTAGTCTACATATCATTGGGTTTTAAACCTAGCGTTGTGTTGGAGTAGCCATTTCAGAAGATAAAATTTACAGTTTTTATTACGGAAGGAGGCAATTTTTTTTTTTTTTTTTTTAAGAGACAGGGTCTTGCTCCATCGCCCAGACTGGAGTGCGGTGGTGTAATCACTAGGCTCAAGTGATCTTTGTGCCTCAGCCTCCTGAGTAGCTAGAATTACAGGTACGCGTCACAATGCCTGGCTAATTTTTAAAAGTTTTTGTACAGACAGGGTCTCCCTATATTGTCCAGGTTGGTCTCAAACTCCTGGGCTCAAGCAATTCTCCCCACTCAGTCTCCAAAAGTGCTGGATTATAGGTGTAAGCCACAGTGCCCAGCCTAGGCAGAGAATTTTAAGACCTTTCTTTATAGTGGAAAAACTTTAGGGTATTTATATTAAAGATGAGAAAGCAAAACGTAACTCTACAGCAAAGAATACTGGCTATTGTGTTGGGGCCGTCACAGTTAATGTCCAATAATACGTAATGACTAGCAACTGAACTCAGAGAAAGAAGTCTAACATGAGGTGCCAGCAAGTTGATTATTTAGTCTACAATACATATTTTGGTTTCTCAAGTGTTTATAAAAAGGTTCTAATAAGACCTACACATATGAAATATTCTGTTCGAATAGATATTCAGACACATCAAAATAACCCATTGTAGCTCTCCTTTGCTTTGACCCCCATTCAGACTTACGCTCCAGTCTGTCTTCTCTGGCTTTGAGGGCTCGCTCTCGCTCCTGTAACTGAATTTCCTTTAGTTTCAGCTCACTCAGTATAGGGCTGGACTCCTGCAACTTTTCGGGCTCTCCTAATCGTCGCCCTCTTCTTTCATGATTTCTTCTTTGCTCTTCTGCAACCAACTCTGCTATCAAAGGGTTCTCAAGAATTTCTTCAACAGAAGGTCGATGGTAATCCTGGGCAAAAATGCTCAGTTTTAGTCAGATTGCATAACAGAACAGTCATCCTAAGAGAGCAGTTACAATAAAAGGGCGTATATGTATATTTCTCCAAGGCAAAAGAAAGGACTCCTTTATAGGTAGGTCTTAAATGTCTAGAAAAATAAGTTCACTGGTGGTTTTCACTCATGAGGTTCTGGGTCCATAGGTAATGCAGATTTTAACTTACCACTTTCTCCTTTCATTTTTTCACCTTTCTAAGAAGGCTCAACTCCTGAAGTACTTTGGCACATCTTGTGGGGGTGCTTGGTAGCATTGTGAGTGTCTGTTTTCGGGAAGGTACTTTCCTTACAACTCTAAACTACATTAAGCAGGTTATTCTCTCACCAACCTTCAATCCGGTTACTTCACCTGCATCCTTCTTTGTGATCCTACATCATTTTCCTTCTGCTCTTACATCAGCCTGATCCCCAGAACATCTCCCTACCCATCCCATGGTCAGGAGTTTGTCCACATAATCTTTTCACTCAAGTTATTTTCTCTCTATTTTTTCTTATTGTCCCTTCTGGTCTCTAATCTCTCCGTTAGAGCTAGAGGCAGAATAATAAAGTCTTACTTCTGGCCCCTTCCCTTACCACCTGCCACTTTGAGGTAGGCAAGGACAGGGGGAACTGAGGATTTGGATTCTTTTTGCAATCTTTCCTTGCCACCAACCATCTGTTAGTGTGGCAGAGAGTGGGAAGAGAAATAAAGAAAGCACAGAAGGTGGGCCAGCAAGGATGTGCAATTTGCCAAATTTACATATGTTTTCACTTGTGTTAACAGAGTATATTTAGCTAAGAAAGCATATTTAATGTTTCTTCAGCCTCCATTGCTCTGTGAGAGAGGATATATATGCCAGAATTTAACTGAGCACTAGAATCAGACAATATATAACCCTATCTTTACCTTTAAATTTAACATCCTTGTAATAATTTCATTCAATTCATCAGAGTAACGGTATGGAATTCGCCTGAATTTGCCTTCTCTGATCTTCCCAGCTAGTTCTTTCTGGTTAAAAGC
>NW_012137080.1:3722960-3744314 GCF_000956105.1 Propithecus coquereli | reverse complement strand
TATATAGCCCACATTAAAATGGAAACAGAAATAGCTAATGGAGTTATCCATTTATATTTTTTTAGTCCACTGTATAAATCACAGGAGTAACTAATATTATTACCTATTTTAATTATTTAATTGTTTAATTTTTCCGTACCTACAGTAACAATAGTCTACCAAAGTTCTTGTTCTCAACAGAGGGAATAGAGGCAACTACCATCAAACCAGGTGGCCAGTTATTGTTTTAAAGTTCAACAGGTGACACTGTTGACAATTAATGCCTTAGGGAAGCTGAACTGATCTAATTACAAGGGCAGTAGGCAAAAGGAAAAAAAGAATCGTACAGGTTTCAAATTTTCCAAGAACCACTTCTGGATAATTTTCTTTTATTTAAGGGCTTTCTATTTGGAATTTGATACAGTGAGAAAATGCCACTGTTCTGGCCATGTCTTATCTTAGTTAAAAACAAAATCATTAATTTACAAAGGTTTATACTGTAGTCAGATCTGTTAACATAATTTATAAAGATTTGGAAAATCCTAGAAATGTGAACTACTAAAAAAACTAAAAAATACTTCTCTATCTTTACCTGTTCAGATTTCTCATTCACTAACACATTGGTGCTATCACTATTGACTCAAGCTTTTTAAAAGCCATCAGGCAATATCTAATGATACCCACAAACTCTTTATGCCCTTTACCTTGGCAATTTCACATACACTCTAAGAAAATTGTTAAAAAGGAAAAAAAATAATTCATACAAAGATGCAGAGCAGTGCTCCTTATAATGATGAGAAATTTTGAAAACAAAATATCCAGCAATAGAGAAAAGGGATAAAGAGTAAAGTGGGTGGGCTGGGCGTGGTGGCTCACACCTGTAATCCTAGCACTGTGGGAGGCCGAGGCGGGAGGATCATTTGAGCTCAGGAGTTTGAGACCAGCCTGAGCAAGAGTGAGACCCTGTCTCTACTAAAAATAGAAAGAAATTAGCTGGACAACTAAAAACATATAGAAAAAATTAGCCGGGCATGGTGGCGCATGCCTGTAGTCCCAGCTATTCGAGAGGCTGAGGCAGGAGGATTGCTTGAGCCCAGGAGTTTGAGGTTGCTGTGAGCTAGGCTGACACCATGGCACTCTAGCCTGAGCAACAGAGCGACTCTGTCTCAAAGAAAAAAAAAAAAAGAGTAAAATGGGTGGACTCTGCAGAGGCATTCAGGAAAAAGGGACAAAAAAAGAACATGTACAAAAAGTTAACACTGTAAAAATATGTTATCTGAAGTAAGCAAGCTTCCTGAGCCCTGAATCTCCACCTATAAGAATCGGCTACAGAGTCCATTAAAATGCAAAGTCCAAACTAAAAGTCGGGGGTGGGGCAGGAGGAGGCAGAGTCCAAGGACCTGCCCAGAGACCCAAATTCACTGGATTTGGGTTTGGGACCCAGGACTCTGCATTTTAAACAAACACTCCAGCTGAGTCTGGTGCAGATGACCATGACCTATGGTTTGGGAAACGCTGCTTTTGAGGGCAGAGACAAAATTCATTTCATCTTTGCAATCCCAGAGCCTAGTACACAGTAGTCGTTCAGTAAAAATTTGAATTGAATTGCTGATATAGAGGAGTTTAATGGTCTGGTGGCCCATGTGAAGAAAATATAAACATAAAATGAAATGATATTGTTAATTCTTGACTACAAGATATTACTAAACAAACAAACAACTCAATTTCCCTGCATCCAAATGCTTAGCGTTAAGATGTTAAAAAAGTATCTAAATTCTGAGATACTTACAGGAGACATATAATAAGGTGTGCCAACAAATGTTTTTGCAAAACTTGTATCGTGGTTTAATATTCTAGCTAGCCCAAAGTCTCCAAGCTTGACGTTTTGCTTGCCATCCAGGAAAACATTGGCTGGTTTCAGATCCCGATGCAACACAGTATGACCACCGTCACTTCGCCGGTGACATTCTTTCAGGGCCAGAGTTAACTGAGTCATCACTCGAAGAACAAACTCTTCATCCAAGTATTGTCTGAAACCAAAGCAGTTACATAACACATAACTTCTAAATAAATTCATTACAAAGATGGGATGGTGTATCTAGTATACAAATAAGGTAATAAATTATTTTGATATGAAATATGGGTGTTGATTCAGCAGGGATTTGCTAAAGTACTGTGGACCTACCAAACAAATACAAGCACACTCTTCCACATTACTAAGTACTTTGTCTCTGATCCTAAGCGAGATGCTTAACAGAAACAAAACTAGACCCATTTTCCGCTTACAATTGAACGATTACATTTACCTTTCCTTGGTTCCCTTAATAATTACACTAGCCAGATCCCCTCCTTCACAATATTCCATTACAATGTACAGTGTTGTGTTGGTTCGATCAATAATTCGATCATAGTAACGAACGATGTTTGGATGTTTCAGTTCACGAAGCAAATTCACTTCAGAAACAAGCATCTGTTTCTCAGCTTCTGTCATGGAGCCGTAGTCAAGTTCCTTCCAGACTAATATCTGAAATAAGAATTTCCAAGGCACGAATGAACTTGTTATGCTCAAAAACAAAAAATGAAAGTTCCAAAATTCTAAAAATTACCTCCCTTTTAAACATATTTTACCATTAAGGTCATTATCAGCTACTTTAGTTCGACAAACTTAAGGAGCCCTGAGTGTATTCCATCATCTTCCTCTAATTTTTAGCAGTAAATGATGCTGTGGAAGGGGTGAGGCAAAAAGGTACTTTGGTCAAAACTGGGGTAGAGATGGTTAAAGTCCCTGACCAATCCAATCGGTCATGCTTTGCCAGGATGAGAGACCTCAGTAAAGATCCCTTCATCAGCAGCCAGGCAATTTCCTCTCCAATGTTTCTTTCTATAAAAGATCTACCTACACACACACGTTAGGAAACAGGAATTCAATAATCCGAATAATGGGTATTTTAAGTCAGCTCTAACTGCAGATACAAAGCTTCAGGTTCTGGTGTTCCTGCACCTCTCTCGTGTTTGAGAGGGCCATGCTTCTCGAAAAATAGCGCAAGGATTTAGCCACCTGTTACAAACGGCAGGCCCTTAGCAAGTCAAATCAGGAGAAAGAGAGGAAATGGGAGAGAAACGGAAAGAGATGGGAAAAATACATATATCAAAAGATGAAGTCTCCCATTCCTCGAGCGATCCAGAACAGGCTGTCAGACGCACAAGCAGGGGAGACGGCAAGGTCTTCCGTGCACCCATTACCGCAGGCCTCTCGGTTCCCTTCGGCGGTGCAGGGCGCTCGCCCCCGGGCGGACGAAATCTAAGCAGGGGCGGAGACTGGGAAGGGGCCCACGCTAACCTTGCCGTCACTCTTTCTCCGGATCTTCTGACAGCGGCCGTAAGAGCCCGTGCCAATGGTGTAGAGCACTTCATAGTCCTCCACCCGGGACGGCATGGCCAGGCCCGCCGCCGGACTCGCGCTGCCTGCCCCAGGTCAAGCCGCAGAGCGCCAGGCAAGGTCCCGGGAGAGCCCCCAAGCCGCACAGACCTGCGGCCCCGGCCTGCGGCCCGGTTTAACCGTCGCGGGCCTGGCCTAGCAGTCTATTGGCAGGCGGTGAGGTCGCTTCGCCTCTCTGATTGGCTAAGAGGAACACCACACCCTAGGCATCTCGGGAAAAGTGTGTCGCTAGGCAACCGCGTAAGCGTCGTTGTCGGTGTCTCTGGTCAACCTCTAGGGAGAAGGGGGCGGAACTAAACCAAAGGAAGGGCGGGAGGCAAGAAGCGGTAGCGGGCTGGCCTTGGCAGCTCTATCTCTCTGGATGAGGTCGCCAAGGTAACCGAGCTCCAGGGACCTCTGCTCAGCCTCCTTTGCACACCGCCTCAACCATTTGCCTTCTGACCTTTGCACTCTGACCCCTCACACTACCCACTCTCCTCTGCACGAGGCCCTGAACCTGGGCGGGGCCACGCCAAAGACTTGGCGAGAGCTCGGTACCGATGAGAAATACGGTGCGTCTCCCAAGGAGCGCTTACTGTGGTGCCAGGACTGGACTAAGCACTTTACATGCATTATCTAGTTTATTTCTCAACACAAACCTACAGAGTAGGAATTCGTGTTATTACTATTCCCCACGAGGAAACGGAAGCACAGAGAGGGTAAATCATTTGCTTTAGGTCCAACAGCCAAGAGAAGAATCAAGGAAAAAATAGTGGACACTCACAGTCACGATTTAAACTTTACACAATACCTTAGGGAGTAGTCAAGATAGACTATATTTCTTTTTGTTGTTGTTGAGCCAAAGTCTCGCACTGTCGCCTGGGCTAGAGTCCAGTGGCCTCATCATAGCTCACTGGAACCTCAAATTCCTGGGCTCAAACAATCCTCCTGCCTCAGGTTCCTGAGTAGCTAGGACTATAGATAGGTGCCTGCCACCATGCCTGGCTAATTTTTTCTACTTTTTGTAGAGACGGGGGTCTCACTTTTCCTCAGGCTGGTCTCGAACTTCTGGCCTCAAGCAATCCTCCCGCCTCGGCCTCCCAGAGTGCTAGGATTACAGGTGTGAGCCACCTTGGCGAGCCTCATAGACTGTATTTCTGAACACCAAATCTAGAGGCCTGTTCAATGTACAGAGGATGTACGTAACCTCAGGGTAGAATATGAAAGTTCCTGAGTTTTAGAATATTCAGGAAAATATGGTGGCTCTGAGACAGGGACAGTCAAGTTTTACCTTTAATACTGCTAATGACAACAACAAAAATTATTTAAAAAGACTACCAAATAACACAACAAAGCGACTATAATCAACAAGTTAGGGTATTCTTTAAAATAACTAAAAGGACAATTGAAATGTTTCTAAGACAAGGAAATGTTAAATGCTTGGGGTGATGGATACACCAATTACACTGATTTGATTAATTCACATTGTATACCTGTATCAAAACATCACATGTACCTTATAAAGATATACAACTATTACGCGGATCTCAAAATAGTTGAACTCCAAGATCTTTGTAGCCAGCATAAGTCCTATAATAGAGGAGCCATGAAATAAAGCTTTGTTAAATGAAAATCTGAGAAAGCCACTTATTAATATAATAATTATGCAAGGATTTGGAGTGAACCCTCAAGTACTCAGTTTTCAAATGCCTCCAGCTCTCTGGCAGAAACTACATATCTGAGAAGGAGCTATCCCAGGAGTATGCAGAGGAGCTCCTAGGCACATGTGTTCTTTCAACAAATATTTATTGAGTATGTACGATGGGCCAGGTATGAAAGCCATTGACATGCTGGATGTTCATTTAAAAAGAGACACTGGAGCCACAAGGACAATAATAAAGAAAACTGTAGCATAGGCAAGTGTGACAAACCTATTGACTGCCAGAGTCAGCCCACATGACAAGGGGGAAGGCAGGATAGCCCAGCAGAGACCACTCAACACCAGAGTAGAGAAAGACACTGGGGCCCTGAGGAGCATGTGGGAGTCAAGCAGGGACAGGTTACAGGAAACAGCCCTTCCCCCATCGCTTCCTCCCTCCTTCCTTCATACTCCATCCATTCTTTAAAACCCAGCTCATGCCCAGTTTCTTCCCTGAAATGTTCCCTGGTTGACTTCAACCCATTTTGATCTCCTAATTCCTCCCAAGAGTAATCAACTGTGCTCTTTACGTCATGCTAGGCTATATTACTAGCTTCTCGTGTGTATCTATCTTATCTGCCTTATTAAATCAAAAATTCGTCCTTCACCAAATATAACTGGAGGCCCGGCCACGTGCCAGATGTGGAGGACACCACACGGAGTAGAACAGACATACACTCCTGGAGGTAGTGGAGATAGATGTGTCATAAGTACACAGAGAAATTCCACCATGACTAATTGCAGAGAGAATTTAGAAGAAAACAAAGAGCTGAGACGATGACATTTAAACAGAGAACCAAGATGAGCAGCTCTTCAAGGGTGGGGCCAACCCTCCACCTTCCCTATGACCTTCTCACCCGCCAACAGTCAGCTTCACTGTCTTCACACTTTCCTTGCTAAATGTGCCCATGTTGTCAGATTTCGTTTAAATTTGGTGAAATCTCCAATAAGAGTGTATTTGCACTCTGTGCTTTCTGTCCCTGGGTGCTCTACATGGGTCCCCAGAGACACTAACTAATTTTTAAAAGAAGCTACTCTCTGTCTTCTTGGTCTTAAGTAACTAATACATCTGATTTTGTTGTTTGTTTTGTTTACCGCAGTATCCCCAGCACCAAACATGTATCTGGAACATAGCAAGCACTCAAGTAGCATTTGTACATTTGGATGAATGAAGCCTTACCTCACTGCCCTCAGCTTCTCTTTTTATGTTACATGACAGTCCCACTAGGGCCGGGCGCAGTGGCTCATGCCTGTAATCCTAGCACTCTGGGAGGCCCAGGCGAGAGGATCACTCGAGGTCAGGAGTTCGAGCAAGAGCGAGACCCCGTCTCTACTAAAAATAGAAAGAAATTAATTGGACAACTAAAAATATATAGAAAAAAAATTAGCTGGGCATGGTGGCTCATGCCTGTAGTCCGAGCTACTCAGGAGGCTGAGGCAGGAGGATCGCTTGAGCCCAGGAGTTTGAGGTTGCTGTGAGCTAGGCTGACGCCATGGCACTCTAGCCCGGGCAACAGAGACTCTGTCTAAAAAAAAAAAAAAAAAGACCCACTAGAGGGCTGTACATCACTGCCTAATAAACGAGGAGCCAGTGCATCAGCACTCGTCTTGAAGAGGCCTGTCCTTACAGGAAACCCCAAGATTTGCATGTTTGAGGATTTAAAATCAGATAAGTGTATACATCTTATCTCTATAATTACTTGGAACAATTTGAAGTTAGGGATTACGAAAATTCTTTAAAGGGCTTAATGAAGATTTCTAGAAAGAAAAAAAAAAAGGAAAGATTCTTTGTTTATAACAATCAGAAGCTAAAAGATGGGCTTGGGTTTATTTATTTTTTTAACATTTTTATTAGAGACAGGGTCTCACTCTGTCACCCAGGCTGGAGTGCAATGGCACAATCATGGCTCACTGTCAACCTTGAACTCCTATGCTCAAGCAATCCTCCTGCCTCAGTCTCCCAAGTAGTTAGGACTACAGGTGTGAGCCACGATACCTGGCTAATTTTTTTTTTAATTTTTTGTAGAGACGGGGTCTCAACAAAACCAGCTCAGGCTGGTTTCCAACTCCTGGCCTTAAGCAATCTTCCAACCTTGGCCTCCCAAAGTACCTCCTTACAGGCATGAACTGCACCTGGACCTAAAAGATGTTTTTAAAAATGTGCATGACATCGTATGTGCTCAATAAATAACCATGTTCTAGAAGAAAGAATGAGGTGTGGTGCAGACTTTCCTTGGTAGCGACACATCACTTCATAGAAACAGGACGAGATGCAGACTAAGAGACAGCTTTGGATTTAATGGCAGTCAGCTGATGGAGGAATATGATGAGAAGAAATTTATCTTTGAAACCAAAGAGTGTTCAGAGCTCCATCACATTTTAAAGAGGGATAGTTTCAAACTTGCAGCTAAGGGTACAAGTTAGGAGAAAACAGATTTCATATTTCTTTTCTTTTTTTTGAGACAGAGTCTTGCTCTGTTGCCCTGGGTAGAGTGCAGTGGTGTCATTGTAGCTCATGCAACCTCAAACTCCTGGGCTCAACTCTTTCCTCAGCCTCCCAAGTAGCTGGGACTACAGGCACATGCCACTGCACCCGGCTAATTTTTCTATTTTTAGTAGAGACGGGGTCTCGCTCTTGCTTGGGCTGGTCTCAAACTCCTGACCTCAAGCGATCCTCCTGCCTTGGCCTCCCAGAGTGCTAGGATTACAGGCGTGAGCCACTGTACACAGCCAAATTTCTGCTCATTCTAAGGATAAACTTTCAGACAAAGAGAGCCATTCACAAATTTTCCATAGTTTTTCATGTTATTTGTAAATTCAGGATATTTGTTATCTTTAAGAATACTAATCGTATAAATCGAGTAAGAAGTATGTTAAAACTAATCATGGATGATGAGTCTTGCTATGGTCTGAATGTTTGTATCCTCCTCAAATTCATGTAGAAACCTATCCCCCAAGGTAATGGCACCACATCTAAAGGAGGAGTTGGAATTAGGAGAAGGAGAACTGTACATAGAAGCATGGAGGCCTGCAGGGGCCCGCAGTTTGGGCTGATGGACCAAAGAGTGCATGTGGTTTGTTACCTGTGAGACGGGTGGTTGGACAGGTGAGCAGGAAGACCCAAGAGTTGAGGCAATCTTCTGAAGGTGATGTAGTCCCAGTGGAAGTTTTGAGCCGATGAGCATCACCAGACGTGCGCTCTAGAAAGACCTCTCTCTGGCAGAGAATGAACCTGGGGCCTAGGAATACACCATGGGAGGCTACGGCAGCAACCCAGGAGGCAATGATAACAACTAAACTAAGGCAGTGGCTGTGGGAATGAAGAGGGAGGAAGTCCAGAAATGCCTGGGAGGTAGATTAGATGAGACATGGTGATCAACTGTGTGTCGGGTAAACAGGGAGGGCAATTGCTGGCTTGAGTGACCAGATGGATGGTAGTGTCTCCACCGCAGGAGGAAATTCTGGAGGAGGAGCAATTCGGGGGTGGGTGATACTGAGCTCATATTGAACCCAAGGGCCTGTGAGGGGCTGGTCATTGGGCAATTGGATACAAGGTCTTGATGGAGTGGTCTAGGCTGGAGACAGAGAGCTGGGAATAGGTGGTGACAGAAGCCACCTAGGTATGGGAATATATATACACTAAGAGTGGCCGGGGGAGAAGGGAGATGGGAAGGGAGCCTGGAGGTTAACTTTGTGCAGGAGGAGGAAAAAAAGTCGGTGAAGGAGACCAAGGAAAGTGACCAGAGGGGTAGGCAAGAATGTGGAAATAATTTGTAACCCAGGTTCCAATAGAGGAGATGGTTTTAAGAACACAAGAGTGGTCTATGGAGCAAGTAAGGTAAGTGCAGAAATGCAAACACTGTCATCTGGAGAGTATAGTGGCCCCCACCCCCCACCCAAGAGCATTTTCAAGTCAAGTGGGACAGAAGCCAGCCTGCAGGGGTTGCAGCAGAACCAGATGGTAAGGGAGGGTCGATGGAGTGTGTGTGGACAAGCCCAGGCAGCCTTCCAGGGCAGCATGGGTGCTGCCTTTCTGCCTATTTGCACCTCGTTCCTGTGCCCCAGGAGAACAAGTGTCCTGCTCTGGGAGCCCCCACCCTCACTGGCACCACTCACATGGCATCAACATGCAGCTGATTTCATGTTACACACTCATGACCTGTGTCACCCCACAGGACTGCATGGTTCTTAACAGCCCACGCCCTCCCCACATCAGGGAGGTCCCCAGTGGGCTGCTCCACTACGCAGGCGGTGACCAGAGCCAATCTGAATGCAACCCAGCCCAGACCTTGGGAAGGACTGGGTGAGTGGGGAAAGGGCAGCGGGCAGCCAGGTGGGCAGCGTGGTGTGCATTTGCTCAGTGTGAGCAGGGTTCAGAAGGAAGTTGGAGGAGGAAGTTTTGTTTTGACTTTCAAGGGACAGACTGAAAGGCTCAGGCACCAGCCTGGGCCTGTTCCACAGTCAAGGCACTTAACGAGCTCCCCGTGCCTCCCATCGGCAACAAATTTGACTGTGGACTCAGGCCAGAAGGAAGAGCTCCCAAGCTTTTTTTGTTGCTATTCAAAGTTAATCCTTTGATGAAGCCGGGCAGGAGAGCAATCCCAGGGCTGTTGCCTTTTGACGGGGAGAACATCCCCAGGCAAAAGGGAAAGCCTAAAGCTATAGTCTGTTCCCTCCAGTTCTCCCAATGATTGTTTCCTGAGCTCTCAGGCCAGGCAGTGGGTAAACATCCTCCCATCCCATCTCACGACAGCCCACGGGGACTTTACCCATGAGAAACTTAAGGTACAAAGACATTTAATATTTGACTCAGGGTGGTGAGTAGCAAATAGAAACTGAAGACTGGCTGGGATCTACCTGGGATCCAAGATCTTGAAAGCTAGTTTAGTTTAGGGTGGAAGGGGTTTAAAAAAAAAAACAACAGCAACAACCTGTCCTATTAGCTTAAGACGGAAGCAAGACCGAGGCAGGGGTGTTCTTGGGTGGGTTCAAATCTACTTCCACACTGACAAGCAGAAGCAAATGGCTCCCAAGTGCCCGACACACTTCTGCTGCTGTTCTTCCCTCATTTCCCTCTCTCTTTTCTTTCTCTCCCCCAGCAATTCCCCCCAGCTTCCTGTCCTGGGTCCAGGGCAGCCTAGGAGAGGAGGGGCCTGGCCGATGGCCCTCCAGACCTCGTCCGCTCCCTCGCAGGCCTCACTCAGTCTGAGACTCAAAGCAGAGACCTCTCTCTTCCTCTCTTCTGTTTCAGGAAACATCTGGAAACTCCTCAGCGGAGATCTGCCACATGGCCTCCAGTGAACTTTAGACCCCTGCATCTTCTTCCGAAGCTCTTCATTTGTCGGATATTATGGGAAGTGACATGCATATCTCTCTTCCAAATACATCGCTTGAACCCAAACACAACAAAATCAGAACTGGTCACCGAGAGTAATTTGGGGAAGCAGATTGTTTGTGACACAAGCCACTCATCACTTTGTAGACATATTCACTACTAATTACTTTAAACACCTGTCTTCCAGAGCGCCCTTAAAAGGTGTTTTAAATTAAAAGATACCCCTTGCACTTTTGTTTATCTGGAGGACTTTCGTGGTACGTAGAGAGAAGACCCAACCGAGGGAGGTCTTGGTGACTGTCCGACGTACAACTATTCGGGCCCAGAGCCCCCTTCACACGGCCCCTCGCTCTGGGCGGCTGCGGAGGGCTGGAGAATGGGGTGAGCCGAGGCCACAGCTACACCTGGCGCGGCTGCTGTGGCCCGCAGAGCCGGGAAGGATAAAGGCACCCGCTTGTCCGTGCCAGGCCCTGTGCTGCTCGCTCTCCTTCACTCTTCATCACGTACCCAGGATTGCAGCGCCAGCTTATTCTCCTTTTTTGGAAAAGAAAACTGAGGTTCCTAGTGGTTAAGCCTCAAGCCTCAGACCACTGCAGCTACTTCTCATCTGAAAAAGAGGAAGCCCAAATGTGCCCACCTGCCCTACAGATTCTCGGAGGTCTGGCTCACTAATCTCTGAGAAAGCCCCCCCACCTCCCAGACCAGCCAGAAGCCACAGGACTCCCGCAGGGGCTCTGGTGAGACCTTGGGCCTGTAGGGGGACCAGTCACAGTGGCCTGAGCCTGGCTCATGGATTGCTCTTCACACTGGATGGCCACGCACTGTGGGTGGGCCTGCATGCGCATGTGTGTGTGTGTGCACACAGAGGGAAGGGGTGCAGGTGGGGACCAGTGTCGTTTTTTACAAACAGAAAATCTGCAGCCTCCGCATGGCTTGCTTTTGGGTTGGACCGTCACCGCAGAAGAAAAGAAGCCAGGCAAGAACCGAACAACTGGGCCGCAGCAAGCCCTGCCCCGGCAGGGAGCGGGCACAGGACTCCCCGTGAGAAATGGGAACTCTCTGTACTGTCTTTGCAACTTTTCTATAAATCTAAGCCTCTTCGAAAAATAAAATATTTATTAAAAACAACCAAAAAAGACGTTGACTGATCTTCCAGCTATGTGAATTGAGAATTTCGTTCTCTACCAAATGTGGATTCCTAACACATCTTTTCAAGCAGGTTAGCAGTATCTTGGAGATTCAGATTGCTAACAATGTGCTAATGAAAACTGGTCCCCTAAAGGAGGCCCAGCGGGGCTCCTGCCAGGTGACCCTCCTCCAGCAGTCTGCGACAGTAAAGATAACTTAGCTCCAAGGCACAGCAGCCCAGAAGAGGAGGTAGTATTACTATCGATATTTTACAGATGAGCAAAACAAGGCTCTAGAGGGTGAGAAAATGCCAGAGCTGGACCTGTTCTCAGTTCTACCTGATTGCAAAGTTCCAGTCTTAACCACTACTGAAGAAATAAAGTTGCACTTATTTGGATACATTTTATAATTAGGAAGCCTCCCCATACCCCATCCCAAGAGGGTAAAGTTCCTTACCACATCTCGGGATTCTGCATCCTCAGGAAACCCACATACTCCGAGTTCTTGGAATCAAACCCATAGGCCAGAGCATGGCTGCACTCCAGCCAATCCTGTGTGCGGTCTTTGCGGTGAAATGTCTTCTCAGAGCGGACTCTGTTAAATATTGGCAGGGTCCTGTGTGTCTCCAGGGCGGTCGGAGCCCTCTCACCTCAACCATCCCTGTGAGGGGAAGAGGACAAGCTCAGACAGGCAGACACCGGCCCCCTTCCCTACCCAAGCCACAGAGCACGTTGCAGGGTGGAGACAGGGCCAAATCCAGACCTGGGCTGCAGTCACCAGGTGAGGGCATCAGACCATGGCATTGGGAGACATTGCCACCTGTGCAGGGAGGCCAGGGCAACTTATATGCAGGGCCGGGTCAACTGCCATGGCATGCAGGGGCAAGAAAGTGGCCTATAATAAAAGATAATGAGGACTTCATGCAAATGCACTGGCACACACTCAAGTATGACTTTAACGGTCTGGTAGGTTCTGACAATGCAGATGAAACGGCTTCACGTGAAATCCGTGCTCACCAAGGCTGGCTTGTGTAGGGATGGGAGCCCTTCCCCTCCTCCAGACTCAGATCATTCTCAGGCCCCTTTTCCTTCCCATCCCTCTAAGAGCTCAGCTCTCAAGAAACCCACTTTACGATGACCATGAGTGGTTTAATCTACTCTCTCTCAGTGCTTTGAAATCCAGCCGGGTGCAGTGGCTCACGCCTGTCATCCTGGCTACTCAGGAGGCTGAGGCAGGAGGATCACTTGAGCGGAGCTGGAGGCTGCAGCGAGCTATGATTGCACCACTGCACTCCAGCCTGGGCAACACGTGAGACCCTGTCTCTGACAAATAAATAAATAACAATACTTTTCCCTGTGCTAGATTGATTTGTAACACCTTGTTTGTTCCTTTGTAAGGCTTCCTGAGCCTTTCTCGAATGTCTATTTCAAGACTTCGCCCGAGCTAATCGTGTTGGGCCATGGCTGTGTACAAGGTGACCAAGAATCCCCATTTGTCTGGGACTGTCCCAGGTTTCCATGCTGAACGTTTCTCATCCCAGGAAACCCCTGAGGCCTAGGCAAACCAGGACGAGTGGTCACCTTAGCTATGGAACTTTCTCTTTGGAAGCACCCAGGCCGCAGCTAGAGCAGTGCTGTTGCTAAGTGGTGTAGACCCTCACATGTGGTCCTCGGAGAGCACCAAGGCATCCCCCGGGAGCTTGTGCTTGAGAAATGCAGGTGCTCAGGCCCCAGCCCAGCCCTCGTGAACCGGGGTGTGCGCTGCACACAGTCCCCGGGGAAACCACGCTTGTCAAGTGGAGAACAGCTGCTCTAGAGGGGTGGCCTCCTGCTGAGAAGCACGACCTGCGCGACATCTGCTTTTTACATTTGAACTTAGCCCAGAGCTTTGGGGAAGCCGGTAAAGCACTTGACCAATCTGAAATCATCCCAGCTGTGAGCAGGGGTCAGTTACAGTCACAGGGAAGGCTCAGGAGGGCTGCAGGTGTGTAGGATGGCTGCAGGGCTGCCACGCCGGCCTTTTCCCTCTGAGAATACAAGGGACAGGGAGGGCTAGAGGAACAGCCTCAAATCTGCTCTAATTTATACATTAAAAAAAGACAGTGTACTTGCCTCTGCCAGCATTCAGGTAAAAGAAAACAAAACAAAAAAGACAAATGACTCAAAACTGTTGGCGCTTTAACCATTATTAGCAAGAAGGTATTTGTGACACCTCATCTCTGATCTCGATACACTGCAGTTCTCAGGTTGAGTTGATAAGAAGCCCAACACAGCTTGTTTTAATAAAAACAAATACCTGGGCTACACCTGGGAGCTCCTGAGTCAGGGTCCCTGGTGAGGCCCGGGCTTCTGTAACTTGGGGAAGTCCCCCAGGAGGTTCCAAGGGGCGTCTGGGGACATCAAGAACCATCAGTAGAGGATCCTGCGCCCGGCTCAGCACTGCCCTCTCTCTGGCATTCTGCCTGTCGCCAGATGGGGGTGCCCTCTCCCTCCTGGCACTGAAGGGGGACAGGCACAACCCCGCCCCTCCCCTACTAGGGCCGGCAGGCTCTCTCTTTGCCGGGAGAGTGAGGTGTGGATTATTAGAGTCTGGACTCCAGAGAGCTCAAAACCCTTGAGAGGCTTAACAGACTGCAGAAATATTGACCTCGTTACTGAAACAGTAACAGCAAACTGCAGCTTTTCATGCACAGAGATGTTCCTGGAGCTGCCTTGGGGCCTGTTCGCCCATGCCTGGGAGTGGTTTGCTCTGCGTCCTTCACTCTCTGCACGTCCAATTTTCCTCCCACCTGCCATGGCTTGACTTTGGGAAGAGCCCAGATGAGGCGAAGGTGCGTTCCATGGCTGCGCAACTTTTTCTCGTCGAGTGCCATGAAAGTTCCTCCCAGAAGGCTTTGTGGACACAGCCTCTCCCATGGTGCCCTCAGGGGCTCTAGCGGGGAGCTTCCAGATGCGCACTCAAGGAGCTGGCCTTGGAGCACAGGGGTGGGGACAGGCAAAGGAGATGAGAAGTCAGGAGGCTGGCATCTAGTCCCAGCTTGCCCAGAAGGCTGTGAGTTACATGGCCTCAGGCCATCCCTTCCCCTCTCTGGGCCTCAGTTCTCCTCTCCCTGTGATGCAAGTTGGTCCAGATGGCCCCTGAGTTACGTTCCAGCTTTACAGAGCCACGATTCTGTGAGAGCTTTTATGAGGACAAGGGTCCCCGTCCACCAATGCACCAGCAGGGAACTTACACAGGACACACCAGTGCAAACATGCTCTTACAAGTTTTGAGGAGTACGTTTGGGAAGCCTCATTTTGCTTCTTCCCGGCTGGAGATGCAGGCTGCTCCTGCACCAGCAATGGTCCCAACACTGGGGACTCTCACCTGCCGATGTCCTTTAGATGCCTGGCACTGTACAACCTCTTTGCACATTTATTGCATTCCACCCTCCCCACAACTCCATGAGGAAATATCATTCCCCCATTTCGTCTTATCTTAGTTTTAGAAGACGATTTTTATGTCACCTTAAAATAGTGCAGCCTGGACAACATAGTGAGACCCTGTATCTATAGAAAATTTAAAACTTAGCCAGGCATGGTGGTACGGGCCTATAGTCCCAGCTACTTGGGAAGCTGAGGCAGGAGGATTGCTTGAGCCCAGGAATTCCAGGTTACAGCAAACTATGATGACACCACTGCACTCTAGCCTGGGTGACAGAGTGAGATCCTGTCTTTAAAATATATATATAAACATATATGTTTAGAGAGAGAGAGAGAGAGAGAGAGAGGGAGGGAAAGAGAGAGAGAGAATGTACCAGGTCTGCTGAAATATATAATTTTTGGTTTTTTCGCCGTTAAACTAAAATAGGGCTAATTGTGTGACCATTTGCCATTGGCATCCGAAATGGGAAAGTGTGGTAGGACTGAGCCCTTAACTTCTGGAATCTGAAGAGAGTGTCAAATTGTAGGACACCCATCTGGTATCAGCAAATCAGTCAGCGTGGGGGAAAAAACCCACACCTCTGGTGCCAGAAATACTGTGTGAGTGTAAAGAAACTTTTTCTCATCTGCCCGACTTCATTTCATGCTCACTCCTACTCGACCTTCAAAACCCAGCTGCAGGCTCACCTCCGGGGATGCCTGCCCTGATCCCCAAGATGGCAGGCAGGTGATGGTCTTGCACGTTCCCTGAGCACGTGTACTTGCCTCTGTCAAAGCACTCAAGACACTGCATGGGCATGCTTTTTTCTTCCTGTTTTCTCAGCTTAACCAGACTCGGAGCCTTAGAGAGCAGGACTGTGTCGTAGGCATCTTGGGGTCCCCAACACCTGGAACACAGCCTGGCACTTTACAAAGGGGTAGTTTTGGTTTGTCAGTCAAATTACATTGTACAGAAGGAGCACTGGGCCAGAGGGAGGTGTGGGGAGGAGGTCACACGCTCACCTCATCACTAGGGTGGCACGGTGTGCTGGTACTAGCAGGGGCTTTGAGAGCAGCCAGGTCTGAGTACAAATCTTGGCTTTCCCACTCACTAGCTATGTGTTAAAACACTGCGCAAGTGTTTTAACCTCTCTGAGTTTCAGCTGTCTGGACACGCAACCAGGGAGGGGAATGATGTCACCTGTGATGAAGAGGAGCAGGTCTGGAGAAGAGGAGGGACAATCCTGTCCCTCCAACTTGGAGATTCCCGTGGGCGGTAGATAGATGATCTGGGAAGGAGATACATGGAGACCTGGGGTCATCTGCGGGTAATGACAGCGGAAGCCACAGAGGTAGGTGTGGATGAGGTGGCCGGAGGGGTGTGTGCAGCGGAGCCTGCAGGGCAGAGTGAGGTGAGCAGAGGGTCACAGGCAGGCAGACACCAGCAAAGCAAGGTGTATGGGGACAGGGGTCTCGATTTGTGTGACTTTGCCAAGCTCCTGTTCTGATGAATCCAAAACCAACTAAATTCTGCCTCTAGTTATTAAATTCGGAATGGTGCCTGGGATCTAAAATGTCTCTCCAATAAATGATGTATGTGATCATTGGCTGCAGCTTTCATTAGGAGATGTTGGTAAAAGCGTTAAAAGTGGGGTTTTTGAGCCCCATGGAATGAGAAGGAGAATTAGAATACAGAAGCGAGCTAGAGGCGCCCTCCTCTCCCCTGCTCCCTGGGCTGGTGTGAACATTCCCCGTGGTGACGGCCTTGCATGAAGTGGGGGTGGCAGGGCTGACATGGCACCCAAGGCATGAAGAAAGACAGAGGCACTGTAAGGTAGTGGCTCAGGCCGGCCCGGGGGGGTCTGTGCCCTAGAAATGACCTTCCTTTCTACTTGGGTGTTACAACTCTTTCGTGAGTGTTGTGATTTGCACCCACAGGCAGCCCCAGAAAGAGAAGTCCAGGATTCGAGCAGCAGTCATTCCTCTGGCCACTTTTGCTTTTGCCAGGGGTGTGGCGGGCACGGCTCCCTGGGGTGTGTTATGTAGGGCTCTTCTCAGCTGCCTGAGGGTGAAGAGCCAGAGCCTGGCCACCGGCCAGCGGAGAACAGGCACCTCTGACCACCTTCCCAGCAGGTCAGGTCGTACCTGCACACGGCCGCCAACGTATTTTCTAACTGAGTTAAAAGTCACGTCAACAGAAGACCTCTGGAAACTAACGAAAAGGACCTATGTTTGCAAAGTGTGCCTGGAAGCACAACCGCTAACTGTAGCCTGTTATGGGTTGAATTGTGTCCCCGCTAGAAAAGATATGTTGGAGTCCCAGCCCCCAGAACCTGGGGAAATAGGGTCATTGCAGACGTAGTTGAGATGAGGTCATTTTGGTGGGCCCTAATCCAAGGTGACTGGTGTCCATATGAAAAGGGGAAATTTGGGCCGGGCTCAGTATTGGTGTATATGCATTTAGTGTTGCTTGTAAACTCATAAAGGTGGAGACTATCTAACCTGCTTTTAAGTATACAAATAACGTGTATGTGTGTTCCAAATAAACATTTGGGAATAATGATGAAAGTTATCTACTTGGCTAGGAGGGAAAAAAGCCTTTTCTATCTTTATACGTATATTTAAATTCCAATCATATGCTTAAAAAGAATGTGTATTTGGCCATTGTACATACCAAGTTTTGTATACTATGCCCTCCCCGCCACATATATATGATAACTTCTGTTATTTCTATTCGTAGTCTCTCAACTTCTGCTCTGTATAATCTTGAGACTCTGTAATAGTCTCAAGATTCATACGAATTAAAAGGATTATCTAGGCCGGACGCGGTGGCTCACGCCTGTAATCCTAGCACTCCGGGAGGCTGAGGTGGGCAGATCGTTTGAGCTCAGAAGTTCAAGACCAGCCTGAGCAAGAGCGAGACCCCGTCTCTACTAAAAATAGAAAGAAATTGGCCAAACAACTAAAAATAGAAAAAAATTAGCTGGGCATGGTGGCACATGCCTGTAGTCCCAGCTACCTGGGAGGCTGAGGCAGGAGGATCGCTTGAGCCCAGGAGTCTGAGGTTGCTGTGAGCTAGGCTGACGCCACGGCACTCTAGCCCAGGCAAGAGAGTGAGACCCTGTCTCAAAAAAAATAAAAAGAAAAAAAAAAAGAAAAGGGGAAATTTGGAGAGAGACACACACAAAGGGAGAACGCCGTGTGAAGATGAGGGCAGAGACCGAGGTGTTGCATGCACAAGGAACGCCAAAGACTGCCAGCAAACACCGGAAGCTGAAGGACAGGCCTGGAACAGATTCTCCTGCGCAGCCTCAGAAGGAACCAACTCTGTTGACACCTTGATCTTGGACTTGCGGCCTCCGGAACCGTGAGGCAACGAACGTCTGTTGCGTAAGCCACCCAGCCGGTGCTCCTCTGTCGCGGCAGCCCTAGCATGTTAATTAACACGCCTCTGTCCAGGTTACTGTGTGGGCAGCACATACGGCCACAGCTTTCTCAACTGAGCAAAGGGGGCCTCTTCCAAAAAGGGAGGAGGAGAAGTCGAGTTTCCCAGAGTGTCTTTCTTCCGGTTTGTCTCCAGCCACGTTCATATTCTGCACCTCTACTGTGGCATGGGGACAAAGTCACATTTGTCCCTGCGCCACGGTCTGCCCCTAACCCTCCCTGCATTTGTTCATTCACTTACTCGTTTGTTCGCTTGGCCACCTGTTCTTTTGTTTTTTTCATTCATCCGACACATTTTTCTTGCCACAGGTCCAGTTGCTGGGCGCTCAGGGGAGAGCAAGACAGACGAGAGCCTCATCCTCACGGAGCTTTCACAACACTGGGAGGACACGTGCTTGATTAAACGATACTGAAATAAGTGTCCAATGACAACGGTGGTGAGTGCTGCCCACGATACAAACTGGGTGCCGAGAGCGATTAGCCGGGGGTCTTAATCTCCCAGCTAACCCTGACACGGCCCCCCCCCCGCCCGTTGGTGAAGCCCGCCCTTCCACGTAAGGACAAGAACCACTCAAGTGACGTGTAGAACAGCCTCGCCATGCTGTTACGCGTCTTGGCAGTTGTGAAGCGTTGTGCATCTCGAGCACAGATGTGGACATTAGTGTGTGTCTGTCCCCTCCACAGCACTGTTCTTGGCAGAGGACGGAGGAGAGGGGCTCTAGCTGGGGCGGCAGGCACGTACCACGCCCCTTAGTGGCTGCGTTTCCTGGATAAAGACCGGAGGGTTGGGAGAAACGCAGGTGGTCTCTGCAGGAGATCTGGGACCCCACCTGTAGCGCAGGGCGGTGCTACTCAAGGGTGGTTCCCGGGCCAGGCCAGCCCCGCTGCTGACTCAGGAACTCCGGTGGGCCCAGCGCCCAGCTTTAACGTGCCCTCCCGGGGATGCTGGTGCTCCCGGGGGTGGGAACACTGGTCGAGGCACAGACATGCTTTGGGGGGACAAACACTCTGGCTTGAGAACTGGTCTTCCACGTACTGAGACTTAATTCTCCTTCTTATCTTTAATAAGGGGATAAAAATAGCACCTAACTTCTAGTACCGACTTCTAAAATTGCGAAGCTGACTTTCGGTAATGCATGTCAAGTGCCTGGGACCTGGCACAAACACATGCACATTAGCTAGCGATTACTGTACTGTGATGATTATTCTCTGTGTTTGTGCAGAGCCAGCCTACCTACTTAAAACACTGGAGGGGCAGGAGGTTATCAAATAAACCTCAGCGTGACCGGAGCCCTCTCTTGAGCCGGCTGCCTGGCTGGCCCTGTGCTCTTTGCCCGAGGAGCAGAACTGGTGAGGCCGGAGATGCCACCTGCTTCGGTGCCTCCTTAACCTGAGGGCTTTCAGGACATGGGTTGTCAGGAATCTGGGCCTGAACTTGCTCCAGGAGCCGTGGCCTATGATCAGGTTACGTATGCAAACTGTCGTCTCAACACAAGACAGTACAAAGTCAGTGCCTCATGCATGATCTAAACAAGGAAGGGTGTTGGCATTGCAGGGAGGAGAGGGCACAGGAGGGCGAGGTGCTAAGTAGGTGTGTGTCAAGGGGAGGGTGCCATAAAGTTTTCAAGGAGGAGCCCAGCACTCCAGGGAAGAACCAAGCGTTCGTGCTGCCTCTCTGACTTCTTGATAACTTTGTCCCTTTAAGCACCTCTGTTTATCCACTCATATAGGAGGTTGTTCTAAGCTGTAATAAAGCTCTGAGCTTGAATCAGCTGTGCCACTGCCCAGCACAGGTGCTCAGGCAGGTCAGAAAGGCCAAGAGAGATTTGCAAATGCACTGAGCTAATTTCCAGAACATGCACTTCCCGCTTGGCCTCACTCCTCTGCCACGAAATTTTAACTGGGTGTTGCTGGAGGAGGCCTCCCACGTCACGCAGACTTCCAGGGCTGGCTCCATGGTGCAACTGGCCTGGAGACGCACCTTCCTTCCGCCCACACAGGGGCCCCGCCACAGCCTTGTCAGAGGGGGCAGACGTGGTTTCCCGGGTCCTTCCAAGAATTCCCTGGGAGGCAGCTGAGTCACTGGGCCGACATGTCAGGGTTATCCTGTGCCAGAAGAGGAAGCAGGTCAGGTTGGGGCCTATCTTAGTCCATTTTGTGCTGCTGTAAGAGAATACCTGAGACTGCGTAATTTCTAAAGAACAGAGATTTAGGACTTGCAGTTCTGGAGGCTGGGAAGTCCAAGGTCCTGGGCCCTTTATCTGGCGTGGGCCTTCTTGCCCCGTCATTGCATGGCTGACGATGGAAGGGCAAGAGAGCACTGGTGAGAGAGCAAGAGATGGAACTCACAGCCTCAAGCCTGTTTACAATTGGCACAATCCACTCGTGTAGGTGGAGCCTCATGACCCAAGCACCGCCCATTAGGCCCCACCTCCCAACACAGCTGCATTGGGGATTAAGTTTCCAGCATGTGGTTTTGGAGGGACACATTCAAACCATAACAGAGCCCTTGCCTGCTGGGCAGGTTGGGACGCGGTGGCCTTACTTGAGGCTGAAGCACCCTGGGCCTGTGTGCACAGGTGGCTCCTTCCTGGTCTGCTCCTGACTCAGGTCTCCCTCTGTGGTGGGCTCCTATCCCTCCCCCACCCCACCCCCATGCCACTGCTGCACAGATACCCAGCAAAGGTGCCTGCACATTCCCTGGCGTGCTGTGCTGGCTTCCCCACCGGGGCTCAGCAAACGGGCCGAGTGAGCTAATGCCCCAGCAAAAGATATGCCAGGCCAGGGTCCAGCACAGGGAAATAAGGTTATATATCCCTGTTGACTTTACATTCAGATATGTATGTTCTCTGCTCATCCTGATTTTTGTTTTGTTATTTCTATGTCTCTGGGTTCTTGAAAGCCACCTAAAATCTTCTCAGGGGAGAGCAAGACAGACGAGAGCCTCATC
>NW_012137080.1:3719756-3720778 GCF_000956105.1 Propithecus coquereli | reverse complement strand
AGATGCCACTTGGGGAGCCCCCACAGAGGTAAGGGAAGAGGGCACCCTCCTCTGTTGGCCCCACTGAGGCCCCTCATTAAGCATGGTTGGTGGCACCCCCACCCCCACCCTGCCATAGCTTCCGAAACCTTCCCCTCCCCAGCTTGGCCCTGTCTCAGGCCCCTCCGTGACCCCAGGCGCCGCCCTCCCACCACACTGCCACTGCCTCTTCAGTGTGACCGGAGCGCCCCAGCACGCGGTTGGATCTCATGCTCTCTCCCACTGACAGCCCCGCGTGGGCTGCCAATTACTGTTGGTGATGAACCCCTAAACCCGAATCTACACCTGTGTGATGTCACGGAAGGATTCGGGCGTCAGGCCCTTGACTGGTGTGACTGTTGTTCCCAGAGGCAGCATATGGCACCGTGGTGAAGCGCGGGAAGGCAGGACCCCCTACTCGGGCTTGAATCTGCCACTTATTTGGGGGCCCTTGGGCAAATCACCTCCCTGGTTTCTGTTGCTATTGCTTTTAAATTTCGGTAAAATACACACAAAATAAAATTTGCCATTTTAGCCATTTTTAAGTGTACATGTCAGTGGCAGTAAGTACATTTGCAGTGTTGTGTAAAGCACTATCCATCTCCAGCACTCTTTCCATCTTGCAAAACTGTAACTCTCAGAAATGCCGACACGTTCTCCAACACGGACAAAGCTTGAGGACATTAAGTGAAGTGAAGTAAGCCAGTCACAAAGAGACAAATATTGGGTGATTCCACTTCTGTGAGGTACCTAGAGTAGTCAAATTCACAGACACAGGAAGTAGAATGATGGTTGCTAGGGCCTGGGGGAGGTGGGAGCAGGGAGTTGTTTAAAGGATACAGAGTTTCCCTTTTGAAAGATAACAGAGAGTTCTGGAAATTGGTTGCACAACAATATGCATGTCCTTGCTACTAACCTGTGCACTTGAAAATGGTTAAGATGAGGCTGGGAACAGTGGCTCCTGCCTCTAATCCTAACACTTTGGGAGGCTGAGGCAGGAGGAT
>NW_012137080.1:3711019-3712371 GCF_000956105.1 Propithecus coquereli | reverse complement strand
GGGGAACAAAGCGAGACTGTCTCAAAAAAAAAAAAGTTGATTGAACACCTTCCTCTTCCAGGCATTGAACTATAAAGTAAACACAATTAGGGTCAAGGAGCTTATGATTTGGTAGTAAACAGAGAGGTAGACCAACCATTACCAGTTTGATTGCTAATGGATACCACTGACATATGTCTAGATGTTACGGGAACCCAAGGAAAGGCACTGTACTGGGAGTGGGGGAAGCAATCGGTCCTTCAGAGAATGCTTTCTGTAGGAACTGGGCTGAAACTGAGGTTTGAAGGGTATGGAGGAAGTGGGAAGAAGAAATTGGGATTTTGTCTATGGAACTCCAATTTTAAGTGACAGAAACCCAACTCAGACTAGATTAAGCAAACCAGGGGACTACATAACCAGGACGACTAGGTGAAGCCAGCCTCAGGCCCACACAAGGCATTCAGGTTTGCTCTTGCTCAGGCTGGTCTCGAACTCCTGACCTTGAGCGATTTGCCCGCCTCGGCCTCCCAGAGTGCTAGGATTACAGGCGTGAGCCACCGCACCCGGCCCAGAGCAGCTCCTTGACATCACTTCTATTTATTTATTCTGTAGATTTTTAAAGGAACTGCCTTCTTTTAAAATGGGACTTTTATTATTAGGGTTGTGTTAGTTACCTTCTGCTTTATAACAAACTATTCCAACATTTAGCAGTTTAAAACCACACAGATGCAATGTCTCACAGTTTCTGTGTCAGGAATCCAGGCATGGCTTAGCTGGGAGTCCCCTGTCTCAGGGACCGTCAACTGGCTGCAATCAGGGTTCAACTGGGGCCTGATCCACTTCGAAGAAGTTGGTGCCAGGATTCGGTTTCTTACAGGCTGCTGGGTCAGGGGCCTCAGTTCCTGGCTGGCTGTTGGCCGGAGGCCAGCCTCAGTTCCTTGCCATTTGGGCCTCTTCAACATGGCGGCTTGTTTGATCAAAGCCAGAGAAAGAGAGTCTGCGTCACAATCTTTTGTAACCTAACCACAGATGTGACATTCTGCCACCTTTGCTGTACTCCATTGTCAGAAACAAGTTACCAGGTTCAACTCACACACCAGGGAAGGGGTTGACACAGAGTATGAGTACCAAGAGATGGGGGCCCTTGGGACCATCTTAGAGGTCTGCCTCCCACAAGGTAGAGCCATTAAAAATGAAACTGCAGGCCGGGTGCAGTGGCTCATGCCTGTAATCCTAGCTCTCTGGGAGGCCAACGCGGGCGGATTGTCTGAGCTCAGGAGTTCGAAACCAGCCTGAGCAAGAGCGAGACTTTGTCTCTACTAAAAACAGAAAGAAATTAATTGGACAACTAAAAATATTTAGAAAAAACTAGC
>NW_012137080.1:3708572-3710969 GCF_000956105.1 Propithecus coquereli | reverse complement strand
GTGAGGATTCCCTGGTGATCATTCCCATTGGTGCCTGGCCAGCTAAGTGCCCTCGTGTCAGCTGTTATTATTATTAATGTCTCACGTTGAGCAGGGCAGGAAGGGAGCATATTAGTGATGGGCTTTTCTGAGGAAGGGGACAGGGATAACAGGGTGACGTGCAGGGGTGGTGAGGGGGCAGGGAAGTCTATTCTGGGACCTGGGGAATCTACTGTGCCAGATGGAGGAGTTCATCAATGCTTGTTTGAACATCTGGGTCCCAGGAGAACTGCCTAGGCTTTCCAATTATGTAGACTCTAATTTTGAATTTGTGATCATTTATACACAGCAGGCTGATGTTTCTGAGTCTTTTACCAGGCAAAAAAAAAAGTGAGCTGACCTCATTTTTGACACAAACCAGATAGATGGAGTGCAGAAGAGAGTTCTAAATTTCTTAACAGAATAAACTGCCTCCGAGACCTTCTGCAGCAGTTTCCAGGAATATGGTTGCAAATCGTCTCAACTGCTAGTCAAGCAGACCCTTATAGCAATTTTTTCCCAATTAATTCATTCTTTAAAATGTTAAAAAAATTTTAATTTTGGTAAAATACACATAACATAAAATATACCATCTTCACCCTTTTTAAGTATACAGTTCAGCAGTGTTAAGTACATTCACATTATTGTGCAATTTAGAAAAATATATTCATAAAAGATCTCATGAAACCATAACATGTAATTACATTTAATAAAAAATGTTATTAAAAGGAGAAAAGTCACACCCTTGAAAATCTGGGAGATACAGACCCCAATATTGGGGTCCTACCCTATGAAGCCAGAGGCCTGGACTCTCCCCTCCTCCTGGTAGCCTCTCTGTGTTTGTGGGGGACAGCTACGGAGCAGGGGCCCCCAGTTCTAAGGAAAGATCCAGCTGTGGATGGGCAGCAAGGATAAATGAAGCAAAGAAAGAAGATTACTCCAAGGGTTTTTATAGCATCTGTTGGACCAAATGTTTTCTGACATTTGCACTAACTCTCTTGGGATCTCGCTCTGAGTACTCTGATGGCCTCATTTCCCCCTCAGTTTCCCTCCAGCTGACCTGCAGGCAAGCCCGGGGCATTCTCCTGCTGAAGAGGCTGAATATTGAGCTGCTCCCTGCCCTCCCTTTCTCTTTTCTGGAAAGTGGTTCTAGGACTTAAGGGAATAGGCAAGCCAGATCCTTGCAGCCATTGCCTCCTGTAAGGAACCACAGCATCCTGAGAGGATGTCTGGCAAGCACCAAGCCAGGTTGAGCCTCTCTTTGCACGGCTCTGCACTGGACAACAGGGAGGCCCCAGGGAAGAGGGCGACTTCCATGCTAATCTTCACGTCTGGGCCATGCCCCCACTGTGGTCTGGTTAGTTCCGGCCTCTTGCTCAGTGCTTATACCTTGCTTGTGACTGGTTCCAGCTGCTGACATTACAATCACGGGGGTGCATGTGTGTGTGTGTGTGTGTGTGTGTGTGTGTCCTCTGGCCAGGAGCTCCTGAGGGAAGGGATCATGCCTCCCACAGTTAGACTGAGCATCTCTTTCGGGAAGACCATGCCTCCCCTGGCATCCCCCAGGTGGAAGCAGGCACTGCTTTCTCTTTGTCTTCACACTTGCTGAGGGCCCAGGATGGGTTTCTGTCAGTGGGCTGCTGCTGTCTCTCCCCGCCAGATCTTTTGGGAAATCCTGGCTGCAGAGGGCTTTCCACACGGGGCCCTGCTGAGCCCCCAGGCTTTGAGTTTTAGTCATTGGTAGGCTCAGAGGCCTGCAGGCCCGGGGAAGCGATTGCCAGCTCAATCCCAACCACAGCACCCCAAGGGCTGAGTTCTCTCAGGTTTCTTGGCATATCTGAATCACTAGGGAATTGTTGAGAACCTGAGATTTCCTCAATAATTTACATCTGTGCTCCTCCCTTTACAGGATCAGTTGGCACTGAACAAAGTCAGTGAACATTATCCTGGGAAACCTAATCTCCTAGGTCCGGTAACAACAACAAGGGAACAATACCAAGGATTACCCTGAACTCTGGCCAACACCATGGGAGATCTGCACCTGGCTGGAGGCCAATGAACCAGAATGGCCACTTAAACTCAGCGATGGGCTTCCACTTGCTGGGAGGCGGAGGATGATTGAGAAAAAGGAAGCCAAATGCTTTGGGAGGCTTAGAAAAGAGATGGAGGCTCTGTTTTGCCCAATCTCACTAGCCTGTGGGCTGCTGGCTGAGGTTATTCTAGCACAGGGGCCCCATTCCCCACCCTGTCTAGGGCATTGTCTAAACTGGAGTGGCTGCTGGTCCTTCTTGTTCCTTTTCCTCCCATCTGTGCTCAGGGGCCCATCCTCTCCCCTTGTTCCCTGTTCTTGGTTCTGCTGCCTCTTATCCTCTCCCTACT
>NW_012137080.1:3677220-3706518 GCF_000956105.1 Propithecus coquereli | reverse complement strand
CCACGGCACTCTAGCCCGGGCAACACAGTGAGACTCTGTCTCAAAAAAAAAAAAAAAAAAATATGAAACTGCAGTATTTGGATGTCACCTTTGCTCTTATTGTCAAAGTGAGCTGACAAGGCCTTTCCCTTGAGCCAGCGTATCTCCTGTTTTGCCTAAACAGGTTCACACTGGTTTTCTGTCGCAGGCAGTTACGGCTGTCTGAATGACTATCCCAGCGCAAGCAGGCAGGACAATTAGTAAATGCTTGGACTAAGATTTGAATGCAGGTGATCAGAACCTGAGCATCAACCACCCCTCCATGCTGCCTGCAGGCCGTGGGCGTCACTCCTTCCTGACTTATTGGGCACAACACAGCTATTGCCAGAGCGCTGGGCTGCCAGCCTTCCTGCTTCCCCCTTTCCTCCCCCATCATCTAAGGGGTAACAGGCTCTGAAAACCCCATGTTCTCTAATCCAACGCCTCCTAGGCCAGCCCCTCCTGCCTTCCATCTTCTCACTGGGTGTCTAGCCCCAGTGGCAGAAATCCTTTACATAGGGAAATGAGCTGCTTAGAAATGCGAGCCAGTTGTAACCCAGCTCAGGTGCTCAGTGTCCGGTGGGACAGCACGAGGCACCGGAGGAGCTGCCGCTGGGCGCAGGCTGGGCGGTAGATCCTGTTACTCACGGGGAAGCTGGCCTCCCGCCAGTGTCCGCAGAGCAGAGCTGCAGGCGGTGCCTCCCGCGTTCCTAAGTGCTGAGCGGCTGAATCTTTCAGACCCCCTTTAATCACTCCCACAGCTAGAAACCTCAGCTGCCTCTCGGCCCCTGCGCCCAGCCCTGTGCACGCGCCCAGCCTCTCCCCGCCGCATCTGAATCCCGCAGGGGTGCCCCCACCGCCCACCTGCCCTTGGTGGTGGGCAGTTTCATCACTTCTGAATTTCCCTTTCCAACCCTGACATACCCCTGAGCCTTGGACTCATGTATTCAGTCACTCAGCGACACGTCTCCTCAGATACGAAGTGTCTGCAACTTAACATGTTCATAATTTTCTTGCCCTAGGCAGCCCCATCTCAGCAAATGGCACGATTCACCCCGCTGTCTCAGCCCCAAGCCTAGGAGACATCTTCATTCCTTTCTGTCTTTCACTTTCTACATTCAATTCATCAAAAATCAAGCTAAACTCTTTTTCCAGAATATACCCTGAACTGTCTCAGTGCCACACCCTGGTGGAGGCTACACCCATCTCAAGTCTGGACACGGCAGTCCCCTCCCAACTGGGCCCCTGCCTCCGTCGTGGTCTCTGTGATCCATTCCCCACACAGCGGCCAGGCAGCTGTGAAACACATAAGTCAGTTTCGTCGCTCTGCTGAAAACCCTCCAGGGGCTTCCACGGGACTCGGAATCCAAGCCAGAGTCCTCCGTCGTCCTCAGGGGCCTTCTCTCTGGCCTCGCCTTGTGTCAGGCCCTGCTCTCTGGGTTGCTTGTCCCTGTCCAGCCACATGGGCTCCCAGTCTGCCCTGGCGGTGCTCAGCCTTTCCCACCCCAGGCCTGGCGTCCCCTGCTGTCCCCACCCCTTGGAATGCTCTGCCCAGGTCCTCCCGGGGCCACCCGTTTCTTGTCGTGCAGGCCTTAGCTCAGGTGTCTTCTTCCCAGACAGGCCCTCGATCACCACCCCCCTTCCAATCACACTCTAATCCATCCCCCTGTTTGACCTTCCTCATGGCTCTCATAAATAAAATTAGTCTTCCCTCACTATCTGTGCTAGCTGCGTTCTACAAAGTCGCCACAAACGCTGAATTAGTGAATATGGAACTAGTGGGGAAATACAGGGCTACATTCCTGCCAGCCTCTGGCCACATTTTCATCCATCGATCAATACATAACCTTGTTCCGTGTGTGTTTCTGTTTGAAGACACCTTATTTAACACAGTTGACTCCTGAATGTAGGGGGAGGTGAGGTCTACTGACCCCTCATGCAGTTGAAAATCCATTTTTAACTTTTGACTCCTCCCAAATGTAACTATTAGCAGCCTACTGTTGATCAGAAGCCTTATTGATAATATAAATAGTCGATCGACACACATTTTGGGTATTATATGTATTGTGCATACTATATTCTTAAAGTGAGCTAAAGAAGAGAAAATGTTATTCAAATCATAAGGAAGAGAAAACATATTTACTATTCATTAGGTGGAAGTGGATCATCATAAAGGTCTTCATCCTCGTCCTCGTCATGTTGAGTAGGCTGAGGAGGAGGAAGAGGAGGGGTGGGTCTTGTGGTCTTGCCGGTGGCAGGGGCGCAAGAGGTGGAGCAGGTGGGAGGGGAGGCGGGAGAGGCAGGTACATTCAGCAAAACTTTTATTGAAAAAATTTGCGTATAAATGGACCCGTGCAGTTCAAACCCACGTGGTTCCAGTGTCAACTGTACATATCGTTGATTCGTCGGCATCGAATCACGGCGAATCACACTGTAGACTGGCGCCTGAGCGAAGCTTATCTGACGCAGGGGTTTCCTCTGGCAGGCCCATCCCTGCCTCCTTGCACTGAGGGACACCAGACAGCACTTTGGCACTATACTCGGGGCCGTTTTAAACAGTGAAATCAACAACCGAAAGCACCAAAAATACAAAGAAAACGTGGCATTAAACAGACTGTCAAAAGAATGCTTGTTTACGGTGTGAAGGCTGGAATAAGAAAGAGTTTACCTGGGAGCATGCGCATCAGGCGACTCAACTGCCACGGCTCTGCAGACGTTTGCAAATGACTCCGAAAGTGCCCGGAGTATTGATTTGGGGGTTACAAGTATGTTTTAGCGAGTAGGCAAATTTGCAACCATGGAATCTGCAAATAAGGAGGTTCAACTGTATTTTATTTAGTAGTTTTCTATTTCTCCTGGCCAGAATCCAAGCCCCAGGAGACCGGGTCCGTTTGTGCCCTCTGTGTGCCCAGCACCGGGCACAGTGCCTGGCACACAATAGGCACTCAGGACATAGCGACTGAAAGAGAAAGTGAATGAAGGGAGACAGGAACGAAGAACAAAAGAACAAAGTCCAGGCTCCTCTTCACTCCTGATTACTGCTGAGGTTGTGCAGGGACCGCCTGCTCCCAGAGAGACCACAGGGCCACTGCCCTCTTGTCCGTCACAGAACTTAATTACATCCCCATCCAAACCCTCCCTGTGGTTCTCCTGCTCCCTGCAGGTAGCTCCTGTCTTCCTCCTCCCTCCTCCCTCCTCCCTCTGTCTCTCTGAGCCGCATCCACACGTGCCTGCGCACCAGGGAGCGTGGCCCCGTGCTGTGGAGAGACAGCCACCCCTGGCTTTGTGCTTTCTCATCTTCCCCTCGGTCCACCCAGGAGCTTCCTGGGGGTGGTTAGATCACGCTGCCTCCTGCATCTGTCCGCCTCCCGCTCCCGTGCCTGGTTTCCAGAGCCTGGTTCCATCCTAGGCATGGCTCCCAACCTCATGGCTGGCCAGGGGGTGATAATTCTCTATCAGCCCCCTATTCCTGAGCCTCCCCTGGGAGGGGGAGTGGGGAGCTGTCTGGCCGTCTCCGTCAGCTGTCCGGGTGCATCTGCACATCCTTCTTCTCGTTCCAGGCTCCTTCCTTCTGGCTCCTGCCATCCTTTCCAAGACTCCTTACCATTTTCTTCTTTTCTGGGACTCAAATTCCACCCCATTCCCTCCCCTTTTCTTCTTTCTGACCCACGACACCTCCACGCGACAGCCACCACCATAATGGCAGCAACTGCGGCACCCCCGGCTGGTGGGAAGATGAGTCTTTGTACACCGACTCCTCAGATGTCCCCAAAAACACCTCAGGACCTCGTCTGTGCCCCCGAGTGACAGTAGGGCTCGTGGGAGGATGTGTGCTGTGGAACCAAGTTAGAAAGCTTTCTCCCCCGATAATAATCTCCTCTGTCTACACTGGGCTTGACCCACCTGAGCACCCGGGGAGGGGGGCAGCCGAGACAGGCACAATGACCGCTCTTGTCCCACGAGTCACGTGAGGCTCTAGAAAATCACAGAGCTCCTCAGAGGTGGATCCGGAGGGAGAATTTCCGTCTGTGCCCAGGGATCAAGTGCCCCCATGGCCCCGAGACAACTCGTAATTGGCCAGTTTGGATTCCAGACAAACAGGAGTTTGCCAAGCTACCGCGTTCCAAGTGGCACAGTCCCCTGTGTGTGCCAGCAGGAGAGCACGGGAACAGGCGTGACGGTTATGACGTGTTACATTTACACGAAACTCCACTGCTTTGAAAATTCCATTCACGGGCGTTGTTCATTCGCTCTTGCAAGATCCCTGCGGGGCAGACATGCAGGCTGGTAATTGTGTCAAGACGTGGAAACCGAGGAAATGTGGCCTATCAGCTAGACAGTAGCTGAGCTGCGGTCACACCCCAGGATTCAGATTTCCTGTGCCCGGACTCCTCCCCCTCGAAGATGAATAACAATGATCCATTTGCTCCTCTGCACGCGGGTTCAGGGGTTCTGGCCAGGGCAACCTGCCAACCAGTTTCTCAGAACGATGCGGGAGGCAGCAGGGGCCCAGAAAGTGGTTTCGAGGAAATGTGGCTGAGGAAGAGGGCCTCGGGGAGGGAGGGAGGACTTGGTAGAGGCTCAGAGCTGGCCCACCGGGCCCAGGGCAGCCTCGGCCGGCAGCCAGGCGGAGCCCTGAGGCGAGCTGCCGCCAGAGGGACTGCCGGAGTCCCCAGCCCGCTGCCCGCAGCAGCGAGGTCCATTCTCAGCCCTTCCCTGGGCTTCGGTCTCCTTCTCTAGCCTTGAGGGATCAGCCCCTGCCCCGAAGTCCTTCAGCACTGCCACAGCTCCTCTCTGTGATGCCATCTGCAGCGTGTCAACAGGTGGCCGTGTGGTGGCAGAGCTTGTGTCCCCTCCCTTGCGCCTTCCCGGCCCGCTCAGTGAGCACACTCTGTAAACAACAGCCGGTTGGCCCCTGTGCGGCCTGGTGTGGGTTCCGGTGCGGCTGGGCAGCTGGTGGGGAAAGGGGGTCGCCCCAAGAACGCACAGCTGCCGCCAATGAGGGGAGGGAGGGATAAATTAATTCACAGAGCAACGCACGTGAGAGTTTGTCCACAGACCTTCTTGCAGCCCCGGCCCCACGTTCTGCTGGGACGCTGGCTCCTAGGGAAATCGGGTGGCCCCGGTACAGACGTCTAAGGTGCCCCCTGCCACATTCCCTTGGCTCACTGCTTGGCTAGCTGCCTTTGTGGCGGGTGGCTCCAGTTCCACGGGCAGCATCCCACCTCTAGCACACACCTGAGTGTCTACTTTTGGCCTTGAGGCTTCTCTGGTGTCAAGGATGCCTTCTCCACCCGGCGGGGGCAGCCCTGCACCAGTGGGGGGGGTGGGAGGTGATGCCCAGGCTCCCATCCTCAGGGCACCACTCTGGGGGACCTTGGCAGGCTGAGCTTCCACTGCCCACGGTTTGCTGCTCTTACTCCTCCCTAAGAGCACCTTGTGTGGTACCTTGGCATAAGGGACAGAGAGGGGACCCTGAAGACCCCCAGAGGCCTGGCTTATTCCCAATCCATGTTTCCTCCTTGGTGGTCTTGGTGGCAGGCCTGGCCTTGTGAGCCGCCCTTGTTTTAATGCTCGGCTGTCGTCATCTTGAAATTCTTAATACGTTTTGAACCGGGGGCTCCGCGTTTTTGTTTTGCACCGGGTGGCACAAACCGCGCAGCTGGTCCTGCCTGGCGGTTTGACGCTCCGGGAGAGGCCTCCGTGAGTGATGGGAGCGAAATGAACCCTGTCCTCTGGCCAAGCTGAGCTCATTGTTTCTTCCCTCTGAGCACAACAGAAGACGCAGGCACAGTGGGAGCTTTTATCAGGGTCCCTGTGACAAGGGCTCATGGGGTTGGGGGGCTGGGGGAAGGCACGCCCCGGGGGCCAGCTGGTCTACCCCACACCCAGAGTTGGGTTCTCCCACCCAGCACCCCTGGCACCGGCTCGCCCAGCCTTTTTGTGAATTCTTCTAGTGACAAGAAAGGCCTGTTTCACTGTGGGCTCTGACTGTAATTGCCCCTCACTCCTGGGAAGTGCCCCCGGGTTCTCTCCAAACCCTTCGCCAGGATTATCTCAGGGATTCCACCTCTCTTGCCTCTGGGCGGCAGGAGTGGAAACGGAGGAAACCGTGGTAACTTCCAGATTGGCAGCCCTGGCTCCTCCCACTCGGCCCTTCCCTTCCTTCTACTGGGTATGGAGACCTCTCCTCACCTAGGAAATCCTTTAGCCTGTTGAAAAAGAATAAATGAGTCCTGATTCTTTGTACTAAATCATTTTTCGCCCTGGGCTGTAGGTAATGTAATGCCTTTTTTTCAGATATGCTTCACTTTGAATAACAGTCATAAAAGGGCATGAACTAAGCGGCCTTGTTATAGGGTTGTTGTTTTAAACGGATGAGACCCCTGTTTGAAGTTGGCAGAATAAAGCAGGATCATAGAGCCTCCCTCCCAGCTTGCCCCTCCCACACTGAAATACAGAAATTTTTTAAAAAAGCAAAAACATGACAACCCCAAACAGCCAGAGTCACCAAGCTCCATCGCACAAGGAAAGAGGGTAGAGGACATACTTTTGAAAGTGCCAAAGAAAAAAAAAAGCTTCTAGAACCATGTGGCTTTTACCCCATCCCCACCCGGAGGAAATACGTCCATCGAGAACACCCTGAGCATGTCACCAAAACCCTCCGTTCCGAGGGGACGGGCAGGGCGAGGAACTGTCTGAGAGTGGAGATGGCTGGGCTGAGGCTTGGCGCGCTGTCTGCCAGGGCGGGCAGGGTTGGGGGGAAGCCGGAGCCCCCGGGAGATGCAGCCCGGGTGGAAGAAGCCTCACCGTGGCACGCAGAGGTGTGCGCAGGCAGAAGGGCACACTGCGTCACCAGATGTCTGGGGCCGAGCAGGCCACCTGAGCCCCTTGAAGGAGACAGGCTCGACGGCTCCCGGCTTGCTGTTAGGCCTAGCGCTTCCCTGCCCCCCCATGGCTTATAGCAAACCCTCCATGGCTCAAGCCTTTACTTTGATTTCCTTCTTATTGTGGCCTTCAGATTCTCTGTACCAAGTTCTGGGCCACTGCCTGCCACTCCTCTCCTCTCCACCCCTGCCCAACAGTAAATACTTTTCAAATGGGAACTCTGGGCATCCTGCTCAGGGGCCCCTTCGTGTGCCTTCCACAGGAACCGCCGGGGGGCTGGCCAGGCAGCCGGGCTGCCACAGAGTCGGAGGCGATGCTCCTCCCGACGCACCAGGCTTCCTCTCTCAGACAGAGCTGCGACTCCTACTGCAGTTATGGTTCCTCGTCTTACCTGGAACAGACTCCGAAGGCTGGGCTTTGAGTAGCCAACCCATCTCTCTGCCTCCACGGAAAAACGGCTTCATAAACGCCATACTCACTAACTCGTTCTTTCTCTCGTCTTTTTGAGCAATCGTTTGGGAAAACAAAGACGGGTCTTCTTTACCGTAGGCCAGCCCAGGACTGCTCTGGGCAGCATGACGCCCAGGCAGACATCTCTGCATCCACGGGGCATGGCTCGTGCCAAGCTTCCCGCGGGATGATGGCTTCTGATTATTTCCCAGTCTCCTCTGAGAGACTTGCTCTGCAATCTGGTCTCGGCCCTGCATCCTCTGTCTCCTGGAATTCCCACCTTCTGGCGTTACCCTGCAGTTCTGTGAACCGGGGGCTGCACAGCTTGTCAGGTATCCGGCTGGGGAATCACGCATCACCAGCTCACCACCTCCCACCCCCTGCAGAGCAGGCCTTGGAAACCCTCAAGTTCCTCTGCACCCTACCACGATACCTCGAGAACCACTAACGACATTCGATTCCAATCTGCCCACTTCCTTCTGGTACCCAAATTCCTAAGAATTGAGCACCCGGCATTTCCCGCTAGAAGATAAAATGTCAATTCTCGAGATATAAACTTCGGAGTTTTCTGCTAATAGAAAGGAAAAAAAGTCTTCAAACTTACTTTCAACTTCCTGAACCTTTAGGATACTTTCAGTGCAGAGTTTTATATTTAAGATCATATGAATTATACAGAGAACCATGGACTGGTAGATAGCTTCCAAATATTACACTAGAAATTATATTTCCCTCCCTTTTGATAATTAAGTTCAAGGTCTTCACCGCAAGTGACATCATGTCTCAGAAGCAAAAATGGGTCCCTATTAAGGCTATGTAATGTCTTCTGTCTAGCAGATCCTGTTTCCTCTTTATGCTCTAGTCTCCTCACCTTCCTAATTGGCTCTCCAACCTCAAAGCTTTTTCTTGCTGCTGTCTGGAACCTCAGATTTATTAGATACAGCCTGACAGTGTGGGGTGAGAAGCTTGGCTATGCTGATTGCATTTGTCCACCTTAGAAACCGAAAGGACCCAGGGCTCTGGAAAATAGGATGTTGGGCATTAGCAGCCTTAATAGCATTAACAGTGATAGTATAATAATACAGATTTTATGCATGGAACAGGTCACCTGGTGTTTAGGCACAGCTAAGTATGAGGATAATTTACATCCTCCGTTAAACCCAATTGGGATGAGATAAGAACAGCCTCCTTACTGAGCATTCGGTGCAATGGGCTAATGTCCTGTGTGCTTCCTGTACATTATCTCATTTAATACTGAAAAGAAACCTTTGAGAGTTTCCCATTTAAGATATGAGGACAGTGAAGTTGAAAGGATAAGAAACTTGCCAAAGGGCAGAGTTGGGATTTAAGCTTTTGGGCTGAGTTCTGGGTTCTGCTGCCCTTCTGTGGGCTCCTGCTATGACACGACCTTGAACTTTAATGGCACCATGACGAAGGGACCTTTGGGCACCAGAGGCAATCATGGCCTAGAATTTATAGTATTACCTGCTGCAAGCCTCATACCTGGAATTCAGAAATGAAAGGAACTATTACGAGATTGAAATCTCTATCTCCTTCAGTCTGACACGAAGGCATTCTATCCTCTGCTGTAATATACAGAGCAAAAGTACAGAATGCATTTCATTTCCATATCCAAAAAGATAAAAATCATGGATTTCAGACTTTTTTTTAGCCGTTAATTGTATCTCTGCAACAGCTGAGGGGAACGTTGATAGAAACATTATCTTTTAGTGTTTGGGGATTATTAAAATTGAGGAAAAGGAAATTATAGAAGCTTTAGCTTTTAGATCCATCACCCCTTTGACAAATGTGCTTAATCCTTTAGATTTAACTCCTATTTACAAAACCCAAAAATCTGAAAAAGGCAATCTGCTGCTTTGGGGAAACGTTTGAAGGGGAATCAGGAGAGCTGGTTCTGGTCCCCACAATTCTATCCAGTAGCCATTTGATACTACCAGCAATGGACCGAAACACACCAGAATGAAATGTACGATCCCCAAACAAGGTGGATTCTAAAGTTCCTACCAGCTGTGAAATTCTAAGGGGCCAATGAATCATGCATCAATCAGTGCCAAAAATAATACAAAACCTCTATTCTTTCAGCTAGGTGTTCGCTTGATTGAAGTGACTTACATGAATGAGGGATGGATCAACAGATCCAATCCTCTTAAAGTATTTGGAAACTCAAAAAATTTCCAACTAAGGGAAATTATGGGCAAACTTACTAAAGTACTAGAACTCTTCTGGACCCATCTAGTGTTCTTTATTCAAATAGCTGAGGAAGTTTTGACTGTGACAGTTGATCTTTAAGGATGGCTCCCAATGAACCATGCCTCTCGGTGCTCGCGTCCTTTCGTAGAAACATGGAATCTGGACTGGCCCTGTGACTCACTTTAACTAAACGAATGCAGCAGCAAAATGCACTCTGTGCCAGTCCTGGGCCTAAGCCATAAGAAGTCTTGGTAGCTTCTACTTTTGTGCCTTTGGGAGCCCCAAGCTGCCACTGCAGCTTGTTGTCCCACACTAGCTGTATCAGAATTCGATACATCCAATACGGGCCCCATTTTTAATGCCATCCTTTGTCTTTACTGAAACGCGTATAAATCAGGGAAAGACAAAAAGCTCTATTGTGAGCTACAGATGCCTTGATTAAAAGAAGCTTCTGTGTCACCAATATTTTGAATTGTCCCTTTGTTTGGTACCCTGGAGGGAGATGCCTAATGGCTGAGAGGTATGCCTTTGGCTTGTAAAGTGGGCAGTATCTGAAATGGGGAGTGGGATCCTCTCTGGGTGAGTCCTTAGGGATGGCGCTCTTGGGACAGAGATCCATGGAAGCCGATTTCCTTCCTTGGAAGTCAGGGGTGCGTGCACCTGTTTTTGGACAGCGGCCTTTGGCCTTTCCTTTGTCTTCCAGCACTTCTGGTCCCTCCTCCTGGTACTCCAAGCTCTTCTGATCTCTTTACTTCTAGGTACCTAGTTTCTTTTCCCTCAACTGCTCATCAGCTGGTTCTGATACAGTGTTGACTGGTAAAAACCTGAAGATGAGACTCTTTCCAGGGAGTTTTTACATCACAAATCAAACGAAGGGATGAAGATGCAACAATTGACATTTTAGGGGAGGTCTCCCAGCCCCATGTTTATGGACACCACTAAGCTAGATGCTAGAATGGCTGATGTTCTCTCTGGCCTCAGGTAAGTAAAATCTGAGAATTTTACCACCTCCATCACCAGAGTGAGTCTCACACTTAAATGGCAAAAAGTATTCCAAGGGGAGGCAATAGACTCTTTCCAGGGGAAACCTCAGGAATGAGTTTTGTGACATGCTCCGAGCTTACTAGCAGAACATTGGTCCAATTTCTTCCCTGTACAATGGGTTTAATCACACCTCCTTAAGAGTATTTTTCTGATTATGAAAAGACCCTGTCTCATTTCCAGCGGCTAGCCAACCCTCCTCCCCTCGTTCCATTTGTGTGTTTCTGTGTTCTGAGCTGCTGAGACTCAGCTTATGTTTCCGAAGCCTCTAAGAGTTAAGAACAAGGTTACTCGAATCCTGAGAGGTAAAAATTTATTGATTTCTATCATATCAGCATGTTATGATATGGTCACGTGAGCCTGCTCATACAGCTGACTTCTTAGAGAGCCAAAAGAGAATTTTTTTCCTTTTAAAAATACATTTTTTTTCAGCAGCAAGAAACATTTTAAAAACAAACATTTTCATATTAAGTGGTAATTAAAAACAATGGCTTTCCCCTAACTCAAGAGGAATGAACAGGGCTGGTCAGCAACAGATCTCTGAGGCTTCACATCTGCCTTCAGGCCTCTGTCCCCAATCTAGTCTTTTGTCTTCCAGAAAGTACTTGGGGGTGGGGGTAGGGGCGGGGAATTAGAACCTCCCCACAACAGCAGCCTAAATCCAGATAGAAAAAGAGGTAGACTGAACTGTAACTATTTAATTCATTTGGTAGACTGTGCAAGATATTTTAATATGTTTCAATTTTTCAGTGGGATCAAATATATTCTACAAATATCTGAACAATTGATGTTTTAAATGCTAACAAAATCTTAGAGATGCCTATACCACAGTTTACTTAGCTTTGAGAAATGAAAGTGTTAAATCAACTTTAGAAACATGCAAGCTTCCTATGTATTTCAGGAAAAGTTTGCCTTTATCAAATTCTTCCAAATCAAAAGCTCGTTCTACAGGACTGATGTTAATGTTTTTCCCACCCTTTAAAGCTCCTGCCAGGGTCAGTGATAGGAATTTCCTGAGATCAGCGAGTAGATATTAACTATAAGAAGTTTAAACTGATAGTTAAAAAATAAAACAAAAATAGGATGGGGCAGTAGTGTGCTGGATACAGCTCCTACTGGCTCCCAAGAGCCCACGGTTAAATTTTAGAATTTTGCCAGCAGTTGTTAAGCAGTAATTATTAAAATTAAATCATATAAACTTATAATTAGTGTTGAAGCTCAAAGTGGTTTCAGTTTAATGAGTGTAATTTGTACAAGGGTAAGAAATAGTTTAACAGTAGATCACATATCAGATTGAATGACAATAAATTTATTGGGAAATGAGTGAGTAGATTAGGTGGTAATGCCATTTTTCAAATTATGGGTGAAATGCAATCATAGGTTGGCTATGAGTTCTGTGAAAAGCAATTAAGTACCCTGTGAGAATCAATTGGCTATATGGGATTTACAAAAAAGTATTTATATCTTGTTTGTTAATTGTGTTATCCATCCTTGCTATCAGTAAAATTTGTAACAAACTTATGTACGCTTGTATACATGATTTTTTTCCAGGGAGAGCAGACTGTTAAACATTTACCACCACACCATCAGATGGGGAGAATGAAAAGGAGGGGGGAAATATTTTTAAACCAAAGAAGGAAGTCTGACATTTTTTCATTTGGTTTTGCAGTTTGCCCTCAGCATCCAACTGCCAAGGTATGCTTTAAGTACACACGCCTACAGATGTTAATGCCCACATAGCTACAGTAAATCGCAAGTCCCCCATCCCCACTACTAAGAATTAAAAGCACTTTACTTGAAAAAAATCAACTTTATTTTTTCTAGGTTAAAAAAAAATAGAACCAGCTATTAATTTTTGTTGAGAAAATGTTTCTTTTGGTGTTCACATCTAAATTTCTGAAAAGGTGATCTGGTTATTAAAATCATCCCAAATGCATTCATAAACCAGATCCACATGTGACCAGCCCTTTACAAAAATTAATTACAGTTGCCACAGCCTTTACATTCATTCTTATCACACGTTACAACATGCAGATACCACAAAGAAAGAAAGGTCAATAAGCTGAAGTAAACATTACGGCATCAGGAAAACAAAAATCTATCTGATCACACGTTACAACATGCAGATACCACAAAGAAAGAAAGGTCAATAAGCTGAAGTAAACATTACGGCATCAGGAAAACAAAAATCTATCTGTATAAAATAAATACAATTTTGTCATAACTGTAAAGAAAATGAAAGCATTTAACAAAAATAATGGCAGTTGAATGTACAGCCATCTCCTTACCCAATCATAAAATAAGTTACTGTAAAATGCATAGACTCCTTACATGTAAAGAATGTGTGCATCGGTCATGTGTTCAACAGTTTTACACAATAAAAATAAAGCCATTCAAGATATGTGTGCATACTTTGCAACTAGATACACTTAAAAAAATTTTTTGCTCTTTAAACTGTCTTTAAAAATATTAAATGTAAAAATCCTCAGATGGAAATTTTGCAGAAAAACCCATATTTTATCTTCCATATGGCTACAGTCACCCTCCCCCAACAGTTCAGCACCCTCAGCTTATTCCCAGGGTCCAGTTCCTAATTGTTGGGGATTGGTGCAAAATAACTACAATAAAGCACCAACCAATGACTGCTCCAGAGAATATCTGGCCCCTTTGTGATCTAGAAGTTTCCAACTCAGGTGGTTTTGGTCCTTAACATGTTAGTCTCTATGCCTCCTGCTGCCCGGTGCTGCTTTTGATTTTGCCTTTCATGCTAACAGACGTAAGGCTCTCAGCACTGCAGGGCAAAAAATATAACAAACCATTTTATCCATCCTTTGCGGACCAGAGCTGAACGTGCTCGTAATGCTAACTCTGGAGTGAAGTCCTGTGTCATGATTTCAAAAAAAAGAACGAAGAAAACAATTAACTCTTCCTATTCAGTAGTGCAAATAAAACATTTTCTTTTCAAATATAAAAAGAATCCAAGAAGACTACCCATGATTAAAGACAAATACTTTCTAGGATTATAACCAGGTCTAACTAGTTCAGAAGGGTCTTTAGGGAAGTGATTGTCAAAAAACATTACGAAGACAAATCCACAAGAAGTGCGCAACATGAGCAAAGAATGAAGAGGCATTCTTAACATCGACCCAAAGACAGCAACGCTAGAATGACGTTCTGAGGTTTACATTTGGTGATTTAAGATCTCATTTTCATAAAAAGGCTTGAGAACAATTTCAATGCTGCCAACTCTTGACTATTAGGGAATCCTTTTCTACCCCGTGGATTATTCAGGTTTCTGTATTTCCTCTTCCGGATAGCTGTCTGTCTTTCCATATCATTTCACTACTTGCTAACACAGTCATAAATACATATGCAAAAGAAACTAATAAACAACTCAAATAATTTTTTTTAAATTAGTAAGCATCCCTAAGAGGAAAAAAATGTTTGATGGGAATAAAAATTCAAACTCCTAAATGAAATTAGATTTTTGGCTTACCTATCAGTTATTACTGGATTAACTATCCAGTTGTTAATTAATTAATTATCTAGTAATGCCTACTTCCTCTGCTGTGGAAAATTAAGGGTTGGGTGTAATATTAAAAACTAATAATATGATAGATCTGAACTCACAGCTATCTTTTAAAAAATCTACTATTTAGACTCTCAACTAATTTGTCCACCCAAATATCATTTTCCATTCTGTAATTTCTCTTTACCTTTCCCATTGCTTATAGGTTTCTCTATAATATATGCATATTTCAACACCAATACTTGTTTCTGAAGTTAATAGTGAACTGCTGGCTTGGTCACTTTTATAGGTGCTGGACTCGCCTGTGGCCAAGCAGATGCTCCATCACTGTGACGTGTTGATACCAGGATTCCAGCAGCGAGTTCTCAACTCCATCTGCCTGGGAACCTAGGCAGTTCAGCCAAGAACAAGAAGTGCTGAGATTCTACAAGCTACTGGTATAAAACTGGCACAATTTTACTTTCTTTCCCCTTGACAAAATATACATCCTTTAAACCTCCTTTCATCCCACTTCATGAAGAAAGTACAAATTAGGAATTTTTATTCGGTTCTGTACAGTGGCATATTGCTGCTTCCTCAGATTGCCATGTAAGAACACTGATTCTCTCTTCACGTTCTCTAGTGCAAGCAGGAGAACTCCAGTTACTGGTAAGGAAAGCACTATCAATGCTCTCAAACAAACGTGTTTTGCAAACAGAAGAGAGAGAACATGTTGATAAAGAATCAAAGAGGGATAGGGCAGGTCAAATAGACATCTATTTACAAGACACAAATCTATTTTCAAAAATTAATTCACACGTCCATTGGTATTTGTCACCCTGGAGACTGTGGAAATGAGACTGCACTTGAAAAGCAGAGCATCGTACAGGACAGTTTGTTTAACATGTACGGTATACTAAACAATGTCATGTTCCTTTGGAGCACAGTGATGTCAAAGTGGCCCTAAGCCACACTTAGGTACGCGTTTTTATTTGGATAGGAGAACTGGCTACTCTACCTTGTGTTTGCTTTAGCAATGAGGAAAAAGTCTCCTAGCCGAGACTGTGCGTGCTATACTTGACAGTGAGCAACTTCTCCCCCAGATGGCCGGCTAACCTCTCAAATGAACAGTTTCAGTTCACTTTGTAGCTTAGCAGTGTTTGCTGGGCCTCACACAGAAGCACGGTCACACTTCTGAGTGGCTTCCTATCTTCAACCATACCTCTAAACCGAAACTGGTTTCACTTGTTCACTGTCACTGCAGGACACAGAACGAAATGCTTAGATTTCAAGAACATTATCTTTCATAACAACCGTTACCAAACCAAACACATTAACACTGTCTTCTGCATCTGACCAGCAGTAGTATAATACTCGATGAGGTATTTCAGTTAACACGTCACTCTCTTTCACGTATGCGCTGAGTTACTCTAAAGATGAAGCTGCTGTGGGCTTTTATTTGGTGTTGCTTTACCTTTCCCACGTAACTGGGGGAAGATTCACATCTTTTCAGTTTTTTTGGTTTATTTAAAAATAATAAAACATTAATAAGCCTTTATTTTTTATAGCCTACTTCTCAGAATCGTTATTTGTGTGACTAGTGACAACAGGGGAATCTACAACGCTCATATCACAGGAAACTACCACTGACTTGCTAGGATCTTAATAGTCTCGCAGTCCCAAAGCAAAACTCATACTCTAGCTCCACACTGACGCAGCTCCGGCGCTTCGTGAGAAGAGTATGGTTCTCCTGTGAGGTAAATCATGTGAATGTAGTGACAAATTTTTAAACATGTTTTCTAGAAATAGAAACTTGACTTTATCCTCTTCAAAAGCAACTGAAAGAGACTGGGAAGCCTTTTGTGCTGGTCTCTCTCCTGGTTACTCGCCCTGAGAGGGCCAGCTCCTCGTGTGACGACAGAACAGACTACTGTCTGCACAGGTTCTGGGGGTGCCACGTGAGAACTTGTCACCATTATAAGCCACTCAGCTCCCATTTTTCTCATAAACTAGACTATTTCCCCTTAAATTGATCATTTAAATGTTTTATATTCATTTGTTTTGACCATCCCCAAATGCATTTAGTATGAATGTCAAAATGAAAAAAAAATCCCAAACAAGCTTCTAAGCTACAAACAGAAGCATCACATCAGGGGGTGACCCAAGCAGGGCGGTGCTTTGCTGGCAGGTAAGTGAACACCAGACACAAGACAGCCTCTCACGGATATGCCACATTTGTTTTCAGGCTGTATCACTAATCCTTTGCTCTATTTGCCTTTGATAAAAGTGCATTTTATAAAATACAATTATCAATCTATAATATGCCTTCTACATAAAATGAGAAATCAGATAAGGGAAAGCACTAGTGCATGTAAACACAGCGTTGGACTGAGCTAACCTTTGTGAAGAACACATTCTAGTACCAGGGTGGGTGGACACTGCTTTTCCCCCACAGAGAATGCCAACAATGTACCTCTGTTAGTTGTTGAGGACTAGAGTTTGTCACTGCAAATGACAGGGAAACAGTTCAGAAGGTGCTAACCAGCTCCCCTCAAGATTTCTAGTAACAGCACGAGTTGGTACAAATGAGGGCGTTCTAGAGTACTGCCCTAATTAGACTACTAGCTAAGAGGGACTAATACAACTTTCTGAGCTTGAACTAAATTATAAATTACCAAGTACATCTGGTGGCAACAGAATTTCTCTTGGATGGTCTTCTAGGATGATTTTATGATTTCCTCTTCTCCAAATGCGATGTTTGTGTAAATACGTGGTAGAGTGTATCTTTTTAAAACACGAACAGTTCTTAAAATATATTAGCAGGTCATTATATTACTAAGCCTCATTTAGTAGAATTTTAAAATATCCCAAAGGGGGATAAATATTAATCCATCCATTGAATTTCCTTTGCTTTTTTTTTTTTTTTTTACATATTCTGATTTGCACATGTAAAATAATGCACACTTATGAAAGAAAGTCTGAACTCCTATGGTGACCTTGACAAGTCCAAGTCAATTCCTAAAACAGGTAATGGTAAAAATACTGAATGATGTTGTACCACATATAGCCTGACAAAAATGCAAAAGACTGTATGAGAAATATCCACATGTTGCTGAGGGTCATCTCCCTGGACACGGCTTCCTTCTGGCCTTTAGAAGGTGGGAAAGCTCCTAGGAAACAAGATAGAAATATTAATTTGTTTTACTTTAGTGGTAGGTTAACTAGAGGGTGAGGGTGTGTGGGCGTGTGTGTAAAGCTTCTTCTGTGAGTTTCCATTGCTTTGGAAGAGAGATCTCATTTGAAATACAAATTTCCAAACTTTCTAGCTGTTTCCTGCCTCTGGGCCTTTGCCTTTGTTCTCTGCCTGGGATGCTCTCCCTCCATGTTAGTGAATGGCTGGCATCCTTCTCGTAGAAAAAATACCCGCCTCCCTGGCCTCAGTCATTCTCTCACAGCTCCATGTTTATTTCCTTCCTGGCATTTTCCCCAGTCTGTAATGGTCCTGATGTAGCTTTTGTTCTTTCTGCAGACTTGCTGACTGTCTGTCTCCCACTGGAATATAATCTGCATGAGACCAGGCACTCTAGCTGCCTTGCTGCCCACCGGATCCCTAGAGATTTCCACACTGGTCAAGACACAGGATGTGTGAAATTGACATTAAATAATTTCTGAAATAGCATAATTTATATTAAGTCCTGTATTTATAAATTAAGGGTTTTTCACCACAAAAAAGTGGTTGTATAACACTGACATTTTCAAAAGGCAATATACTTTAGGAAATATATCTTAATAATATAAAGAAATACAAAGTAAACACGTATCTCTACTTTTGTTTGTGGGAAGGAAAGCTAGATCACTTCAGAGCAATATTACCTAAGGTCATCTTGGTAACACTCTTCAGCATTTCAAATAGTCTTTGTCCTTGCAGATAATCCTTTAGGGTAAGCTGATTCATGAGGGGATTTGCTTCTCACAGGCAATTTATACAGAGTGTACTTTCAAGTTTCGAGATCTAATATGCAAATAGCTTTCTTATTAATAAAAAGAGGCTTCCATTATTGTTGCTACAATTTTACAATTATTTAGAGGATGCTGTGTACCTGTTTCATAAAAATGTGATAAGAGGTCCTCTTTTTCAATGAACCGTTGATAGAGCCAATTGGTAAGGTCATCAATCTCCAGGGGTACATCTTTAATTGGAAAGATCCTATTAAGAATTAGGAAAAAAAAGGTTAAGACTACTTTAAATCCAGAAGTCGAAATCATTCAGAAACACACGGATGATGGAAAGCTGAATAAAATTATGTGATTATCACCTTTTGCTTTTGCAAGGGTTGGTTTCTTCAGCTTCTCAAGGCATCTTGGTTTTGTAAAATTGTTGTTGTTGATTACATGACAAGTTCATTTATGCATTTATTCAAACATGCACGAGCCTATTATGTTAGGTCCAGTGCTAGGTGCTAAAAATTTATCTACTGAATTATCTTTTATGCATGAATAATTACTGAGAATAACTGCCTTCCCATGTTTGTGGGTTTAAGTAGGAATGGTATTTAGAACAGATGAAGTTTTCAAATGCAGCTAAACCAGAACACGTTTAGTCATTTAGTTAAATGCTCAGCCAAATATTGTATCTTAGCAATGTTTTTTTGGTGGGAACCTCTGAGAACCAGACAGAATCTGCCCAAATTATTAGCTTTTCACTAATTCTACCAAGGATAGATATTGGTTTCATGAATAGAGACAACTTTTACTGATTGGAGTGGCTACTGGAACCGATTCTGAGACCGTGTGTCGACTCACCAGGGAATCAGGCTGTCATGATCAGTGATACCTAGGGAAGTGAGAGGAGAAAGGGCCAGCACCAGCACTATGTATTTGTTGACCTTGAGAAAGAATTTCTTTTCTTTTTTGTTTTCCAATTCTGCTGGGGGGGGGTGTCTTTTTTTTTTCTTTATCAAAGGTATAAACGTACACAATTTAAAAGGTCAGCAAAGGCTTGTGTGAAAATGGCAGTCCTGTCCCTCTCCCTTTGTTTCTCCCTCCCTAGAGGGATTGATCTTCACCTCTTTTAGCCAGTTACCTTGGTGTTTATTACCATGTTTCCTCTTCAGCTTTAAGCCTGTCTACTGTCTTCCCACTATGGAAGATGAAGATTGAGCCCTTTCCTCCTTCTCTTCCAACCACGCACACACATTCTTCCCATCTTCCCAATGGAGTTGTGCAGTAATTTCAGAGAGCTCAGTATTAGGCATTTAAATTATTATAATCAAGTAAAGATATCCATAGTTAAGCCATGGAATAAATCATGGCTACTTTTCCTTTCTTGTCCAATTTTTATTTTTCCCTGCATCAAGCAACTACATTGTTTTTCGTTTGCTTAATTTTCTATGTACATATAACTAATTCAACCACAAGCTCTCAGCCACTTGTCTAGGATCAGTTCCCTGGGTCTGGTCTGCAAGCTTTTTCTTAAAGGGCTGGAGAAAAAATGCTCCAGGCTTTGCAGGCTATCTGGTCTCTGTCGCAACTACTCAGTCCTGCCCTGCGGTATGAATGCAGCCAGAAACAATGTATAAATAAATGTGCATGGCTGCGTTCAAACAAAATTTTCTTTAAAAAACAGGCAGAAGGCCAGACTGATCTGTGGTCTAGATCTTCTCCCAAGATATTCCCTTGCACCAGACATTCTTTCAATTTCACCTTTCTAAAGAAATTTCAGCTAGACTTTGGATTTGTAACGTGTAGATTACATTCTGTGAAGTCCCTTCGCCATTACCCTGGTGCTTCCCTGCACTCCTACGATGGATAGAATGTTTCTTATACTGCATGTCTTCCTCTTTCTCCAATTACTCATTTTCATGTAGTCTTTAGCAGTTTCTTGAGAAAGGGTACTTGAAATCTTACATGTCTGCCAATCTTTTCTTAGTTTATAATTTGGCTAGATAGAGGACTCAGGGTTAGAAAACCATTTTCTTCCATCTCTATCTTTTTGTCTTCCTTTCTGGGAAATTTCTCATTTAACTTCTAAACCTTTTACTGAGTTTTTATTTATTTTATTGTATTTTTAATTTTTAAGAGCTCTTTTATTTGGAATGTTCCTTTTTTACCATATGCTAGTATTGTTTTATTTGTGCAATATCTTACCCTTATGAGAAGTTTTAAAAATTATAATGGAAAATTTTAAACATTCCTAAAAGGAGAGAAAAGGGTTAATGAACTCCCATGTACTATTAGAATTTTTGAAAGTGGTCCTCTCCATGTATACTCTCGGTTCCTCCATGTCGCCTTCTTAAGTTTGTTTTGGTCTTTATCTTTCAGAATTCAGGTTGGTTAGGTTACCAGTGATCTGGTAATTCTTTGCTGTCTGCTCCCATTTACAGATGTGGACTAAACAGCTGACCGAAAGCTCTCAGCGCATGAGTAGAATCTGTTGCCGGTGAGCCTCACTGAGTATTATCTGGCTGCACCATTTAAATTGGTCTTTCCTCTGGAACTCACCCACTTCCCCAGAGAAAGATCCTCTAACTTCCTGCCTGGAGAGCTGAAGGCCTGATTGCTGGCTTTCTGGGAGCTGGTGAGACAAGAGAAGAGGGCTGGGAATCTCAGCACGGGGCACACTGACATGGCTTTACCACACTGTTTTCATTATGGGACCTCTGTGCCTCAGCTGGACCTGCTGTTCCTCAGTCCAGTGAGCCTCAATTTCCTTCTCCTGAGTAAATTTACTCCAGTATCTGCCAGGGTTGGGAAAGAATAATCACTAGCTGTGGGATGCAAGGTAGGGATTTGGGGGCTCTGAGTTCTTCTTAAACAGATTTCAAGCAGTCTTTCTGAGTTTAGCAATACTTTCAGCCTCATTTCTACAGGTACTGATGCTGCCAGCCTTTTGGAAGTTCTACAGTGTAAGTCAGGTTGGCTCTTGGCCCAAGTTTTGTTGCCATTGTCTTTCACATTGTTCTCATCCTTGTGGTTTTACAGCTTAAAAACCCCACTTAGTGTTATAACAAGAATGATTATATTCATACTCCTTCAAAGGCTTTTTAAAATTGCTCATGGCATAGTCATTTGCATGTAACTTGAAAAAACAATCAGAAATGAACATTACTTATGAATTACATTATAATCAGATCCCTTTCTCTTGTTATTTAAACATTTAAATATCAGATTGGGGGTATTTTTTTTTCAGCATATTATGGGGGTACAGATGTTCAGGTTATGTATGTTGTCCTTGCCACCCCCCTCCCCCCCAAGTCCGAGTTTCAAGCGTGTCCATCCCTTGGATGGTGTGCATTGCACTCTTTGTGTATGCAAATACCCGTCCCCTCCTCCCCCCTCCCCCTGCCCGACATCCAATAGATGTTATTCTTATATGTGCACTTATGTGTTGATCAGTTAATACCAATTTGATGGTGAGTACATGTGGTGCTTGTTTTTCCATTCTTGGGATACTTCACTTAGTAGAATGCGTTAGATTGGGGATATTTTAATATCCAAATTTAAGTATGAATGGACAGGAAAAAGAGAGGAAAGAAGAAAGGAGCGTGGTATGAAAACTCTATTAAAAATCAATTTCAAGAACTCACATGGTTTTCTGATTAAAATTTTACTTTCAAAAATTTAACAGGATGAAAGGTAACCAAAATACAGTTTTATTTACACAGAAAATAACTCTCCCATTCTTAATCATCTTTCTATTTTCCCAAATATAATACTACATTGCTCTAAAGCAGTAATATAGAAGTGTTTTGGTCGGCCAAATATTTTAATGGAGTAGGCGATACTAAGGTCCAGAAACTTCAAGTGTCAGCCTGCTACTATAAAATCCCCTATCATCCCTTAGTATTAGAACTTTAATTTCTCCTGCTCTGAATGAGTGAACAAAAAGATGAATTAAAGAATATCTTCACTTTTAAAAAGAGAAAAAATATTGGAAATGCTTACACTACATAAAATCATCCTATAGGCTAATTTTGTATTAGTCCTTTTAAGACCTATACTCCAAAGCAATTGAAAGATCTCTTTTCAAACTAAAAATTTCTCCTCTACATTCTCCACTCAGGTTCTGATACGCCTCACTGCGTGAATGAGTGGGACTCCCTGGCTGAGATCAGGAGTTCGAGACCAGCCTGAAAAAGAGCAAGACCCCATTTCTACTAAAAATAGAAAAAATTAGCCAGGCATGGTGGCATGCTTGTAGTCCCAGCTACTCGGGAGGCTGAGGCAGGAGGATCGCTTGAGCCTAGGAGTCTGAGGTTGCTGTGAGCTATGATGATGCCACTGCACTCTAGTGAGACTCTGTCTCAAAAAATAATACTCTCAAAACTAAAAGTAAAAAAATAAAAAAAATTAAATGCATTAGTAATTCTGAAAGATATTGCTACATTGTCTTCAAAATGATTGTATCGATTTAGATACCCTCTAGCAATTTATGAGAGTGCCTTTTATGGAAAGATTTTTAAACTAGAGAATAACAAAGTCAGAAGGCTCTCATTTAAGTATACAGGATGGCTAGTGTTTCTCAACTCTTCTTCTACGCTAGTTTGGGGACATATTCTTGGGGATCCATCCATGAGTTCTCTTTAAGAATACAGATATCTTGTGTTTTCATTTCAACACTAATATTAATTAATAAAAACATTCTGAATCATAAACATCTTATAATTAAGTAATGCCATGTGATTTTGGTGCCTATGTTTATAATCATTCTGGTATAATGCAGTACTACTTTAAAAGTAAAAGTCCAGAAAAGCGAACAGGGGCACACTTAAAAGCAAAACCTATTCTCTCACCCGTTAAGAGTTGAGATTTAGCTGAAACTCTCCCTATGACTTTTAATATCCATTAAAATAAGAGAGTTCTGTTTCCTGTAACAATGATAAATTCTGGATAAAACATAAAAAGTAATTAGTGGATGGCACCGGAGAGCGACTAAGAGCAGGCAGATATTGGAGAGTCAGCACTTGGAAGACAGGTATGGCATTGGGTGCATTTCTCATCTTTTATAGCTTTTCACTTGAGAGGAGTGCCCAGTTAGTGCTATGCAGGGAGGCTAAAACTTACACAGAAACATGGATAAGTCTTACTGGTTGAAGAATCGAGGACAGGTTAGGAAGACCATAGCAGCTTCAAAGTGAGGAATCCAGAGAGGAGTAAGCACAGAGTGGGGGCCACAAACTCTGAGCACGAGCCCCACCCACATCTCTGGATGTCCCTGAACTATGTATATATGGGGCTGACTCCAGGCAGAAAAAAGCCCCACAACTCTTGGCCAGCACAGTTCTGGATATAAGGGAGGTGCTCAGGGCTACGCAGGAAATTTAACTGCTTGTTTGTTTCTTTCTCTTTCCTCTAATTTAAATGTCCTTAAATACTTGAATGTTTAGGAAAGTCAATTAACTTCATTCTGATATTACACATATGTCTTAAAATTTAAGATGTAAATTTAAAACTTAAAATATCAGATTTTTAAAAGCAAATGGTATTACAAATTACTGAGTTTTAACTTACAGATAATTTAATAGTATCTTAACACAGTTTTGCGATACAAGTATTACTAGAACTTTTTAAACTATTCACCTCTACCACACTGAGTAGCAGCCAAATATTTACATTACTTTTTGACTCCTAAAAATATATTTCTGCCTTCTTGCCACTCAATATTTAGTATAAAAAGTTTATGTATGCAACCACTCTTAGGAATCTCTCGCCAAGGGAAAAGATTCTCCAGCTTTTCTTTAAAAAATAAAATAAACCCACCCAAAGCAAATGTCTTTCCAATCTGTTATCACTCAGCTAACTGTGGTAGTCCTGGCACCCTTCCCATTAAGAACCCACGTCAGAGCCTGTCATCAGATACCATTCTCTTAGCCATAGGTATCGGGGTATAGGAATGTGCTCAGAACCAATCAAGGCCAAGGAGATGATAATGGAAGTTATCACTAATGGGGCTTTAGGAAAGAGTTTAAGAGAGATCACAAGAAAAATAAAATCTATTTTTCCTCTTGTTATCTTTCATGGGAAGTATGAAGCTTTGAATTTCTGGGACACCCACCCAGCTATTGGCTGAGTATGAAACCAACCTACAGAGGGGAGTAGAGCTGGGAGAAATTGAGCTTGAGTCATCAGACTGAGCGTATCAGAGAACTTGTCCTATTTTGGATATCTAGTTATATGAGCCTAACTCTGTTTGAATTGGGCTTTCAGTTACTTAGAGATACAAATATTTAGCTTGACTTTTAAGGTAAACCAAAATCTGAACTCAACTCTCCAACCTTGTTTTCTACAACTTCCCTTTAAGCATGTTATATTACAGATGACTTACTGTTTCCTACACATGTGCTACACTTCCACAGTTCCGTGTGTTTGCTCATACAGTCACTACTGCGCATTGTTTGCCCACCCATCCCCACTGTCATCCCTACCTATCTAAATTCTATCTATCATCCTTTAAGGACTAGTACAAATACATTCTCCATAAAGTTTTCTTGGGTCTAATAAAGCCACAAGCCCAGTGGTTAGCACAGAACAGGTAACCCTTTATGAGAGAGATAAAAACTTGTTGAATCACATCAGATAATACTTGCAGTACATATTTTGTTGTGTAAGATTAATTTAGTTTCTGTTAATATAAAATCAGGCCCAATCAACCTAAGGATAACTTAGCAAGAACTAAAGGGCTAAAGAAGATCTCAAAATAGTATTTAAAATACCTTTATGAGGCAAAAAACTGACATTAAAAATAAGGCTGAATTAAACAGAGTTTAGGTTTACCAACTGAACTCTTTAAAGAGCAGTGATGAGGTTGGTGAAGCATCTATGTCTTTAAATGTGGGTTAGCATAGGGGTGGGGCTGTGTGTTGGCAGAGAATTTACCCTACCATCTGCCCAGAATAGCTTGGATATTCTCTTGAGCCTGAAGAGACAGCCAGGAGGGCAGACCAAATGCTCCCTCAAGAGCAATCTACTTCTATTACTCTGATTGGTCACCATAGGATTAAAATATTAAAACGACTAATCCCCTAATATGGCAAAGGATTAAATTTATTGAACACCAGTCCTCTTGGAATCAAATGAGGAGTTCTTATTATATTTAAATAAACAAATGCACATATATCAGAAATAAACCTTTACAGTACCAATAGCCATCCAAATGAAAAATTAGCTAATTTTCGAGAAACGAAAATTCTTATCAATAATCCAGAATAGTCTTAAATACAGAGTATTCTACCAAAATCTACAGATCAGATTCAGGAGCACTGGATGAAATTACACTTTCAAAAAAAGATGAAAAGTAGTGCTTAGCAGCTGGCACCACCTTATCTGAGTTAGAACATTTAAATTTTTATGCCACCAAGACTCCAAAATGTGAGCCAACAGACAACATGGCTAAACCCTCAAGTTAATTATGTCAACTTCATGTAAGGAACGAAGCACCAAAGAAGATTCTGAGATAAATGGTTCCTGCTTTCAAAAGGTAATAATCTAGCAGAAGAATAACAAAAGTAAACAACCAGAGTATGACAGATATTGTAGAAGGAGTTTCAAGAACTGATGTGTGAGTCTAAATGAAGGAATGTACATATTTACATACAGCACAGGATATAAGGAAAAGGTATCACTTGAGTTTTGCCTAGAAGAGTAAGTAGGATGCTATGGTTTGAATGATGTCGAAACTTAATCCCCAATGTAACAGTATTAAGAGGTGGGGACTTTAAGAGGTGACTGTGTCATGCCTTATGAATGAATTAATCCATTCATGGGTTAATGCAGTGGTCACCAATCTTTTTGGCACCAGGGACAGGTTTCATGGAAGATAATTTTTCCACAGACAGGAGTGGGGGGTGATGGTTTTGGGATGATTCAAGTGTTACATTTATTGTGCAGTCCAACCTCTCTACTAATGATAATCTGTATTTGCAGCCACTCCCCAGCGCTAGCATCACCGCCTCAGCTCCACCTCAGATCATCAGGCGTTAGATTCTCATAAGGAGCCACAACCTAGATTCTTTGCATGCGCAGTTTACAGCAGGGTTTGCGCTCCTATCAGACTCTAATGTCACCGCTGATCTGACAGGAGACGGAGCTCAGGCGGTGATGTGAGCGATGGGGAGCAGCTGTACACACAGATGAAGTTTTGCCTGCTCGCCAGCTGATCACCTCCTGCTGTGAGGCCCAGTTCCTAAAAGGCCACAAACTAATACCTGTCTGCGGCCCAGGAGTTGGGGACCGAAGAGTTAACGGATTAATGGGTTATCATGGGAGCAGTTTAGTTATCATGAAGTGGGTCTGTTATAAAAGCCATTTTGGCTCTAGGTGTGCCCCTCTCACTCCAAGACGCCGCCTGCCATGTTATGATAAAGCACAAGGCCCTCACCAGAAGCAAACCAGATGTGGCCACCTGACCTTGAACTGCCTAGCCTCTAGAACTTTAAGAAATAAACTTCCATTCTTTATGAATTACCCAGTCTTTCATATTCTGTTACAGCAATAGAAAAAGAACCAAGACATAGGATTAAAAAATGTCTTAAAAATTTTTAACAAAGTAACACAAGCATACAATTTTCAAAATTCAAAATGTACTACAAGGTAGACAATGAAAAATAATGGCCATATACGTTCCCTCCTCAGATACCTGTTTCCCAGATACAGCCCCTTCCAACGGTTGTTTCCTTTGCCACTTACCCCCATAAAGCTTATAAACATGCTAATGCCAATACCACTATTTCCAGATTATCCCATTTAAAATTTATTTGTTGACTTCCCACTATGGTAGATAAGAATTTGTCTGTCTTAAACCCTTGTTCTTTTCTCCTTCAGCTTCCTCTTCCTCCTCTCCTAGACAGTTAAAAATTCTTTCTCAGTGCCAACTCTGTCCTTTGTAACTGTGTCTAGGATTATACTTATGAGTTGGTGCTCTATTTATTTTCTTATATGGCTGTTTCCTCTACTCTCATCTTTGCATGTCCAATGTACAAATCAGTGTCCGGTCCTTAGTGGGAACTCAGGTTTGCTGAACTGGACTAAATTGACAGTAATCTGCCAGCAGAAAACTTCATGCGGTGCCATCTGTGGAAAGCCATCAGTACCATGGGCATAGTTAACTGCCACGGCCACGGTTAGTGTGGTAAGAATAACTTGGAAATTCAGGAACTGCTTGTTATCAAAAATAGATTTATGGACAAGAACAGATACTGTCAAATTTAACATGGCAGAATATCTCTCAGCACTCAATTCCCAGAAGTTTTACTTTGAGCCGTTATCCTGAGGTAAGCTGTTCAGGCCTAACAACATACTAAAACGTAATATTTATAGCTTCCCCATGAAACCATTAGAAAGGTTTTTAAAAGACCACTCAGTTATCTGAAAATAAAAATCAGAAACTCAGATATAAACTTTTAACTACTTTAATATAGGGGATAAACCAAGGCAGATATTTCCAAAGACTTTATAGGTAGGAAACCTAGGGACATACTTGGAGATAAAGTTTGTGCGGATAGGAAGATGGCAAGTACTCAGTACCCAGGCCACTGCTTCCAATTGAGCCCCTTCCTCTCAAGCCCTGCTCCTTGCAACAGTCAAAAGCAAATCAAGATGCCACTTGAGGATGTAAACAATGAGATGGCATTGCTTAGAACTGGAACTTTATTATATCTTTATTCATTTTATATCCTTTGAGACACACAGTAAGATGCTTAATAAATGCTTGCTGAGTGAACAGAAGTTACCTATGTAGTAAGCAAAATATGGCATTAGTATATTTGCTTAAGAGAATCACTATCGTGCTTTCCATGTGTCTAATGACTTTTTAAAACATTTTATTTTGAAATAACTTCAGACTCAAAGAACAGTTGCAAAAATAGCCCAAAAATTCTCATACGTGCTTCACCTAGATTTCCGAAATGTTAATAATTCCCCCATTTGCTTTACCTTATCATTCTTTCTCTCCATATGTATTTTTTCTGATTTTTTTCCCTCAATTTTTGAGAGTAAGTTAAATGAAAGGGTTAGATGAAAAGATCTAGGTAGCCCTTCCATTTCTCAGATTCAATGACTAACTAAAAGATAAACAGTGATCATCAGTAGAGTTATGCTTAAACACTGTTCAAGTAAAATTTAAGCCCTAAAATTTTTGTATTTGGGGTCATAATACTTCCAACAAAACTAAATTGAATTAGAAAATAAAAAGTATTTTTTGAATACCAATGGCACTTTGCTAGACCTTGAAGAGACTAAAAGTGAAAAAGACAAGGAGGTGGGGAGAGAGATCTTCATTTCCAATGTTTATTTCTCGTCACTTACCAGATTATAACATTTTCTAAATCATATTATGTCCAGATTCATATATTGATAATATCACAGTAAATTAGCTTTATCTGTTATTATCTTGGTTCTTTACTATGTGGATAGTTAATCTTATATGGTCTGGGTTAAGTCTTGATTAGGCTAAAGCATGTCCAGATATCTGATTGAACATTATTTCTGGGTAAGTCTATAAGGGTGTTTCTGGAAGACATTAGCATTTGAATTGATATACTGAGTAAAGTAGATGCTCCCCACCACCAAGATGGGTAAGCATCATTCCATCCATTGACAGCCCAAGTAGAACAAAAAAGCAGAGGCAAGGCAAATTCACTCTATCTGCCTGAGTTGGGCCACCCATATTCTGCTGTCTTTCAACATTAGTGCTACCGGTTCTTGGGCTTTCAGACTTAGACTAGGACTTATACAATTGGTAACCCAATTCTCAGGCCTTTGGACTTGGACCAGGACTTACACCATCACCTCCTCAATTCTTGGACTTTCAGACTTAGACTGGGACTTACATCATAGGCTCCCTTGGTTCTCAGGCCTTCAGGCTTAGACTAGAACTTGACCAGTGGTTTTCCTGGGCCTCCAGTTTACAGACAGCAAATCATGGGACTTCGCAGCATCCATAATCACATGAGCCAATCCTTCATTGGTAAATCTCTTTCTGTATATCTATATGCAGATGTTTCTTGACTTATGATGGGGTTACATTACGATAAACCCATCAAAAATTCAAATGCATTTAATACACACACCTAACCTACTGAACATCATAGCTCAAACTAGCCTAACCTATATTAAACATGCCCAGAACACTTACATTAGCAAATAGGCAAAATCATCTAACACAAAGCTTATTTTATAATCAAGTATTG
>NW_012137080.1:3674173-3675494 GCF_000956105.1 Propithecus coquereli | reverse complement strand
TTGATTTTAAGATGTCTCCCAATTTCAGAGATGTTAATATGTGACAAAATATGCATCTTAATTTATGAAATATGATTTATGATTCCTCTTTTATTATGTGGTTTTCAGAACTTAATTCTGGTATCTAGTAAGTGACATTATCTCTGTGGAATGGGCTTTGAATATCATTTTGATAACTCTCAAATATAAGACATATAATTAGAAAATGACCTCGCCGCCACTGTTACACATACTGGGTTGAGGGGAACAGCTACAATTTTAAGTAGGGTGAAAGGTGACATTTGAGCAGACTTGAGGGAGGAAATTAATCACGAAGATTTCTAAGGGAAGACTCTTTGTGGAGGAGGAAAGAATCAGCAGGAACATGAGGTGGGAACATGTCTGGCATGTTCAGTACAGCAAGGAAGGCAGTAAAGCCAAAGTGGAGTGAATAAAGAGGAGAAGCAGGTGATGAGGCCAGAGAGCAGGAACAGACCAAACAGGGCCTTAGATGTAAGACTCGGGTTTTCAGGTGAGAAGCTGTCATGGAAAATCTGACCCTAAGACTGACACGATCTGATTTATAAAAAGATCATTCTGGATACTATGTTGGAAATAGACATTAGAGGGACAAAGGTAAAAATAGGGTGGCTCATTAGGAGGTTGTGTAGTAATCTAGGAGCAGGGTAGAGGGGATGGTGGCTGGGACCAGGATGAGAAGAAGTGGTCAGATCTAGGATATATACCTGAATTTAGAACCAGAAGGATTTCCTGACTGGATGTGGGATGTGAGAGAAGAAGAGGAACCAAGGATGACTCCAAGGGTTTTGATCTGAGCAACTGGAAGGATGGGAGCTGCTATCAATAATGAGATGGTTAAGGTTATGGCAGAGTATATCTTTTTAGGAAAACCCACAGTTCAGTTTCAGAAGTGACTACTAGACAGTCTAGTGAAGAAGTCAAGCAGTCAGATATAAAAATCTGTTTAGTATATCCCTTTGAAGAATACGTAACATTTTATTTAGCCATTTCTCTACTGATGGACATACAATTTTTTCCAATTTGTTATTCTTACAAAAATCCTGCAGTAGTATCCCTATCTTTCTCTAGGATATGTAGCCCTATGGAGAACTGTTATGTCACAGTATTTAAGATACTGCCAAATTGCTCTTCAGATTGGCAGCATCAATTTGTGTGTAAATTTCCCTACAATCTCACCTATCGATACTTCATGAGTAAAAAATAGTATTTTGCCCTATTTGCATTTCTCTGATCTTTTCATACAGTTTTACCTCTATGAATAATGAAAAGTCTTTTTATGTCTTTTGTCCATTTTTCTATT
>NW_012137080.1:3673459-3674123 GCF_000956105.1 Propithecus coquereli | reverse complement strand
TGGGATGTGAGAGAAGAAGAGGAACCAAGGATGACTCCAAGGGTTTTGATCTGAGCAACTGGAAGGATGGGAGCTGCTATCAATAATGAGATGGTGAAGGTTATGGCAGAGTATATCTTTTTAGGAAAACCCACAGTTCAGTTTCAGAAGTGACTACTAGACAGTCCAGTGAAGAAATCAGGCAGTCAGATATAAAAATCTGTTTAGTATATCCCTTTGAAGAATACGTAACATTTTATTTAGCCGTTTCTCTACTGATGGACATACAATTTTTTCCAATTTGTTATTCTTACAAAAATCCTGCAGTAGTATCCCTGTCTTTCTCTAGGATATGTAGCCCTATGGAGAACTGTTACGTCACAGTATTTAAGATACTGCCAAATTGCTCTTCAGATTGGCAGCATCAATTTGTGTGTAAATTTCCCTACAATCTCACCAATCGATACTTCATGAGTAAAAAATAGTATTTTGCCCTATTTGCATTTCCCTGATCTTTTCATACAGTTTTACCTCTATGAATAATGAAAAGTCTTTTTATGTCTTTTGTCCATTTTTCTATTGGGTTTTAAAAATTATTATTGATCAACAGAAATCATTAGCATTTACAGTCATGTGCCACACTGACGTTTGGTCAACAATACACTGTATATACGATGGCGATCCT
>NW_012137080.1:3670016-3670469 GCF_000956105.1 Propithecus coquereli | reverse complement strand
CTACAAATACTCTATCCCTAATTAAAACCTAATCATATTCAATTTTCCTATTAGCCACTTAACAGCAGCATATCATACTCACTACTTATTTAATAGGAATAAGCTGTCTTCCAGTTTGGTGGAAATATTAATATAAAGGAGAGAAGAGAAGGAAAAATTTCTTTTCTCTCAAATACGCTACCTATCTACTATCAATGGACATGTAATTGAGTTGTTTTCCTCTTGAATTGAGGGTTTTTGTGGCAATTGTGATCTTCCTTGGGATCAATTCCATCCACTTGTAAGTTTGTTGTCACAGATTGAGGTTTCTGACAAGGAAACAGTATGGCTAAGATGGCCTATAAAGTGATCAAATCTATACAGGCCTTATTAGCACCATGCTCTGATATAAATACCTACATACATTTACATAAAACTCTTGAAAAATCCACATTAAAAAACCTCAAGAAGCTA
>NW_012137080.1:3657413-3666376 GCF_000956105.1 Propithecus coquereli | reverse complement strand
TAACACTTTAAGGCTCTTAATTAAATACCATCAAACCTCATTAAATTCATTCTCTGTATTAAAAACAAAAAACTTTCTAAACTTGATAACATGTATTGTTATTATTTGCATTTGCATATCTATGATTAGTTCTTCAAACAAGTCATTCCTATATGTGTATTTTTTAACCTAGCAATTCCACTTCTAGGAACATATACTACAGCAGTAGTTCCACCAATATGTAAAGATATGTACAGGATGTTTATTGCAGCCGTGGGAATGACCCAGAATATGAATAAGTGCGGTAGGAGAAAGACACCTTGGCTTTACACATTTCTGTATTATTTGAATAAATTATTGTAAGCATGGACTATTTTTGTACATTGAAACATTTTAAAAATTACAATTTCACCTTCTCCCTAAGTATTATTTCTGTTTAACAAAAACTATAAACATAAAAAAAATTATAATTTTCTAGAACTTGAGAAAATTCCTTAATTCCAACGTAAAAAATGCTAAAAACCATCATACCTGATTCTTTAGCATCTCCTCCTGCTGGACTTCCATTTTCCTGTCGTGCTACAAGTGTACTCAAAATAATTTTTGTTGCCCCACACCTTGGCAGAGTGACATGTGTAAGAAATGGCAAGTTATTTTTCTTGGCAAATGCCTGACTTGTTTCTCGCCTCTTCCTGAGGAAGCCCCCTTCTGGAAACAAAACGATCCATTTTCGACCTCTGCTTCTGTAATAATTTTCTAAGTGCTTCTTGAGAAGTAGCAGCTGTTGGTCACGGTAAGATCTTCCCTAGAAAGTACACACGCGTAATAAGTACAGGTACATCTGAAATTAAAATGCCATAAAATTAGAAATAACAGCTTCTAAATTAAAATCCAATCATAGAATAGAATAGTGATTTCCTCCCCCCCCCCACTTATTTCCCTTTTGAACACAGTGGTAAAAAGAGAGACGTTATTAGCACTTATACAAATAAATCTTTCTGAAGAAAAAGGAAATTGTTCTGATTGTCTCTCAAAGTTCAGTCATTCATCAGTTCAGTGACTGCTTGCTGAGTGCCTACTATTTGCCAAGCACTACCCTAGACACTGGGGCTTGAGGCCTAAATGAGAGTCCCTTATGGAGCTTATACCCTACTTCGGGAAGACAGTAGCTACGGAGTGTAAATTCAATTGGTGATGTATGATAGGAAGAAAATAGTAAGAGGACAGAAAGGGTCAGCGAAAGCTGCTCTGAGGAGGTGACGTTTAACCAAAGAGCTGATAATGTGAGGGAATAAGCCATGTGAAGATGAGAGCCAGAATATTCCAGGGGACGAGAACAAAAAGGACAAAGGCCCTTTGGTGGAACAACCGTGGCGTGTAAAGAACAGTATCAAGGCCACAGTGGTGGACGTGTGATGAATGAGGAAGTCAGTGGTAGGAGATGAAATTGCAGAGGAAGGTGGAGATCACATACTTATTGTGTATGAATAGTATTTTGGAGGGGACATCTTTGGATAGTTTTGAACAAGGAAGCATCATAATCTTATTTGTATTTTTAAAAAAATCTGCTGGCTCCAGTGACAAAAAGACTGTAGGAGATAAGTTGGGAGACCATTGCAGTATTCCACACGAGGGAGTTTGATGAGATTTAATTATAGTGTATTGATGAGAAGTTGGGACATTCAGGGAAAAAACTGAAAGCAAAGCAAACGGGACATTCTGATAGACTGATCTTAACTGTGAAGGAAGGAGAAAAAAGAGGAGGATGACTTGAAGACTGAAAAAGAAGAATCCATAAAAATTTGTAGGAAGGCCCCAAACTTACAACTAAATATCACAAAGCTTCTTCCTTTCAGTATGTTCAATTTGCTAATAATTTTCCAGCCAACACAATTACAGAAGCTCCTCAAAATAATTAGTATGCTTTCAGTCTTCAGATTAAATGTATCCCAAATAAGTAAGACATTTTCTTAGCTAGTTTACTGAATTGAATTATGATTAAGATAGCTATTAAATTCCCAAGACTGCAAATAAAATATTTTTACTATTCTTATTTTCTATTTACTATTCAATATTTTCATTATTGTTAAAATGGTCTAGTAGCAAAGTCCCAAGAGATTTTTTTTCTCTTCCCTCCCCCATGTTATAGATTTTTATTATTAATCTAGAAGGGGAAAAAATGTTGCTCTTTAGAAATTAATTTGCAAATCTCCCAGATACTTTGAAATGTAGTCTTTAAGCATGCAAAACTTTGCATTGTAATAACATGGCAAATATTTTGGAGTACATTATTTTCCATTTTTATCCCTTCAAAGTATAACAATAGTTTGGCATAATTTAGCTTCTTCTTGTCTGAGGATCATCATTAGGATTAACTATACTACATTATGAATTCAGCAATTTTCTCAAACTGGAAATGATGTAAGGGGCTCAGCTAGTTTTTCCACTGGATTCTACTAGACTGCTAAGCTTTTTTTTTTTTAATTTATTTATTTTTTTAAATTTCCCCAGCATATTATGGGGGCACAAATGTTTAGGTTACATATATTGCCTTTGCCCCACCTGAGTCAGAGCTTCAAGCGTGTCCATTCCCCAGATGGTGCACACCACACCCATTAGGTGTGTATATACCCATCCACTCCGCACCCCTCCCATCTGCCCAACACTGAATGTTATTACTGTATGTGTACTTAAGTGTTGATCAGTTAATACCAATTCGATGGTGAGTACATGTGGTGCTTGTTTTTCCACTCTTATGATACTTCACTTAGTAGAATGGGCTCCAGCTCTATTCAGGATAATACATGAGGTGCTAGATCACTATTGTTTTTTGTGGCTGACTAGTACTCCATGGTATACATATACCACATTTTATTAACCCACTCATGTATTGATGGGCACTTGGGTTGTTTCCACATGTTTGCAATTGTGATTTGTGCTGCTCTAAACATTCTAGTGCAAATGTCTTTTTTACAGAATGTCTTTTGTTCCTTTGGGGAGATGCCCAGTAATGGGATTGCTGGATCAAATGGTAATTCTACTTGTAGCTCTTTGAGGTATCTCCATATTGCTTTCCACAGAGGTTGTACTAGTTTGCAGTCCCACCAGCAGTGTATGAGTGTTTCTAGCTCTCCGCATCCATGCCAACATTTATTGTTTTGGGACTTTTTGATAAAGGCCATTCTCATTGGAGATAAGTGATATCTCATTGTGGTTTTGATTTGCATTTCTCTGATGATTAGAGATACTGAGCATTTTTTTATATGTTTCTTGGCCATTAGTCTATCTTCTTTTGAAAAGTTTGTTCATATCCTTTGCCCACTTTTTGATAGGGTTGTTTTTTTCTTGCTAATTTTCCTGAGTTCTATACAGATTCTAGTTATCAGCCCTTTATTGGATGTGTAAACATGCAAATATTTTCTCCCATTCTGTAGGTTGTCTGTTTGCTCTTGTGATAGTTTCCTTGGCTGTGCAGAAGCTTTTTAATTTGATCAGGTCCCACTTATTTATTTTTGTAGACTGCTAAGCTTTCTAATTTTTGGTTCTGCTGCCTTCTCAAAGATTAGGTTCTTTGTTAAGTCGTTCTGATCACTGTTTGTTTTGTCTTGACCTTGTGGCCAATCCCCATTGCCACTTCTTCCTCAGATTCCAGTCTGTGTTTCTATTCGTTTCTCCACTCAGTGAGGTTTCCCAAAGAAACAACTGCATAGCACGTGAAAAACAAAAATATGTCTGTGCATAAAACTGTCTGGAGTCAAGTATATGTGTTTTGTGACACCTATTTTCACACAGAGCTTACAAGTTTTTCTACTCATTTCTAGCTTATTTCTGAATTTGAGGTTCTTATAATTGGCTTAATCAGATTCACCAGTTATTCATTAAGTACTTATTATGTGAAAGGCACTGCACAATCCAGGTTAAAGTTGCTAAGTATATAAACACCAAATAAGTGTGGCATGACCATACATAAAAACTCTTACATATCATATTTCACTTATCCATTTTGGAGAAAATAAAGCATGTGATACTATTATATAGACATATACGTATCAGATAAATCCCTATAATGTAGTACTGATTTGAAAAGAGGCTATGATTCTTTTTGCTATACTGAATTATTCCTAATGATTGGGACTGTTCCCGAATCACCTTTCTCCATCAAATCTATATCCATTCTTTAAAATCTACGCCAAGGCTGGGCACAGTGGCTCATGCCTGTAATCCTAACACTTTGGGAGGCTAATGAGGGAGGATCACTTGAGGCCACGGGTTTAAGACCAGCCTGAGCAACATACGGAGACTATGTCTCTACCAAAAAATTAGCTGGATGCAGTGGTGCCAGCCTGTAGGCTCTGCTACTCAAAAGGCTGAGGCAGGAGGATTGCTCAAGCCTTGAGCCTAGGATTTTGAGGTTGCAGTGAGTTATGACTGCACCACGGCGCTCTAGCTTGGGCAATACAGTGAGACTCTGTCTCAAAAAAAAAAAAGAAAAAAGAAAAAGAAAGATCTATGCCAAATATCATCTTCTCTAAAGTTTTTCAGGATTCATAGAAATCTGATGTACTTACTTTTCCTACCATGAATTCCCAAAACATTTATTATTATTATATTAATTAATGATCTCTCTACTAGTAATTTAGATCTCTTCTGTATGATACAATAGTATCTTATAAATAAAAATAATAGTGATAATATAGATAATGATAGTGGTAATCATGATGAAAATGATGTTGAGGTAGCAGGCACTGTTCTCAGTGCTTTACATGTACGACTTCATTTAATCCCCACAACAAACATCTGGGGTGGGTACCATCTATTATTCTCAAATTACATTTAAGTAATTTGGCCAATTCACATAGCTAAGAAGTAGAAGAGCAGGGAATGTACCAGGTACTTGAAAAATGTTTACTAAACTGAATTGTAACCCTCTAGATAGGAGAGGGAAGATTAGAATATTTGCATTATAAGCATTTTAATATTTATGCATATTCAAATTCAGATTGCAATAAATGTTTAGGGAACCAAGATTCAGAGGAAGAGCTCCCTGAGACCCTAGAACAGGCCCAACCTATTATAATTGGTTTTGTTATGCCTCTTTTTATAATCAAGAATCAGTTTGACCAGGCTATCACCATGAAAAAAATGCTCATTACTTACTTGTCTTATAAAGAAGTCTCCATGAAGTAGAGAAACAATTCCAAAGTTTGTGTACTTAAAAATATGATCCATCAACCACATCATTTCGGCAACAACCTAAAATATTTAAAAGCAAAACATAATTAAGGTTGGACAGACGAAATGTGTCTATAGTCTAGCCAAGTCTCCAACCTTTAAATATAATCATCCAAGCATACTCTTAATTAAACTAAGTATCTTAAATCTAATGCTGTTTCTATTATATAAATGCAGCACAGTTACTAACACAGTCTACATGAAAAATTATAGGCCTTGATTCCAAGTCTTCAAATCCTAAGTCAGAGGTATATACATTACCACTGTATAACAAATGAAGAATTAACTTCTTAAATTTGGACTTAATGATTTCAAATTTGTTCTACCCTAAATAAAGTCTCTGGCAATTCTTATACAAATTATAAAATTATTTTGAAATAATAAAATAAAATGGTTAGAGTTATCAAATGAGAGCTATACATTTAATTAATAAGCACGAAACTTTTATAAAATGTGAGTGTAGCTTCATGGCTAATATATAAAAAGCCAATGTCCAAAATAAAACATTTAAAAATGTAATAGAATGATTTATACATTCTTTTATGTTATGAATATTTTTTAGTTTATGCAAAGTCATACTCTTTGCCAGAATAAAAATATTTATAGTGCCTCAATTCAAAGCTACAAAAATATTATTCGTTCCTAATAAAAGTTAATGCCTATATCAAAAGGAGAGTAGTAGCAAATTTAAAAATTAAAAGTTTAAACAGGATATAACTAATGAATTGGTTAATTGTTCTTTCCTGCTGAGGAAATAGTATTCCTTCTTATAAACCTTAAATGAAGTGAAAGCTACAACCTCAATCAAGAATGCAATGAGCTCTACTTTGGTTTCTCATGGGGATAATAAATGTAAACATCATCTCTAAGCACCAAATTATGTGAACTTACATATAAGGAAAACACCAAAACATTGATACCCGTTATGCTTCTTTTATAAAAGCCCACAGATATTAACAATATAATACTACAGCTTCTGCCTTAGTTTTGCAGTTACACAACTCCCATTCCATCAGCTTTACTATATCACATCACATTAAAAAAATAAAGACACATGCCAAGTGAAGAACTAAGTCCCTAAGTCAATTAATAAAGAGTAAAATAATCACCAGCATCTCATTTTTCAATCTTGTTTTGCTCTGCAGTGACAACTATAGTACTTTGTTTAAATAAACTGAGATTTCAACCAAATGAAGCTTGTTGAAAAGTGCCCCAAGAAACAAACAAAAAGCAGTGGGTACAATTTATAACGCATTTTAGCTTTATAATCAGTATAAAGCGTAGCTGCAATTTATTGGCTTCTGGGTTTAAAACACCAACACTAATATAACTAGCTTTTATGTTTAATCTTTCATTTATGGTGGATTTACTCTTCAGTTAGAAGGATCACCTAAAACAAATTCAGTAGGATAGCCAAGCTATCTTCTGAGATGTGTGTGGATAACTCCATCCTAACTTATTTTAGGAAAAATGTTACAAGCCAATAAATGTTTATTAAACATTTAATAAAGTTCTTTTGATAGAAATAAAAATTCTTAGTTTTATCATAAATTGCTATAAAAGGACAAGACTCTTCAATTCATAGACACTTATTAAAAAGGTACTGGCACATTCAGAAAATACAATTAATCCTTTTTCACATTCCTCAAAAGAAAAGATCAGTAAACACAAGATGCCTACATCAACTCTGCTAATGTTTGCTAGGTTTGTCACTCAAACTTTGTTATTTCTAAGAGACAAAATCGGTCCACATCAATTATTCTTTATCTGGAAGCATGGATTTTCTACATATCAAAACATCATCTAGACTAGAGAGATTTAAACAAGTGACTCCACTCTTTATGTCCTTTTGAAATTATAATAAAGTCAATGGTTCTTCATTGGGTGAGTACAGAAATTTGGCAGGATAATTTTGGTTGTCATAAGGACTAAGGAGTGTTACTATTAGATTATTAAGTATGAAATGTTCAATTTTCTTAAGTACTAAGTTTGACCGTTGATATCTCTGACATTTCACTTTGACACTTCTTGTTTTATTTTTATTGTGAAGGTACATCCTCAGTCTTTCAAATGCAAGTTTTGGCTTGTGTTTATCTTTCACATTTTTTTAAGAGCAATTTTTGTGAAGCCATGGATAAGTCAAAAATTCATATCATTTTCAAATATGAGTTCTATCATGGAACCAATACAGCACAGACAGCTCGAAATATCAATGAAGTATTTGGGAAGGATGTGGCTAATGAACGCACAGTATGTCAATAGCTTGAGAAGTTCCATTCTGGTGATTATAATCCTGAAAATGAGCCACGTGGGCAAGCTGAGACCAAGGTGGATAATGATGAGCGGAAAGCTGTAATGGAAGCGAATCCATCTCAACCTGTGTTTGTCGCACAAACAACGCTGCTCAAACTACAGAAGCTGGACTTGGAAACTCTCTGGCATCCAACACTTAGCAGCAAGGTTTGATGTTACAGTTCCAACAATATTGGATATTTGGAAACAAACTGGCAAGGTAAAAATGCTGAAAAGATGGGTACCACATGAATTAAATGCATGTTAGAAGAGAAATTGTCTTGAAGCTTGCCTTTCTTTGCTGTCACGACATAAAGGTGAACCATTTATATACCGTATTGTTATGTGTGATGAAAAATGGATTCTTTTTGACAATCACAAGCATTCAGCACAATGGTTGGATAAAGATGAAATGCTGAAACACAGTCCAAAACTGAATATTTATCAAAAAAAGCTAATGGTGTCTATTTGGTGGTCCAGCGCTTATCCATTACAGCATCATGAAATCTGGTCAATTGATGACAGCAAATGTCTACTGCAACTAATTGGATGAAATGTTGAGTATGCTTGTAATTAAGCAGCCAATATTGGTCAATAGAGGCAGTTCAAACATCTTCCAAGACAATGCTTGACCACATGTCACACAAACAATGCTGCTCAAACTACAGAAGGTGGACTTGGAAACTCTCTGGCATCCACCATATTCACCGGATCTTGCACCAACTGACTACTGCTTCTTCCAGGCTTTGGATCACTTCTGGCAAGGAAAAATATTAAATTCTCAACAAGCCGTGGAAAACATCTTTCACAGTTTCATCACCACTCACTCTCCAGGCTTCATCGTTGCTAGCATAACCAAGCTACGGTTAAGATGGCAAAATTGTGTGATAGTTTAGGTGCATACTTTGATTAATTGTACTGCTTCTTGTTTGAGATATAATAAACTATACTTTTGATTTGAAATCGGACATTTCATATTTAATGACCTAATAGTATTTAGCATGTGGCAGTCGTAGTTGGGTATACAGAAGGTCTGGCAATGTCCAGGACATTTTCCAACAATGGTGCTGTCCTACCAAAATACCAGTACCCCCACTGAGAAATCGATTGGCATACCAAGTCTCCTGAATTCAAAAAGCTATGTTACAATCATATTACCATTAAAGTAATATTTTGTTTAACTGGCCCACCATTTAGCAATAACCTTCGTTCTTTGAATGTATCCATGAAATATAAAATAAATCAAGTGAACATTCATTCTGGTAAATACAGATTAATACTGCCCTGTACTTTTTAGGCAGGAGGTAGAGATTATAATGCTTCTACTTTTATATTTCTCAATTACTGTTTTATGAAATAAAATAAAAAATTCTTCTAGATTTCCAACTATTTAGTAATTTCAGAAACATTATTAAAAATGCTCAATATTAACTAATCTGAGGCCGGGCGCGGTGGCTCAC
>NW_012137080.1:3639886-3657118 GCF_000956105.1 Propithecus coquereli | reverse complement strand
AAAAAAAATTAACTAATCTGAAAATAAAAACAAATTTACTTGGGACCAAAAAATGAACCTAGACAAACTAACTCAAATCTTTTTATAACAGCAAACAAAGCAAACTTTCTTTGGTTCACACAACTGGTCAATTTCAGATTACCTAATATTCTGGTTAATACAGTTATCATCTATGCCAAACTGATGTTAGAATACAGTTAGGAATATTTATACTGACCATTTTAATCAATCTTTGAGATTCAAAAACCGCTTAAGGATACTATAGGCCCTCAGAATAATCACTATAAATGTAATTATCATATCAGTAAGAATAACAATGTTATCTAATTGGGGATTCTCTTTTACAGAAAGCCAAATCAACTAGTTTTACAAAATTTTAACAACATGAATGTAGGGGACAGGCAATATTATCGTAAGTGCAAATATATCTACACAGTGATAACCTTTTACTTTAACAATTCAAGATTCTAAATATAAGAAAGGAATGAATTTATTCCACATTCCAGCAAGATTATGTCTCTGCTTCTCAGATAAACAAGAAAAACAGATTCTACAATAATCAAATATATTTCCCTTTAATCTCATCTCATTTTCTGACCTTATCCTGACCTGATGAATCAAAATCTCCAGGACCTAAACATACCAGGGCTTATTCTTACCTCGATGTTTTTGCCAAGATTGTTTCACTAAGGAAGAAGGCCCTTGCTTCACCACTCGACCTAACTAAAGTCTACTCATCCTTCAAGGCCAAGTTTATGTCCTCTTCCCTTTACAAGTTTTCTATATCCGCTACCCTCCACATTGCAATTAAGTATTGCTTCTGATACCCTCCTTCCACCTGCTACTGGACTGTTAGCTCCTTGATGAGAAGGATGGAGCTTTATAGGATAGTGTCTATACTTCTTATAGTCACTGATCTTGACTACTAAGCACTTACTGAACATCTATTGATTTATTTACTTTTAGGTCAAACATCAACCCCATTAATTTTGTGTACTTTCTATATATTTAGTTTTCCATGAACATGACCTCTTTAATTTCTAAGGTGATAATTTTTTAATGCTAAAGACCAAATTTATTTTTTAAATCCACTCAATTTATAGACATATTTTAGCTGTCAATATAAGCAACATAAAATCAACAGTTCAAACACAGCCTGGATAAAATGGGCCTAATGTCTTCCCTTTCAATTTACCTTGTAAATGAAATCCAAAATAACACTGACCTTATTTTCTTCCGGCTAAAGATCCCTAAGATCACCTAATTCAATGACCAGTTTTACTCTTCTTTCTTAAACAATATGCCTTTTTTTTAAGAGAGGGGGGTTTCGCCTATGTTGCCCAGGCTAGAGAGAGTACAGTGGCTGTTCATGGGTGCTATCCTACTACTGATAAGCATGGGAGTTTTGAACTGCTTTGTTTTGAAGCTGGGCCAGTTCACTCCTCCTTAGGCAACCTTGAAGTCCCCCACTCCTTGGAGGTCACCATATTGATGCCAAACTTGGTGTGGACACCCAGTGGGCACAGCACACTATAGCCCAGAACTTCTGGGCTCAAGCGATCCTCTTGCCTCGGCCCTCTAAGTAGCTGGGACTACAGACGTGCGCCACATCAATACTGCTTTTTGTGTTTGTATTTTTCAAACTGGTATTCCATCACTTCACCTCAAAACAGCCCTCCATTTGAACTATATTAACTTTGCTTCCATCCCAGTCATTTTTTAAAAGTTTTATTGAGATATAATTCACATTATCCCATTTATTATTTTTAAGTCTCTAAGTCCCCCTCCTGGCTTGATTTAGAATGATATACACATTTTTGAATATTTTCTAAATTGTCAGGAAAAGTATATATACTAAAATCTAAGTCTATATTCCAAACCATAGTAAGATTTTTGAATTGATTCTTTGTTAACTTTCACATGTGGGATGTCTCCCTGTTGCCTGAAGGATAGCTTACCAGTCCTTTGTCCTGGAGGCACATCATCAGAGTGCACACGTCTCCTGTGGCCTGATGATTCACCAACATCACTGCTTCATCTTTTGAAATTGCTTTAATATCTTCCCCCCATTCCATCACTGTAAGAATAAAAAGTTTCAAAGCTGTCATTCTAAAGATTTTTACATTACTAGAAAGATTATATTAGAAATAAATGGTGTACATTTATGATGACACATCACCTGGCTAAAATTTCTGAAAGTTTAGAACTAAGTGTATTTCCTGTAAAAATCAGAACATTGATATAACATTTTATAGAGCCCCAAATTATTCATTAAAATATAAAATAGTCATACTTTTGATCTAGAAGTTGCATTTCCTAGAATTTATTCCTATAGAACATTTATCCAAATAAGCAAAGACATAGGTATAAAAATGTTGATTACAACTTAAATGTTCACCAACAAGGAAATGAATAAGAAAAGTATGATATAATAGAAGAGTATAAATCTATGAAAAGAATGGAGGGTATCGCTATACACTAACCCAAAAAAGACATATTATTAACTAAACAAAGCAAATCACAAAACAGTGTACATAGCACAATCCCACTTTTTAAAAGAAGAAATACAATTTATATGTTATGTAATGCACTGAAAAAAGTCTGGAAAAAGGAATTCTGAACTATTAATACTGATCATCAATGGGAGGTGGTTCCCTGAACCCTTCGAATTCTAGTTTATAGAAAAATGTTCAGGAATTATAAAAATATGTATTTTCTCTGTAAGAAAACTAATAAAAATGCCAAATTTATTTAAAATTGCCAGATGAAAAGTCATTGCACCAAAACCTGTATGTGCACTCTAAGGAAAACAGTGCTATTTCTATATAGTTATGCCTCATTTTATAGTAAATATACTTCACAGAAAAAATAAAACTGAGCATAGTTTTCAAGCAGCAGGATTCTACAAAGAAACATCTAGGGTTCCTCAAATGCCTGACATGAATTACCAAAGGCTGATTCTATATTAGTATTCACTTTAACCCTATCCTCATGTCAAGCTCCCTGTGTGTAACAGTTCTAGATGAAATAGGGGTGGGGTGATCCACCGGAAGCCAATTTTGCACTATACTTCAAAATTAAGAAATGCACAAACTTTTTTACCCAGTAATTCCACTTCTAGGAATTCATCCTACAGATGTGCAAAATAACACATATACAAGGCTATTTATTGCAGCACTGTTTGTAAAAGCAAAGATGAAAACAACTAAAGAAGAGAAACTAGCTCAAATTCATAGAAACAGAAAATAGATTGGTGGTTTCCAGGGGCTGAGGGAGGGGGGGATTTTTGTTTAATGAGTATATAGTTTCAGTTTTGCAAGATGGAAAAAATTTGGACATGGTTGCATAACAATGTGAATATTCTTAACAATACTAAACTTAACAATACTAAACAACACTTAAAAATAGTTAAGATTGCCGGGCATGGTGGCTCATGCCTGTAATCCCAGCACTTTGGGAGGCCGAGGAGGGAGGACTACTTGAGGCCAGGAGTTCAAGACTAGCCTGGGCAACGTAAGTGAGACCCTGACTACACAAAAAATAAGAAAAAAATTAGCCAGGTGTGATGGTGCGTGCCTAGCTACTTGATAGGCTGAGGTGAGAGGATCACTTGAGCCCAGAAGTTCAAGGCTGCAATGAGGTATGACTGTATCACTGCACTCTAGCCTGGGTCACAGAGCAAGACCCTGTGTCAAAAAAGGTAAGACGATAAATTTTATGTTAGTGTATTTTACCACAATTATAAATTTTATAAAGGGAGACTAGCTAAATAAATTATGAAATATCTATTCAATGGAATATTATGCAATCAAAGCACTTATGTACTAATATGGAATGATATAAGTAATAAATGCAAAGTGTAGAATAGGGTGAAGGATGTCACCAGTTACATTTTTAAAAAGAATGGAGAATATATTTACTAAATGAAAACTCCCCATATCATGCCCCTGTTGACCACCCTTCTATGGAGACACACACATATACATATACACACACCCCATTCTTTCATTAATTCATTCTTCATTCAATAAATCTGCATCAGGTACTATAAGGTGTCACGGATATAAAACATATAAGAATATTCCAAGTATTATTCTAAAGTGAATAGCAGTTAAAACTCTCAAGAAAAGTCTAGCTTGGTTCTATAAATACTGAGTTATTAAGAGGTAAAGTGGAAAGTTTCCTGGCTCCATACCTATGCTAATAGATGTTACATAACCAAATACTCCTTTAATGCAATCTCTGTTACATGAATGGAAAATACTAGATATCTAGACCCACGTAGTAGGAAAGCATATATATGAATATAACTGAAAATAAACATAAGTTTTTATATAAAATGTGTCTTACCTGCTTGCTTTATATAAAGCAGATAAATCTAGTAAGTGAGATTGGTTTAAATATCAAAACATAAATTTGGATTCCTCTGTACTGGGTTGAATAGTATAACCCAAAAGTTCCTGTGCATCTAGAATCTGTGAATCAAGTTAAGATGAGGTCATACTGGATTAGGGTGGGCCCTTAACCTAAATCTAACATGACTGGTGCCCTTACGAGATGCAGGAAATTTGGACACAGAGACACAAAAGGAGAATGCCATGTGACAACAGAGGCAGAGAATGGAGTGATGTGCATACAAGACAAGAGACACCAAGGATAATGGTCAACCACCAAACGCTGGGAAGAGGCAAGGAAAGATCCTCCCCTAGAGCCTTGTGAGAGAACATGGCCCTTTGACACCTCAATTTCAGACTTCTAACCTCTGAAACTGAGAAAGAATAAATTTCTGCTGTTTTAAGCCACCTAGCTTGTGGTATTTTGTTATGGCAGCCCTAAGAAATTAATATAAGCCCTTCCCTAATTTTCCTCTTTCCATTCTTTTCCCCCAAAATTACAGTCTTCTTTTCTTATCAAGCATGGGAAAAGATTTTACCATTTAATATCTGAAATATTTTAATAGTCATCTAACATTATGTATTATAAATGGTTTTTAATGTTCATTTCTAAATACTTTGAAAGTATAATCATTAAGAGTTAATCCATGTTTTATCATTCAACCAGAACTTAGTGAAAATTTATTTTCAGACTAAATGCCAATTCACCAAGACACATGGCATGCTAAGTCAAAGAAATGAAGGTAGCTGGATCAACTTTTTAATCAAGAAATCATCTGACATAGCAATAAAGCCATGCTGAATTTTGTAATAATCCTAATTTTATGCAACAACAAATTTTATTTCCAATATATGGGGTATTCTTCTTTTAGAACATACTTCAAGGACCACTGTTGGAAAGTTAAGTAACTAACAAAATCAAAATCAAAATGTTTTTAGAGAAAAAGCAATTTATTTAATGTATGAAGTAGTTATGTTCCTCAGATCGTGATCTGCTATCGCAGGACCAGCAAATATAACAATAAAGCTAATATCTTAACCGAGGGATAGGATTACTCACATGTTAAAGTACAGAAGCCTGCCAGTTCTTACACTGCACTTGATTAGAAGAACAAAAATATTCTAACACACTGTTCTGTGAAATAAATTCTCAAAAAAAAAGAAAAAAATTGGGTCAGGTCTACTATTTCCAAAGGGAATTAAGGACCACAGAATAAAAACTGGAAAAAAGTTCTCTAGTTGTAATGAATTTTTAACATTCTTATTAAAAGCCAAAGCTAAAGATTATCACCTAACTACACACACACACACACACACACACACACACACAATAATCCATCACAAATTCCTTAAACACAGTTACACTAAAGCCATTACACTGACCCACAAAACAGAATTAACGTGGAAAAGACAGGTTGCTTAATATATAACCATAATAACTTACCTTTTAAAGTTCAAAAAGAATTAATGCCTACAAACTGATGCCACAAACTATTTTACCATTCTGTGCCTTAGTTTTCTCACTTATGAAACATTAATAATATTAATACCACTCAGACATGCTGTGAAAATGAATGAGATATAATTGATAGCACCATGGAGATCCTGGGTAATTGGATTACATGACAGTGAAGTCACTTTTGGAATCACTATTAATGAAAACAGCCATATGCCTACCGTGTCATGTAAAGTCAGATATTCTAATCTGAATAGTAAAGATTAAAGAGCCAAAACAACCCATGAATGGCTCTCACATAGCTCAAAGAACTGTGGCTCTCATTAGCCCAGGTTAAAGGCGGACTGGACTGGGTTTATCCAAGGTTAGGGGTTAGCGGAGAAAATGAGGCAAGAGAGAAAGGGAGTGAGGACGTTAATTACGAATGGCCGTGAGAAAGTGGCTGAAGGTACTGATTACTGGAGGGGAGACTGGTAAGGAAAGGAAGCCAAGCAAGCGGGTGATTACCTAGAGGTAGAGAGTGAGAGCAATTATAGTAAAGGTACCTGATGCCACCCCCATCTCCACAACATTCTATTCTAACTTCCTGAAAGGCGGCCCAGACAATTCGAAAAGCCCCCAGGTGAATCTGATGTATGCTTCTAAATAAGAACCACTGGAATCGAAGTGTTGGTTAACTTTTATTTTTTTAAAGCAACTATCCTGAATACACTAGGAAATCACGATCAGTGTCTCTTTTATGGCACTTAACATTTAAGAGGTGCAAATTTGAGAGGGTAAGGCTCAAGGTGTAGCTTTTGAAGCTACTGTTTATAACTAAAAAAATAATAGTGGCATATGTTATTAAATAGATACATAAATAATAATCTTAATACCTAACATTTGTAGAATGTTTATTATGTGCCTAGTAATCAGTAATAGAAAATAATTTTAAATTATTTTTTTCTTTAATCTTCACAAAATCCCAAATGTACAGTTACTATCATCCCCAGTTTACAAATGAGAAAACGAGACACGAAAGGTTAAGCGCTGCTTTCAAAGGTATACAGTTAGGAGGCAGGGGAACTGGGATTCAAAACCACTACATCATACCGTCACTGCCAGCATGCTTCAGGTCAGAGAACCTTGAGGACAAGAACTTGGATAAGTTGCCCATGCCACCCCTAAAGTTGCCTGTGACTATGCCAGGGAGTAGGGTGGACAAGCCAAGCCTCAAAGTCCTCAACAAATAAGATTGGTGGATGGCAGCAATAAGGAGGGGTAGAGAAGTATATACCCAAAGAATCAAGTGTTTTTTCAATGACAATTGACTAATAACCCAATCTAAAGAGGTAATGGATATCTAAGAAAAAAATCAAGATTGTCTTTGGGCATCGATGCAACATCTTGAATATAATATGCTCAATATAGAACTGGCTCTTTTCCCTAGTCTTCTCCATCTTAGCAAAGAACGCCCTTGTTCAACTAGTCATCTTAAGGCAAAACCTAAGACCACCTTTGTTCCTCCCTTTCCTTAATCCTCCACATTCAATCCACCTCTAAGTCCTGTAGACTCTACCTCCTGCATTCTGTAAGTCTCTCCTTCTTTAATACTACCACGTAGTCCCAGCCACCAATAATTCTGGCCTGGATTCTGGATTTCTGCAGTGACATCCTAACTAGTCTTCTGGCTTCCACTCTGGCCACCGACTTAAAAGAAATCTCCAGAATTCTAATTTCAAATATCATTAAAATCAGAATCACCACTGGTAAGCATGAATTAAGGAACAGCAGGAAATAATAATTGGTAATTAACTGGTATTGACATTTGCTTTAAGTTAAATTTGCACTGTGTTCAAAAGGAAAGCTACTGGCATTCTGGGGAAGTAATTTTTCCTCCTACAGCTATTTGCATCGCAAAACTTATAGCATCCCTAGCCAATAGTCTCTGTTACAATCCAAAAGGTAATTCTAAACATCCCGCCTCTACCCCCATCCCATATGAGCACCACTAAGTTAAAAGGTTCAAAACAATTAGGTCAATATAAGCCAGTGGTAAAATCAGTGTGAGGCTGAATAACAAATGAGAATCACCCTAACAATATTAGTACTAAGTAAACAAACGCTTATTGGAAACAAAGATCCAGCTCTCTGATCCCCTCCCCTTCACCCACTCAGCTCCCAGGATATGTCAGCTAAGAGTCTGGAATAATCTTCTCTAGGAAATCTGACCAGCTCAAGAGGAAAAACTTAAAAATACTGACATCTGCGGTTCCCCAGTGAAATGTTACAACCAGATCACCCTACAATTAGGCTCAATGTTGACCAGCTTTAGCCACTTGCATGACTACTAATCAACATTTTAATCCCTTACTCTTAAAACAAGAACAAACAGTTGAAGGGGATCAAAACATGGCACCCTAAAATATGTCACTATGACACATAGATTATTTTGAGCTGATGGCAATTGAGAAATAGCAGATATAGGAAGGGATCGCTATCTTCTTCCTCTCTGCCTAGGCATAAATTCCCTTTAAGAAAGCCACCCTCCCAGTACCAGGAAGAAGAAAACATTCTTATCACTGGAAACAGGAAGCTGACATGAAGATGAGTCTGTACAACAAAATTCACCAAAACAATCCTTTCATTCCATTAGTTTCCCCCATACATTTCCGAGTGACTTTCCCACAATTTACTGCCCCTAGAAGCTGAAACCCCTTTCCTTCATCTAGTCACTTCTCTACAATTCATTACCCTTTGTTAAAAGGGTACATATGGTTAGATCCTGAATCTAACTGCTTCTTTGGAGTTTTTATTTCTTTCCTATAAAGCACCCTGTGCCACATAAAAATGCTAACATCAGATAAACTTTTTATGATCTTCTCCTGTCAGTCTGTCTTTTGTTAGCCTAAGTCACAGGCCCCAGACACAAAATCTAAGAAGGCAGAGCCTCCTCTATATAATCATATATTAACAGATACATGAAAAAAAGTCCTGAATGTAAGAGATAGAGAGCAAAACAAACAGAAAAATAAACAACCTGAGGGAAACAAAGACAACACACAAAAAAGAAAAGTTCAAAACAGACCGGTTTTAATATCTATATTGAAGTAAAAGATGAGACTATGATGACAACCAGGAGACAAGAAACAAAAAGAAGCTACTGGAAAGTAACATAATAGTGAAAATAAAAGTCTTAACAGAAAAACTGAGAAAGTTGGGAAAATCTCCCAAACAGTAGATAAAAAGACAAGATAAAAAACAAGAGGGGAAACACTTGAACATTAGAGGACCATTCTACAAAGTCTAACATTTAAATGGTAGGAGTTCCAGAAAAAAAAAACAGAGAAAAAAAAAATCAGAGATATAATTAAAGAACATCTGAGGATGTGCATTTCCAGTTTGACATGGGACATCTAATAACTAATAGCACAGTAGATAAATATAGGCCCACACCAAGTTATACATCCTTGTGAAATTTCGAAACAATGAATCAAAGAGAAGATCCAACAAACTGTCAGACAGGAAAAAGAGGATACATACAAAAGACAAGGAAATCAGATTGACTTTGAACTTCTCAACAGCTATAGAAAGCTAAAAGATTGTAGAGTTTTATCTTCAAAATCCTGAAGAAAGGCTGGTCTGAAGGTAGTGAGTTATCTCAATTGATCACAGTCAGTTACAGACTGAACTCCTTGTCCTGAAGAAAAACTATTTCTAACCTAGAATTTTCTACCCAGCCAAACCATCAGGTGTGAGGGTAGAAAAATATTTTCAAGTGTGCAACATCTTAAAACACTAACCTCAGGCTCTCAGGAAGATACTGGATGATGTGCTTCACTAAAATGAGGAAATAAACCAAGAAAGAGAAAGACATGTCACATAAGAAATTAGGAATGCAACCCAGAATTTCCAGGATAATAGAGAAGGGAGATGATCAAAATGTTAGCTGTATACCAGGCTTAGTGGATAACCAGTCCAAACTGAAACAAGTTAGAAGTTTCCAAAAAAGACCTTCTAACAAAGATGAAATTAACAGAGTAGCATCTGAATGACTTGAGGAGAGACCTAAAACTAACAAGGAATTCAGGGGTGAATTATTGATTGGTTCATAGAGAAGTAAGCAAAGGAAAAAACACAAATTATTAAATCCAGGGAAAACTTTAGGAAAGTAAGAATAACAATTTTATACATGGCTCAGCTATGAATAAATTTGTATGTTCATAATGAAGAAAAACTCTGAATACTGATATAACCAAAATTATAATAAAATTCAAATACAAACTAGAATATTTATCTTTAAAATATTATTTTAAAAAAGGGTGAGAGCTAATCTTTTCTAATAAGGGATGGCCTTCTGAATATTAAAATATATTCATTATAGCAAATGAGAACAATACCAAAAAATACAAAGAAGAAAATCACTCAAAATCTCACTATCCAGGGATAAGAAAACACTATTAAAATGTTGTAGTGTATCTCCCAGTGATTTTTCTATGTGTAAGATAATTTTTTAAACTAAAAAAGAATGATTTTTAACATACTATTTTGTACCACTTGAAATTTATTAATAATATAGCATGAAAACTTGACTGTCATTAATATTCTTCCATAACATGTAAGTTACAGATTTGTGAATTCTCTAATGCTGGGTACTGGCTACTGAACAGTAAAGTGCTAGACAAATAAGTATACAAAGCAAAGTAATATGGGATTTCTGCTCCAAAAGGTACTGTGATTTTCCTAAAATAAAGAGTAAAAATGTTCCTACAATCAGCAAAAAAAAAAAAAATCAAAAGCACAAAAGTTTATTTTGGGAGGTAATGGAACTGTTCTAGATCTTGATTGTAGTGGTGGTTATATAACTCCATATGTCTGTCAAAACTCACAGACTGTAGACTGAAAAGAATTTCATTGTTCTAAATTATACTGCTATATACTTAACTAAAAACACACAAAAATTTAGAAGACACAAAGACTTTTTAACATATTCTTTGAGATAGTGAATAAATTCATATAAAAGCTTAAAAATTTTTGGATATAAATAAATTCTAGATCGATGGAAAACTAAAAGAATACCAAAGAATCAAAAGAGCAGAAATCAATGAAATCAAAAAGACAAAAAACAGAAAAACAGAAAACTCAAGGAAACCAAAATAAAACGAAAAATAGAAAAATCAATGAAACCAAAAGTGACTGCTTGAAAAGGTCAATACGATGTATAAAATTAATTTCTAACAAAACCAACAAAGAAAAATCATCAATGTCAGGAAAGAGAAGATACCACTACAGATTCTCCTTGACATATGATGGGGCTATGTCCCAATAAACCCAACCTAAGTTGAAAATGTAGTTAATACACCGAGCCTATGGAGCATCATAGCTTACCCTAGTCTACTTGCAATGTGCCCAGAACACTTACATTAGCCTACAGTTAGACAAAATCATTTAACGCAAAGCCTGTTTTATAATAAAGTGTTAAATATTTCATGTAATTTACTGAATACTATACTGAAAGTGAAAAACATAATGGTTTTATGGGTACGAGCATTACTGAATGAGTGTTGCTTTCGTATCATTGTAAAGCCAAAAATCACAAGTTGGACCATCATAAGTGGGAGGACTGTCCTATGAACAACTTTAGAAACATAAATTTGACAACTTAGATGAAATGGACCAATTCCTTGAAAACCACCAACTACTAACTATCCAAATTCATCTAAGATGAAATACATAACCCATTTCTATTAAAGAAATTGATTTTGTAGTCAAAAACCTTCCTAAAAATAAGTTGCCTGACCCAGATGGTCTCACTGGCATATTCGACCAAACATTTCAAAAAAGAAATAATACAAATTATATATACTCTCTTCCAGAAAACAGAAGAGGGAATATCTTTTATATTATGAATCCAGCATTACCCAGATTTCAAAACCAGAAAAAGACAAACAAAAACTATAGACCAAAAAAACAAACAGACAAACAAACAAAACAAAAAAACTATACACTAATATCCATCCATGAATAGAGGAAAAATCCTCAACAGAATATTAGCAAATGGAATCTAACGATATACACCATGACCAAGTTAGGTTTATTCCAGGAATGCAAGGCTGGTTCAATATTCAAAAGTCAATCAATGTAATTCACTACATTAAGTCTAGTTTATTAGGTCAGGTGTGGTGGCACACATGTCATCCTAGCACTCGGGGAAGCCAAGGCAGGAAGGATCACTTGAGCTCAGGAGTTCGAGACCAGCCTGAGCAACAGTGAGATCCCGTCTCTACTAAAAATAGAAAAAATTAGTGGGGTGTGGTGGTGTACACCTGTAGTCCCAGCTACTCAGGAGGCTGAGGCAGGAGGATTGCTTGAGCCCAAGAGTTAGAGGTTCCTGTGAGCCAGCCTGATGCCACGGCACTCCACCCAGGGCAACAGAGCAAGACTCTGCTTGGGGAAAAAAAAGTCTAGTTTATTAATGTAATAAAAGAAATCAAAAGCATAAAAGTTGGAAGAGTGGTGAGAGTAGACATCCCAATAATAGTACTTTAGCCTGTGCAAAATCCTCAACTTGCTCAAAGCTTTGTTTTCTCAATCTTTTAAATAGCTCCTTTCATTTGTCTATAAGTTGACCAACAGAACACTACACTGAATTCAGAGATTGGAATTTAAATCAAAGGTACTTTAATTTTATTCCATTGGGAAAATTTTAACAAAGTAATGGAATTAAGCAGTATCTATCTTAGATTCCTAAAATGAATTACTAGAAAAAGAGAAATTCTAACTTTTCTTAAAGGTAAAGGATTACACCAAATTGCCAAAAAATAAGTATACAACATATGTACCTCTCTGCTTTGCTACCAGAGTTCTAAAAAGCTTTAGAATTGGATTATTATATATAGTAGGGGTTTTGACCTTAAAGAAATTTCAAGTTAGAAAGGAATTTTGAGATAGTTTAATCCAAACCCCTCACTCACTTCACAGGTATTTTAAATCAAATTTAAGAAACAGAATTCCATGGCTCCTCCTTGCCTGACTGAATTAGTCACAAAGGAAAACACACAGATGGTAAGCATAATTAATTTACATCACCTCCTGCTCAGTATTCCCCAAAGCGCTTATTGATGTATTCATTCATTCAACTGGTTTTAATTCTCTTCATAGAGACACAGGGTCCTACCGCTGTGGAAGATATAAAAGTATATTGGAATTCTATCATGAAGTAATTGTAACTTATGAAATTCAACTATATAAGCTTAGAAAAAAAAGAGAGAAAATAGAAGGTGAGGGAATAGAGAGGGTAGAATGAAAGAGGAAAGAACCAGATAAACATTTTAAATAGTAGATGACATTTTGCCAGCCTTTCCAATCAACAGATGTATATTCTCTGGCATCAGTACAAGACTGGAATTTTGAATATGCTGTTTCTTGTCATTTTCTGCATCTCACTTAGTTGTACGATTTTACTTTTTTAAAGATACCTTTTTTTCCATATAAAATTTAAGCCAACTTTTTAGCTGAGGTAATATGATCCCTGGTCTCAAGGAGTTTGCTCACTTACTGGGAATAAAAGACAAACTGGGAAATAATAATACAATACACATGAAAATAAGTACCACAGGAGCTAGGAAAAGAAGAAATCAATGTGAGCTGAAATATGAAGGGAAGAGATACCAAAGTCATGGGGGAACATGCCTGGATGGAGACTTTTTGGAACAGATAGTTGGTACTGAGAAGAAAAGGAAATAAAGTTTTATCTGTAAAGATAAGCTCAGATTCTGAGTTACTTTTAAAAGTTAGATACTGTAATTTAGGCCAGGGAATATAAAATTCCTTTTTTGTCACCATGCAGGTGACAATTGAGGGAAGTAGGCTTCCCACATGGCCATGGGGAGTGGTGGGACTGTGTTGAAAGCATGCATGCCCCACCCAAAGAGGGCAGCCGCTATTCAGCTCCACTCCCTTGCTGATATTTGGGAATGAGGACCCAGGCTACCATATCCTCCAATCCTTTAAGAGTAATTGGAAATTCGAGAGATTTTATGAATGTTTAAAGAGAGGACATTAACAATGGAGGCAGGTTCCTGAGCAAGCAGGAAGGAATGGAATCCAAACAAAGGGACTGGCTCTTGATAGGAGGAACGTTATTATCTCATAAACATCAAAAAGCCAGTAGATAAAAGGAACCAACAATATGTGGTACAGAGGGAAGGAATGAAGAACTGTGGGAATGAAAAGAGTAGTGGTTCGTTAAATGGGAGTATTTTTTTTTAGGATGAGAACGTCCTTACTTTACATCCTGGAAGGTAAGAGCAATGAGAGAAGGAGACGGTATTAGTGAGGTGAAGCAAGAAAGATGCGATATTAACCTTGGATAAGAGACCATAGATGAATGAGGCTGTGAATAAATTAGGGGAGGGGGATAAGAGAAAAGGGGAAGAGTCTCCAGAGCACATTCCTAAGTCAACGAGAGAAGTTAAAAACTGACCTAGGAAAGAGAATTGCTCAGAAAACTGTCATAAATATAGATATCCTAAGTGGAAATGAGATAGACAAAGTTGGAGATGGCCCTTAAAATTAAAAAGTAGGGAGCAGAATACAAGCATTCACACCAGCCAAATGTCTCAGAGAGCATAAGCAAAGAAATCCATAGTTGGGGTTAATGTATCCTCTGGTTTGAGGCTTGGCCACATTCCCAAATTTTGAAATCTAGGAAGGTAAAAGAAAGTACTAAGAATATAATCAAATGAGAAACTAGTTAATTGTACTACATATTCGTAAGGTTTTCCTATTTGGAAGAGCTTTCTTTCATATTTTCTCAATTTCTACAACAGCTCTAAAAGACATATCAACCAGGTACTAGTTTTATTTAAAGCTAAGGATCAGAGAAGGTAATTGTGCAAGGTAATACTATAAGCAAGCACTGCAAATCTGACCAAAATCCAGTGAAACTAAAGCATAGCTAGCGCCTGCCTGCCTAATGAGATTACTAACCATTTAAGTAAAAGTGAAATGCACTATGTTTTCATGGTACAATGAACATAACATGGGCTTTAGAGGACAAGACCTTCACTCAAACACTGGCTCTGCCCCTTGCTAGCTCTATCATCCTCGCTGAGCAAGTTACTTAATTTCCACCAGTCTTCATTTGCTCATTTGCACAGTGCAGTGATATCACCTCCCTCACAGGATTGTTTTCAGTATTAAATAAGAAGCCATGGATAAGCACTGCTAAAAGGCCAGGCACACCAGGTATTCAATCAAGGTAAGTTTCTCTTCTCCCTGGAGGCGTTGCCAGTTGTCTTCTACGCATTGCATAGAAGTTAGACTCCCTGCTGCAGAATGAAGTATTATAAAAAGGCTTGGGAAAGGCTTTCTTTTTAACAATGAGTCTTATCAGAGGACAAACAGTTCCTAAAGGAATCAGAGAAATTAAGTCAAAGAGCAAACTATAAATGGAAGAATCTAAGGTCACAAGGAAAAAACATCATTTCCAGACTGGTATTAATAGGATGAGGAATGTAAGAACATGACACAGAGACAGGAGAGAATGAAGAGATTACATAACCAGAACACAGTATAGGTGGAAGATTCTCACTGAATAAGGAGCCCAAACCTAGAGTTCATGGGGTCTGTAAATGGACTTCAAAGAGGTGTGCCCCCTTGAAACTGTAAAATTGTGGGCATGTGCAAAGGTTCTGTGGAAAGCCCCAAAATGCTCCCGCCCCCCCCCAAAATCACCATGCCAAATCCCTGGAACCTGTAAATGTTACCTTTCACAGGATTCCTTATAATAAAAATTGTGATTAAGTTAAGGATCTTGAGAGGAGGTACTTATCCTGGATTATCCAGATGGACCTTAAATCCAATGACTAGTGTCCTTAAAAGAGATACACAGAGAAGAGAAGACAGCAATGTGACCCAGAGGCGGAGACTGAGCCACAAGCGCAGAAACTCAGCCCAGGTGCTGGAAGAGGTGAGGGCTCTCCCCTGGGGGTGGGGGACTGTTATCAAGGCCCTGCTGACACCTTGATTTGATTTGAACTTCTGGCCTCCAGAACTGAGAAAGAATAAACTTATGTTGCTCTAAGCACTTCTGTGGTAACTTGTTATGGCAGTCACAGGAAACTAATACAGGTATGCTTTTCTAGGGGGAGGGCCCATAACTTTTATCAGATTCTGAAAGAGGTTCTAACGAACTCCAAAAGGTAAAAGAACTACTACTGTAGAAAGTAAAGCGAAAAGCAAAACTTTCTATAAATAAGAGAACTAGAAATTTTAAAACCTGCAGAACAAGTAGTTACTTGGATAAGGTCTCATAGCTACTAAATGTTGAAGTAAAAGAGTAAGTTATCCTCTGATATATAACTCAATATTCATCTCATTATCTCTTGGGGTTGAACCCTATGAATGTATTAAAAGTGATTCCTGAACAGCTCAACAGTTTGTTAAAAATACAGGATCCAAGGCTTCACCCCTGATGTACTGAATCAGAATCTGCAGCATAGAGGAATCTATATATATATTTATAAACATATATTTTTACTTACTTAAAGCTCAGATCATTCAGATGTGTAGGGAAATTTGGGAAGTACTACTATAAAGCAGGGGTCGGCAAACTTTTTCTATAAAGGGTCACATAGTAAACATTTAAGATATCCAGGCCAAGAGGCAAAACTGAAGATATTACATAGGTACTTACATAACAAATTTGTTTTCTAACAAATTTCTACAAGATTTTTATTGACAAAGATTCAAAATAAAAAATTAATAATTGAATACAACTTTTTAGAATATAGCTCTACTAATAAGAAAAATGGAATTCTTTTTAGGGAGGGATAACATTTTGCTCAACTGGGGTTCAAAGTTAGTGTTTTCCTGTCATCAGATGGATTGCAAACCTTCTTAGCTGGAGGGGACTATAAAAAAGGCCTTGAGCTGGATTTGGCCCAAGGGCTGTAGCTTGCCAACCTCCGCTGTAAGGTATAAGGAAAAAGAAAGAACCACAATCCCCTACCCTTAAGCAAATAATAAGTTAAAAAGACAGGAACAGCAAAGGTAAAATAATAGTGAAGAACATGAAGCAGAATTCTGAATGTCATATGTTGTAGAGCAGTGATTCCTAACCTTTTCAAGTCAGGCATTCTTTTTTAAGGTCAAAAACTGTGGAGGACCTCCGTGGCAGTTCTTTTAGCCTTGAGTGAAAATATCCATAACAGGAAGTGACTATAAAGTCTATAGTGTTTTTAAAGGAGTTCTCATTAATCAAAACAGCAGACACATACATTTGAAAACATCAGCACATATTTATAAGACACGTTATTTATTCATCCACAGATGGTACTTAATATGCATATGGATTCCTGACCCCCGGAGATAACTGGAAGCACTGCAGGAAATCTCAGC
>NW_012137080.1:3634595-3636631 GCF_000956105.1 Propithecus coquereli | reverse complement strand
AGGCACTTAAATATTTTATATTAGAATAGGTGACTGAACTAATTAAAAGATAGTCAAACATAAATTACTTTGAAGTATTTCAAAATTTACAAACATACAATTAGTTAATATTTTAGTTAGACTATGGTTTATATTATTTTATTTTACTTATTGATTAAAGCAAAAACTGTACTGAGTTATACTATTAGGTAACCTTGAATATCCTCAAACATATTTCTAAAGCTATCCCATAAGTTAACTTTTATTGATTTAGACATGCCTTTCCCCAAAAGGTTAACATAGTTGTTTTCCTAGGCATTAAGATAATAACAAGGCAAGCTATCATTTATAGAGTGCCAAACACCATGCTATTCACTTTACATTCAAGCTTCACAAGAGATAAATGTCATAACCTCCATTTTCACAGATGATGAAACTGAGGCTCAGAGAAATTAAGCAACTAGCTCAAGGTTATACAATCAGCAAGGGGGGTGGCAGGATCCAAACTCATACTAACTCAAAAGTCAATGTTTTTTCCAATATATCATGCTATCTCTAATATCATACTTATTTAGCAGTATATATTATTTGTTGAAAATACATGTGTATACAAGTATTTGAGGCTCACAGTTTAAAGTAATTATTTAAGCTTTAAGATGGCTGCCTAATTCAGTCTCTCACACACAAAAACCAATTCTATCATACCCATACAAAACACTTGCAACAACTATTCTAAATGGTACTCTTTTTCCTTATCCATGTAACGTACACTTTATTTTACAAAATAAACTTAGCTTCCAGTCAACTGTCTTTTCTGCAAGGATCTCAATTAACTTCAAAAAATGGAACCATCATGTTAGGGAAAAATGTACATGCATACTGATGTTTTTTTGAAATCTTGTCACAGGTGCATTTTGAATACACAATTTATACCAAACTCAACTATTCCCAAAACCAACCATCACAATAAAAACTATGCCAAAAATTGTTTTGGTAGGAATTAATCTAAACTACATTCTGCCTAGCATTTACAAAGCAATAATTTCAATAACTGGTAGTAATTAGTCAATAAACACTTGATCAATCATACAACAAGATACTTCTACAACTGATGTCCTGTTGGTTTTTTTTTAAGAGAGTAAGCAGGAAATATTGTTATATATACATAACTAGTAAACATTTCCTCAACATGGAAGGAAGGGGTCATTTAACCCAATTATGTATATTAATCCTTGAAAAACACTGTTCTAACTCAGTAAACACTTTTAAAACAGTTTTAAATTAGCATTTCTGAGTAGTGAACTAGCCTTATTATTGAAGTCATGATACATAATAGAAAAGATCATGAATTTTTAAAGAATTAAAATACAACGAAATATACTTAACACTCAAAATTTACTACAAAACTACACTAATCAAGATAGTGTGGTACCAGTATAAGAAGAGACATAAATTAGTGGAATAGAACTGAGAGTCCAGAAATAAAGTCATACTTCTTTGGTCGATGGATTTTTAACAAGGGTACCAAGATCATTCAATGGGGAAAGAATAGCCTTTTCAACAAATGATGCTGGGACAATTTGATATCTATGAGGCTTGGGCCTGACACAGTGGCTCACACCTGCAATCCTAGCACTTTGGAAGGCCCAGGCAGAAGGATTGCTTAAGGCCAGGAGTTTGAGATCAGCCTGGGCAACATAGGGGAATTCATCTCTACAAAAAATTTAAAAAATTAGCTGGGGGTGGTGGCACACACCTGTAGTCCCAGATTCTCGGAAGACTGTGCCAGGAGGATAGCTTGAGCCCAGAATTCAAGACTACAGAGAGCTATGATTGTGCCACTGACAGAGTGAGACCTGGTTTGGAACCTTGTATCATTTGGAAAAACTAACTCAAATTGTCAAAGATGTAAACATGAAAGCTAAACTCTTAACAGAAACTATCATAGGTATGAATCTTCACGACCTTGGATTAGGCAATGGTTTCTTAGATATGACATTAAAAGCACAAGCAAGCAATGAAAAAATAGATAGGGTCTAGTATCCAGAATATAGAAA
>NW_012137080.1:3631677-3634470 GCF_000956105.1 Propithecus coquereli | reverse complement strand
TATTTTCCCCCTCTTCCCCCTTGTTTTATGTTTATCGTGAAGGTACATCCTTAGTCTTTCAAACACACATTTTGGCTTTTTTTATTTTGAAATTTTTTTAAAGCAATTTCTGTGAAACCATGGATAAGTAAAAAATTTGTGTTATTTTCAAATATGAGTTCCATCATGGAACCAATGCAGTGCAGACAGATCGAAATATCAACGAAGTGTTTGGGAAGGATGTGGCTAATGAACACACAGTAAGTACATCAATGGCTTGAGAAGTTCCATTCTGGTGATTTTAATCTTGAACATGAGCTACGTGGGCGACCTGAGACCAAGGTGGATAATGATGAGCCGAAAGCTGTAGTGGAAGTGAATCCATCTCAACCTACATGTGCATTAGCAGCAAGGTTTGACGTTACTATCCCAACAATATTGGACGATTTTAAACGAATCAGTGAGAAGCTGGATAGATGGGTACCACATGAATTAAATGAGTGTCAGAAGAGAAACTGTCTGGAAGCTTGCCTTTCTTTGCTGTCATGACATAAAGGTGAACCATTATTACACTGTATTGTTACGTGTGATGAGAAGTAGACTCTCTTTGACATTGGCAAGTGTTCAGCAAAATGGTTAGATAAAGATTAAGTGCCAAAACACAGGACAAAACCGAATATTCATCAGAAAAAGCTAATAGTTTCTTTTTGGTGGTCCAGTGCTGGTATTATCCACCACAGTTTCATGAAATCTGGTCCATCAATTACAGTGGATGTCGACTGCAACCAGTTGGATGAAATGAGGAGGATGCTTGCGATTAAGCAGCTGAGATTAGTCAATCCTCTTGCAAGATGATGCTCAACCATATGTGGCACGAACAACGCTGCTCAAATCACAGAAGCTGGACTTGGAAACTCTCTGGTATCCACCCTATTCACCACACCTTACACCAGCTGATTACAACTTCTTCCAGGCTTTGGACCACTTCTTGGAAGGAAAAATATTCAATTCTCAATGAGCTGTGGAAAATGCCTTTCGCTCTCCAAGCTTCTTCGCTGCTGGCATAACCAAGCTACCATTAAGATGGCAAAACCGTGTCAACAATTTAGGTGCATACTTTAATTGTACTGTTTCTTGTTTGAGACATAATAAACCACATTTTTTGATTGGAAATTGGACATTTCATATTTAATGACCTAATAGATGACCTTGGTTTCATTAGCTACAATCCTAAGTGGGTCCAGATGTAGACTTTTCCATCTTAAAAATATAAAATAAAATAAAACAAAAAGCCTTCCCTTGACCATATATCCCTCCTGCAATTATCACCCTCTATTCGTCACATCCAAATTTCTGGAGAGTCACACATTCTTATTTACATTTTATGCCCTCTCATTCATCATCCATCTCCAACCCACTCCAATCTAGTTTCCACTTCTACCACCCCAAGGAAGCTGCTCTTGTCAAATACAATAAAAGATACATCAGCTCTCCTTTTACAAAACATAAACTCTTAGCAGCACTGAGCAGACCCCTACCTTGAAACACTGTTGATTTCTGTGACCCCACACTCTTAAGGCAGGCATTCCCCTACTTCTCTCTTCACTCCTCCTAAGTCTGTGCCATCCTCTTCTTTCTACCTCCCAATGTTGGCATTCCCTTGGGAGTTGACCCCAGGCCTGTCATTACTCAGTACTCTGATCTCCCTAGGTGATCTCATCCATTTCCACAGCTTTAAATACCATAGATCATTTCCCAATTTCTCTTTCTAGCTCAATTTTCCTGAGTTCCAGACTGTACACACGTCTATTTCATAGTTCCACCTGGATGTTTCTCATCTACCTTACATCAAATTTTTAAAATCTTTTCTCTCAACTTTGCATCTCTGGGCTTCCCCATCTACCCAGAAACTCCCACCAGAAACCTCAGGGACATCCCCATCACCTGTCCCTCTACTGCATCCTCCATGGTTAATCCTCGGCAAGTCCTCACAATTTTCCCTCCTCTAAAACTCTCCAATTAGTTCGCTTCTTTCCCTCTCCACTGCCATCACTTCTAGACCAATCAACTATCACCTTCACCCGGAGACGGTGAGAATCTTCCATAGGGTCTCTCCACCACACACACTCTCACTTCTCTCACATCCAATTCCACAAAGCAGTCAGAGTAGAGAATCACAAATAAGAATCTGATTTCACCATTTTCATACTTAAATCCCTGAGTAGTTTCCTCTCCAGATAAATCCCCAAATCCTTAATATGAACTGCAAGGCCTCAAAGGATTTGGTCTCACCAGCTTCCCCCGCTCACCCCGCTCCTCTGCCCCTCGCTCCCTCCATGCTACAGCCAACCTGGCCTTCCCTTTGTTCCTCAAACATGACCAACCCTTTTCTACCTGAACATGCTGTCCCTCCTCCTAGCTTCACCTGGCCAACTCCTACTTATTCCTCAGGTCTCAGTCTCAATGTCACTTTCTCAGGAAGGCCTCCCTCCCTGACACCACTTGTCTCCAGATTAAGTCCTCTGTTACATCCTCTCATGCTCCTAACTTGTTACATCCTCTCATGCTAACTTGTTACATCCTCTCATGCTCCTAACTTGTTCTTCACAGGCCTTTTCACAATTGTGATGACACAGTTATTACGTGACTCCTGTTGTCTGTCTCCCACACTGAAATGTAAACTCCTTAGGGAACAGAAGCTACATTGCTCTGTCACTGTACTCCCAGCCACCAGCACAATGTCTAACACAAAGTAGGCACTTAAATATTTTATATTAGAATAGGTGACTGAACTAATTAAAAGATAGTCAAACA
>NW_012137080.1:3615663-3618012 GCF_000956105.1 Propithecus coquereli | reverse complement strand
ACTGTCTCAAAAAAAAAAAAAAAAAAGTTTAGATAGGAGATAAGAGAAATTTCAAAAAAGAATACTAAAGGTTAACACTCACCTAATGTTGCATCAACACTAGGCTAATAAGAATGTTGCACTCATTTTGATCTTCGAACCAAATCAATAATAACCTTTCCATTTCAATAATTAATCTACTATGCTGCTTAGTAATAATTGATGCTTTCATTGGAGCACTGCCTTTCACATGTTCCATTATTCTCACTTTCTCCTTTATAATTGTTCTGATAGTCAAGTGACTGAAGCCTAATGCTCTCCCAACGAATAATGGCATCTGGACTTTCTCTGAACACTTAATTATTTCTGCCTTTATTTCCATTGTAGTCACCTTTCTCTTTGCTGCAGGCTCACCTGGACTTGCAACAGACATTAGCTTTGGAGACATGATCATAAGGGTAAACACAGACCCACAAAATCAAATAAAAAAGTTAAGATGAAAATGACGTTGTGCCTAAGGGGATGAGATTAGCCAGCAGCACAAACATGTTGCGCCAACAAACCGCTTATACCACGCAGGTTTGCTCATATGCACAGAAGAAACTGGTTCCCGAATTATTTATTTAACTGTTCAATTATAAACTATCCTTATGGGGAGCCTCAGGAGCCTGTTTGTAAGTACGGAACACCATTATGTTGGGTGGTCTGCAACCCAGGGACTGCCTGTATTTCAAGATAACTATCTAAAATATTCAGTTATAAGCTATCTTTGAAATAAGACCAGGTATCAAATTTGCAGTGCAACCAGATTGCTGAATTTAAAGCATTTAGTAATACTTACCTTTAATGGTATTATTTTCCATATAAAAATCAAAATGCTGTCCTGAAAACTCTTCTCCTGGATTCACGTCAACATCAGCTGTCAACCTAACTAACGTCATGCGGTAACTCCTCACTTGGATGACAATCTACTTTCAAGCACTCAAAAACTCAAATTCCAGGAATTCTCATTTAAAAAAAAGACACTAAAATTCTAGTGGAGTTGTTATCGATACATGTAGAGACTTAAGGAGGTGGGATTTTTATGAAATTTCCAGTATACTATAAATATTTCTGTTGAAGCGATAATTTTGTAACCTCTTACAGAAATCCATATCCTTGATATGCTTTCAGATTTTAGAGTTGTAGCTTCAGAAAGAGATTTTATGCCTCAGAAACAAAAGGGCATGTGGGTAGTAAAAAATAACATGCAATCTAGGAACATTATCTAAAGGTCAATATTGGCTCTTTAAATATAAAAATAAACTGTGGCAGCATGAGTTCAGTTAACGCTTGAGGGCAATTAACTGAGAAACCTCTGTTTCAATTTCAACATCGATAACAAAAGGAGAGCTGGATAGTAGTACCAACCCAATAAAACCGTTGTGAGCATTGAATGACTGAAGCACATAAAACACTACTTGCCTTAGATATCAATAAATGTTAGCTAATATTGTCACCACAAAGACCAAACTGCAAGTCTTTTAGATCTATTATAATTACTGATGACAGGGTCAGACAAGACACCTATAGAGAAATATTTTGCTAATGAAAAAAAAAAAAAGGAATTTGAAGGCTCTACTTCCCTAAATTCCCTATTCCCTCCCTGCCACCACCTACTACTGACGCTAGATCAGGAGCCCCTCCTCGTTCATCCCATGGCACATCTGTGTGCTTTCACTGTTGGTGCACTCTCTCCCCACCAAGGCCGCTGCAAGCTCCTTAAAGTCAGCGATTATGTCTTGTGCATCTCAGCACCTCCAGGGCACCTGTTCCCACATATAACAGAAGTTCAATAAAGGTGTGTTAAATTAACAAATGTGGTATTGTAAAGAATTATATATATACATAATAAACATGATCTGGTTCAAGGTTTATATTTTATGGATTGCAATGACCTTGGTATCAGACCTTTCAGTAAGGCAGGCAGCTAAGGAACCTCAGTGAGGGCCAAAAGAGGGTTCATTCAAGACACAGACATTTATTGAGCACTCTGAGAGCATCAGGTAACAAATAAGGCTCTAGGGTTATAAAGAGGGCCCCATGGGCACCGAGCAGGTAAGGATCTCACCTCTAATAGTGAGTAGAGATGATAAAGATAGACCAAGACCACTGACTCCCAGAGTTTTCCTAAATTGCAGTGCTCTTTCCGCTAGAATGCCTTTCAATTGTTGACTGCACTCACAGTAAAAAATACATTCTGTAGCACTGCTCAGTACAGATACACATATTTCTAATCTCTTCTATTTAATTCTATTCTATTTCACATTTTTAAAATGTTCGTTTTGACACACTAAATTGGTTTTATGACTCAAAGATTGAAAAATACAA
>NW_012137080.1:3613725-3615613 GCF_000956105.1 Propithecus coquereli | reverse complement strand
GCAATTAAGATCACTAACAAACTTTCAGTTTTTAATGATAGATAGAGTTCGTTAGTTTTAGGCATTACTAAGGCATATAAATGCAAAACAATGATCATATGCCTCATAGAAACAGATTAGTAATTATAACTTAAATTTTTAAAAATGAACACTATCTAAGCCTCTGGGGTCCAAATAGGTAGTGTAAATGCGCAAAGCAAGCCCAAAGTCAGACAAGAAGGGGGGATCTTGGGTGAACCGGAGAGTAAAGGGGCAGCCATCACACCGCTCCAGCAGATCGCTCCTAGGCCGGAAACATGGCCAGACTTCTAATTTCTCAAGAGTAGCTGGAAGCATGGATTTTTTTTCATGTTTTCTGAAAAACTGGCAACTGAAATCGGCAATACTGAAATTTTGGCAACTAATTTTTTGAAAAGTTTAGTGCTAAGGCCAAATAAAACATATTAGGTGCTGAATATGGCCACTGGTTTGCAAACTCTGAAAACTCCTAAAACAAAGGCTAAATACTCAGAAAACCCCCATTTTAGATTAGGGATGGTAAATATAGGAAACTAGTCTACACCAATATTTATCAAAGACTGGGGGGGCACTGATGATCCTTAAAGTTCTCAAGGTGGTCCACAGACCAGACGCTGGAGAGTTTTACTGTATTAACGTCACATTTCATTCACATTCTTTCCTGAAGTATCAAAGGTAAGTCATTTCTTCCATTCATTTTGACGACTTTTCTTACTGTAGCCAAGTGGAAATAGTGTGGATGTCTTAACTATGTGCTGTTGGTAAGTTGTCCAAGAATTGAAACAGTTTGGAAACTACTGGATGGGGTAAAAATATATGTATTTGGGGGGATACTTTTTGCTTTTTAACAGACCTCAAAGAAAATTAATTAGATGGTAAAACTGGTCTCCATTTTATAAGAATCAACTAGAGTACAGTAGATTACAGAGCTGTTTGAATTGTAATTACATAGTTGAACAAAAATCTTGTGTTGTACTTTCTAGCATGAACATAGAAGTGTTACAGACATGAATCTTCTTAGAAAATACACATAGCAACAAGGAGAAAAAACTGCACAAAACTCCTTTTTCAATAAACCGAGAAGTAAAACAAAAATATATAAACTCCAAAGTACCTGAGAGCAGGGCTGAGATCAAAAAGGGCAGACAATTATGTTGGGGTGGAGAACAGAGATACCGACAGGACAGCCGGTGTGGCATGTGATGAGGAGGGCCCAACAGTGGCAGATCTCAGATAGCAACAGCAACAGTGCACCTTCTTTAAAAAAGCATGTTTACACTGGCATGCTGGGGCTGTGTCCCTTTAGTCACAGCTACAAAGGAAGGACAGGGAAGTCCAGAATTGGTAGCAAAAGGCCTCCTAGGCTCCTTCTGGTTTGGACAAGCAGAAGACTGGTGGCAACACAGAAACACACCTAGGTGCCTTACGTGGAAAAGACAATCTCTCAGGCAAAAACCTGGAAATCTACCCTGGCCCAATCCAAACCTCCTACAAATAACAGACTGAGGAAAATTCAATTCATTAAGTCACAAGGAATAATAAGGTAACTGGCATGGCACTGAGAGAGAAGTTCTATAAGAAAAATGGTAAATGAGCAGCATAATGTACCAACTATCAAAGAATATTCATCAAAAAATACTACAAAGAAGAAGATAAAAATTGTAATTGAACATTATTGCATGAGTTTAAGAAAATCAATGAAGCCACTACCACTATAAGCAAGACCACAAATCAGAAATATAAGAATTCAAGGGGAAAATGTCTAGATAACAGGAAAAGGGAAACATGAGTTGACAGAACTCAACACAGACATGAAGAAGAAACTGAAAGGAGAACAAAGAAGAGACACCGCAGAAAACACAGTAAGAGA
>NW_012137080.1:3559917-3605370 GCF_000956105.1 Propithecus coquereli | reverse complement strand
ATCTCTTCTATTTAATTCTATTCTATTTCACATTTTTAAAATGTTCGTTTTGACACACTAAATTGGTTTTATGACTCAAAGATTGAAAAATACAACAAATGTTGGCATGGATGTGGAGAGATGGGAATACTCAGACACGGCTGGTGGGACTGCAAACTAGTACAACCTCTATGGAAAGTGCTATGGAGATACCTCAAAGAACTAAAAGTAGAACTACCATTTGATCCAGTAATCCCACTACCAGGTATTTATCCAAAGGAAAAAAAGACATTCTGTAAAAAAGACAGCTGCACTCAAATGCTTACAGCAGCACAATTCACAAGCACAAAGATGTGGAAACAACCCAAGTGCCCATCAATACATGAATGGATTAATAAAATATGGTATATGTATACCATGGAGTACTACTCAGCCATAAAAAAAAATGATAACCTAATGCCTCTCGTATTAACCTGAATGGAACTGGAGCCCATTCTTCTAAGTGAAGTATCACAAGAATGGAAAAACAAACACCATATGTACTCACCCTTAAATTGGTACTAACTGATCAACACTTATGTGCACATATGGAAGTAACATTCATCGGGGATTGGGCAGGTGGGGCCAAGGAGGGGATGGGTAAATTCACACCTAATGGGTGTGGTGCACGCTCCCTGGGGGATGGGCACACTTGTAGCTTTGACTTGGGTGGTACAAACGCAATTTATGTGACCAAAGCATTTGTACTCCCATAATATTCTGAAATTTAAAAAAAAAAGGTTGAAAAATATTGCTCTAGAAGATATATTTTTAAAACTTTCTCTAGAATTTCAAGGTCAGATACAATTCCTAAAAATTAATTCTCATACTATGAATTTGTATCCCAACAAAAGAAGGGCACTATCAGATAATCAAATAAGTCACAAAGACTAACATACAGCCATGGCAGCTGCCACCTGGGGAGTGGGAGGAAACTAAACCTAATCTCCATCAGCTTCCCTAAAGCCTCCCCAAGTAAATACTCAATTTAAGGAAAACAGCATTTGCTAAACAAAACAGCTTGGCAGTAAGTCCCTGGCACCCCAGCTCCCTTCTAGCCAGAATCTGGCCCTTAAGACTCTCATCCTCTATAGAAATTCTAGAGCTTCTACTTGCAATAAATATTTTTAAAGTATTTCATGTACAGAGACTTTAATTAAATGTGTTTGGATGGCAATGACTTTATTAAAATAAGTAAATGAAAATCAAGATAAACTATTTTAAATCAACACGGTTTGTCTGATACAAAAATCTCTCTCGGAAATTTGCCAACCTTCACTTAAATTGCGTTGTGTGTGTGTGTACATGTGTGTGTTGGGGGTGGGAGAAGTGTATTGATTTATCCCAGATGCAAACAAAGCATGCAGAAGTAGATCAGTGGATCATTAGTTAAACAGTATCTCTTTTGGTTTGCCCTTGAAATACTAGGCCAAAGGCAATATAAAACTTTTCTTCGACATGAGATGTTTGTACCGTTCCCTGAGATATTCGTACAGTTCCCGCTGAAGGAAATGTGACAGCAACCACCATCACTACCTAGTAGCAAGCTAGGGATGAACAAACCCCAATGTCTTCAGAATTCTTTTAGGAAACGTGTTCCCCTGACAAGACTTAAAGTCAGAAACAGGCAGAAAGACCAGAACATCCCTTTTCCATCCTCTGTGTCCACAAGCAGTTCTTCAGCTCTAAGAACACAAGAATGTTCATTTAAGTTCTTGGGCTAACTACCCTCATCATTTCCCATCCAAGAAGCATGTCTGAGTTTAAAGGACTCAATTTTGTGACGTTTGTCTCAAATTAAGAGACAACTTTATAAAATGTTAATAAATCTTCCCGTCTTTCCCAAAAGAAATCTGTTTAGCACTAGAGAAAGATGTTCCTTTTATAAGGATAAAAATGCAATTTTCCTAAGAAAAGGGAGAGAGTCATACTCACTATTTATCAGCTCTGTCCAACAGAACATTCTGTGATGATGGACGTGTTCTATAACTGCGCTGTCCAATACAGTGGCCACTAGCCACCTAGTACTTAGCACTTGAAACGTGGTTGGTAATGACCGAGGAACTAAATTTTAGTTCATTTTAATCAATTTAAATTTAAACAGTCACATGCAGCTAGTGGCTACCATATGGGGCAGTATAGGTTAGATAATCAACGTAAGTCCTCAGCAAGAGTGCTGAGAAATTGACTCTTCTTACGCTGAATGTCATAATTTAAAAAAATCATATTCTATCTATACCAATATCCAATTTTCAGCTTCCTAATTAATATTTAAGGTTTCCTCAGAAGTGGTTTTTCAACAAAGTTTTGGCAATTTTTATTCTAAAAACATGAACATACCAAATCTACTGAGCAAAATTCCTTTGGCAACATTCAATTTTCCATCTGTGAAACTTAGGCATAGGAAAAGAAAAAAGAAACTTCATAAGCCCACCTTCCTCCTGTTACAAAGGGAAGAAATGAAATACATAATCCAAAGAAAGGCTAATAGAGATGCTTTAATGGGTACAGCACACCTGTTCATTAACCCTGCTTAGGTTTGCTTCTTTAAACCTAGTTGCGGCTTTCAACAAAATTTATTCATCTGTTTGTTTGACCTCTTGTTCTATTACAATGAGACTCTGACAAGACCCTCTGAAATCAAGTATTCTACCTATAGGAAAACCATTTAAAATATTCACATAAAATATTCTATATTTAAATGAGACAAACTGATCAAATTGTCAAAGTGCAGTAGCCCAAAGAAGAGCAGATGCTTCAGAGAGACTAAAATATGCAGATCGTGCCAAGACCACTTCCCAAGCAGGTGGCAAAAGAAACCACACAGTTCTACAGTCAGAAAGGAAGAGACACCCCAGGAAAATATGCTTGAAAACACACTGCAGCCATATTATGGCCATAGGATAACTAACTTCAAGCAGCACCACTGCACTCCTTAGGACCTCAAGGTCAATGCTAAATTAATTTTTTTCACCTTCTCAGCATGCTAACACTTATACATCAATATAACACACACACAAGCACAAACATTTCAGTAATTTCATTGTGTTTAAGTGGAAAGAACTTCTAGAACCGGTTTCTGAAAATATTAATACTATGAGCTCATTTAACACAAGCAAACTTAAGTATACCATAGAAAGAACAAAGCCACTAGTACCACATAGCATATTTGGAAATGCTCAAACTATACCAAGCAAAGCAATCCTAAGACAGCAGTACAATTCAGGTAAGAATTCAGCACCACAAACTGGAACTTCATTTTTTCTCTACCACTGCTACTGCTACCATCAGGTCCTTAGAAAGGACTAGAAGCTCACTTACTGTATCCAAAGAGCATTTGAATCACAACAAGACAGGTGACAAGGAAGCAACGCATACACTATCCCAGGGGCTTCAGCTCTTGCATAATAATAAAAGGCACTGCCAGAAGGAGAAAAGGCTTCATCTGGGGCAACTGAGAACACTCAGACATAGCAAGAGTACATCAGATTCCATAAAAGCTGTATACTGTCAGTCCTTTTCTTGTGTGCATGGATAAAATCTGCAGATGCAGGCTGCGCAGGAAAGAGGGAGACAGAGAATTTTAAAAGGAGAACTGCCATAGCGCTTGATCCTGACAGCACCCGCCTCACTATTCCAAGCTATGAACCTACAGACTCTACTGACCACAGCATCTGCCCCAGGATTTCTAAGGAGTCTGCCTAACAGTTATAAATTTCTGTGATTAAACCTTCCACATCTGACAAGTGCTAGAAATCTCAATTTTTTTATTATCCTAATTCTTAGGGGAAAAAAATTAAATAAATGTAATAAACTATGCAGAATTTTCACCGCAGTGGCATAAGTTCTCAAAGCACGTAAGGTTTATAATAGATAATAAACACTGCTTCTCATTTAGTTCTATAAAAGTATACTTCAGAACAGCGTTACTCCTGCTTCTCGAAATGCAATTTAAAAGCAGAAATAGAAATCTATGCAAGGACACTCAGAAGATAAATTAGCATAACACAGAAAACTTAATTTTTTTATATTTAATACTCTCAGATTTATGAGATAAAATATAGATTCTCGTGAACAAAAGAAACATACATAACAGAAAAGAAAGCCATTTTTTGCTTGGCTTAAAATGCCATTAACACAGGATGATAGCACATTAAATGAAAAACTTATTAAACTATCTTAGCACAAATATGGTTCAGTCATTTTCTAAATTTCCAATTTTGTGGGCTACATGTCTTATATCTTAACTTGATAAGCTCCCAAGTCCTATATAACACACTATTGCTCTATGAGAGCTTTTGCAGACTGGTTTTAATAAATGAATGTCAGTCACATTAAAAATGTATTATTGAAGGAATTTATCAACATACAATTATGAAGTTACACTTCTGAAAACATCAGGCTTCCTAACTGAGATTCTGAAGAGAAACCCGACAGAATTGTCTTCTATCTATTTTTTCAATAGTCAAATCATAAAAGCATCTTTAGCCCAAAGTATAATGTATGAGGTACATTTAATCAGGGCTCCTGACTTAAGCACATTACAAATCTTTTCATATGCATGAAACTAAAGTGCTCTCACTCTTACTTACCTGTATATCCAGCATACCATCCCCAGGAAGCCACCATTCCTAAAAGCCATTTATACATGATTCCTTCAATGTACCAGAACCGCTTACTGTCCAGCACTCGCAGGGGCTGAAGTATAATCACATAGCAGATGTAGGATGGAATAGCAACCAGGTTGTTGGCGACCATGAAGGCAAATCTCAGCAGTGCTTTCAACAAGATCCAGCCCAGCCACGGAGCTTCTTCCAAAGTCACAGCCATTCTCACTTTGGAGTCCGTCCTGTCTTTCTGGGGTGAAAGAAAAATTCACTTAAAAAAGGAAATGGATTAAACACATCTAAATAAATAGCTACCAACAAAGAAATAGCCTCCAGCACCGAGGTACAGTACCTGGGTGATCTCTCTGGGAAATTCCAGAGAGGGACAGACAGCGAGGCCTCGAGGAGGAGCCGCACAAGGTCAAGGGAGCTGTTCACCGAGGCACGCGGTATGTCACAATATATTTAGAAATGATAATACAATTCTCACTCACTGATCGGTGCCGTCCCCGCACCGCGTCTCACTGCGGTCGTTTTTTTGGACTTTAAGCAGGAAAAATACACCCACTTGCTTCAGACACCCTCAGTATCTCCAAACGGACGACACGAGTGAAACAAGTGAAACCACCGAAACAGAGACCTCTCGGTCAGATTTCCCAGATACCGAGCATTCGGGCTCCTCACCACCCGGTTCCCATTCCTGCACACTGATGCATTCCTCTAAAAGGTCTCCGGCGTTAGCGAAGAGTTAGCTCACAATTCTCATTTGCAGCAATGGGGTTTTTGTTTTCCTTTTCTTTTTTTTTTTTTAGAAAAAAGGAGAGGGGCCTAGAAAAGAGAGCTTAGAAGGTGAGAGGAAGAAAGTGGGGGGTTACAAGACGAAAAAGAGGAAGGACAGGAGTAGGGGGAGGGGAGCAAGAGCCAGCAAGAGGTAAAAGCAAAGGGGCCGGGGATGAAGAGAATGAGATCTCCGACCAGAGGACGGGGAAGCGAGGGATGATGAAAGAAGCAGGGAAGAAGAGGCGACGGCAGCGCGGGGGGCGGGTGGAGCCGGCAGCGGTTTCCGCGGATGTGGAAGGGGTCGGGGCGGCGAGCGCGGCCCGCGCTCCCGGCTCACCTCGGCGGGCTCGGACTGCAGGCGGCGGCGAAGCGCGGGGGCGGGTGTCCCCCGCCGAGGGGTCGCGGTCATGGACGCGGCGGCGGCCGAGGCGGCCCGAGGCGCGGCGCGAGCGGGCGCGCGGGCGCCCTACTCCCCTCGCGGCAGCCTGCGGACAGAGGGACGGCGGGGACTCAGAGGCCGGACCTGTCACCGGGGCGGGTCCCGGGGAGGCGGGCGGATGCCCCGCGCCCCCGCCTCCTCCCCGGGGCCTACCGCGCCCTCGTCCCTCAGGCCTCTGCCGCCGCCGCCCCGGGCCACGCGACGACGACACCCCTTCCCCGCCCCCACGCTTCCCCGGGCCCGGCTCCGCCGCCACGCCGGGGCCTGCGCCCGCCGAGCCGGAGGTTACCTCGGGCTGGCCGGGCCCCGACCCGGGCTGCGGGAGCCTGAGGAGCCGGAAGAATGCATGGCCGGCGGCGGGGCCGGCGGAAGGAGGAGTCGGCGGTGGGCCCCGGCCCCGCTCTGGCTGCGGCGCGGCCCGCGCCCGGTCCGCGGTGGCGCCGAGACTCGGTCCCCAGGGCCCGACCGCGTTCGCCCGGGCTGGCGGGGAGGGGCGGCGGGAGGAAGCGGCGGGAGTCGGGACTGCGGCAGAGCCGCCCCCAGAGCGCCCTCTAATGAAAGCGCGGCGGCCACCGCCTGGCCCGCTCGCTCCGCCGCCGCTTCTGCCGCCGCCCTCACCCCGACCCTTTCGCCCGTGGGTCAGGCCCCCTGGGGCTTCCTGGCCGATAGGGCAGGACCTCAATGAGCCCAGAATCGAGGAAAAGGGCCGCTCGGAAAGGTCTAGGAATAAACACCAATCTTTACACCACACAAGGAGCGCTTTGGTTCAAACTGAGAGCCCCTTTTCAGCCAAAACGTCCGCTTTGCATTGTTAGAGCACTCTTTGCCCAAACTGGGAAGCTGTCTCCTTGAAGACTGAATGTCCTTTTTCATTCTTAATGAAACCCATTTGCACTCATTGCTTTTCTTCTGAATCTCTCCGGAGTGTTAATGTCTGAAGTTTTAAATCAAGTCCTTTGAGCACCAGAATTCTTATTTCTGGAAAGCACCTGGGGCATTAATGACACTTTCAATTTCCCATTCATTCCCCTCCCACTCCCTAAAAAAAGGAGTCTGGTGGGAACGAATGGTTTATACAGAGAGACTGAAATGTGGTTAGTCAAGAAATGAATAACCAAGTGCCTGGCATTAAGTGCTCAGAAACCGGTGGCCTTGGGACTGCCTAGACAAGCCTGGTTACTCTTGGGATACCATGGCTACACTCTGGTTCAAAGGTTGGACCACCTGAAATGGAGAAATAGCCCAATGACCTGACCACTTGTACCTTCTCAAATGACCTGCCTAAATTTCAGTTTTAGAAAACCCAACTTATAAAACCTATGTCCCTTAATCACACTTGCGAACGGGGGTTAGGGCAGATTTTACACTCCTAGGGAACTGCCGTGTTTGAATCAGAATACCACCTATTCAGCCTACTTTGAAAATGTTCATCACTGTGTTTAATTTGGACTCTCAACTCTTTCTCTCTCTCTTTAACTTCAGTTCCTCTTTGGTCCACAGGTAAAGGAAAGAAAATTCACCTTATGCCATGTGAAAAAATATTTTCTGTTCCCATTCCCTTTGGTGATGAAGAAATAAATGAAAACACAGAGCCTGTCTTAAGTATTTATTGGATTTCGTTCCATTTATTATTAGCTTATTTTTATTTACATATGTTATTTATCTATTTCATTAATATTATATTTTAATGGTACAGAGCATAAAATGGCACAGGCCATGTCAGGGAAATTTCCACATAAGCTCAACTGATATGTAGCAACAGCAAAGTCAGATATGCCCATTCTGTTCCTTGCATTTTCTCTGTTAATTTTGGTGCCAAGGTAATAAGATCTTTAAATAAATCTCATGAGTGAAATAATATATGTACTGTAGATTATTATTCAAAATACATCATTATAATCATAAGTAAGCAAGATAAGTGAGGCACATATTTCTTTCCAGAATCAAGAGTAAACTCCCCTAAGGATTCCATTCGGTCCATCTCATTCTGCTTTCCCACATGCTGGGTGAACGCTTGCTGACACCTGGAGGGAGATGGCTTTCAAAGGGATTTACAACTGGCTCCTGGATCATGGAACATCTGCCAGAGCAACAGACACACCAGCGCTTGGTGAGATATAATTAGTACGAGGCCCAGAATTTTTCAGGCCCAGAAAAGAGCCAGAGGTTAGACAGGACTATGAATGGTAGGTCACAAGCTTTAGTGTGCAAAAACATCACTTGGGCTATCTACCAGGGAGACAGAGTCTTAGGCCTCAAACCAGATCATTTGAATACTCTAGGTCCAGTGGACCTGGGAACCTGCTTTTTAAAAAGTATCATAGGTGATTCTGATTCGGGTATTAGGCAGACCTTGCTTTAAGAAAACCTGACCTAGAAGTATCCTGAGATGATGACATCCTGTTCTAGACCCTTCATAATTCTAAATCATTTGATCCTATCTGTTCTCATCGGTATAAATACCACAGACTAGGAGGCGTAAACAACAGAAACTTATTTTCTCACAGTTTGAAGGCCAAAGTCAGAGATCAACGTATTGGCAGGTTTGGTTTCTTCTGAGGTCTGTCTCCTTGGCTCCACCTTCTCACTGGGCGTTTACCTGGTCTTCTTCCTGTGCATTTACTTGTCTGGGGTGGGAGGTTGGGTGGGTGTGTGGGTATGTGTCTCTCTCTTAATCCTTTCTTATAAGGACACCAGTCATATTGGATTCGAGCCCACCCTAATGACCCCATTTGTAATTTAATTATTTCTTTAACGCATTGACTGCCACACTAGAAAAAAAATTTTTTTCTTGGGGCCACAGGTTTTATTACGAAAATAGAATAAAAACTTTGAAAACAAAACAATTCTTTCTAATTTAATGAAAAATTTGTTGTTTTTTTATTGTTCTCTGTGTATGAGTTATATGCAACTTGAAAAATAGTTCACGTGGCTGAAGGTAAAGAGATATGTGAGTTACATATGCTTCACAAGGCCCCCGGGCTCAAAACTACTATGAGTTAAATACAACTCACATGGCAGTTAATGTGTTAAAGGACCTATCTCCAAATACAGCAGCATTCTGAGGTACTGGGGATTAGGACTTCAACATATCAATTTTGGGGGCACACAATTCAGCTATAACATCATCTTTCTACGTTTTACACTGCAGAATTCTGCCATTTCAGTAGCTCCTCATGGAAAGGATATGGAAGCCCTAATCTCCTTGATCATTTCAGGTGTTCTGTTGACTGACTCCAATCTTGTTAGACTTTTCTTAAAGCTCAGCAAACAGTATAACACAGTGTTCCAGGTATCGATATGCCCTGGTTTTGTGCCAAGGGTGTAGGAGGAGGGTTATCTTCTTAACTTTCTGATCACAGAAACATTCCATTTCAAGATAATTCAGGGCCTGTAATAGATAAGAAACTGCATTTGGGCTGACCTCTTCAGGAGACAGTTCCATATGACGCTTATATTTATTTCGTGTATTTCAAAGTTCGTTTTAGTTGTGTGTCTTGTATTCTTTCAACTTACATACAATACCTTCCTCTTGCCTTTTTTGCCCTTCCTCCTTTTAACCACTTAGGCAACCTCCTGCGATTTTTTTCTGTAGCTTATTTTCACTGTGCCATGGGAAGAGAGGTGTATAAACACTCTAAATCACTACAACAGGAAGGTCAGAATGGCCAGTTCTTCAGGGTAGACCGATCTGTAGAAAGCAAGAATCTTCTTCCATGACTAATTAGCTTCCAGTCTCCTATCCTGCTACCTTAGAGCCATCTTTATCAAACACAAACATGAGGTCAAAAATTCAGAGCCTTCATGTACACCCCAATAGGGAAACAAATAGACCCCACCCTATAGCCACAGACGTTACAGTTTCTGTTTCAAAAGCCCGCACTTGAACCACAAGAGGATGGTCCTTTGAAAGAGAAAGAGGACTTCTCATGTTTCCTGGAGTCTCCAGACATTTGAAAACAATCTAACCACAACACCTTAGCAGATTTAATTCCACCCATCTGGTCCACATGCACACAGCAAATTAGGTTATAACCAGGGAGGGGCTCCCTTGGGCAAAAGAATCCCCCTGGGCCCTCTCTTTTTCCTAGTGGCAATTACAAAAACATTTCACCTACCTGTGCTGGTCCCTGCACTAAAGCTCCAGTGAACTAGTTCCTCTCTAGGGGGAAACCCTACCAGCAGTTTCGTAGATGTGCAATGACTTGGCACAGGCCCCCACATCATCTAGAGACAGTTGCAACCTTGAAATCAGCAGCCCCAGAGAGTCATGCATCCTGACTGTTGCCAGCTTTAACTTCAAACAAAAAAGGGAAATGTAGATATGGATGTTTTCTTCTATATTAGTATCAGTAATCATTTTATATAAAATGTACGAGGGCTTATAACCTTAACGTTTTTTGAACAGGGAGGGTCAAATCAGCCGGACTTGACTGTAACTTTCTTTAAGCCATTTTAGCAACTCTTTTTGTTAACAGGATTGACCCTAAACAATATTGTGGCGTTCACAATCTTGTGTCCTCCAGGCCACTCTCCTGTTTAGCTAAATTCCCTTTTCCCCTCTTAAGGCTAAAATTATCCCTAGCTTCCAAAGAGCCCTGAAGATTCCACACAGGGCCTCCCGCTCCTCCTCCAACAGGTACACTCTAAGCTGGAAACTTCTTTCTCACCTGTCCAACGCTGCATGTCCTTGGCTCAGCGCTCTCTCCTGCTTGGTGCGGTTCACTAATCCATGCTGAGGTGCTTATGGCTGAAAAAAAGTGTTCTCTCTTCCTAAAGTATTAACATTTTTTAAAGAACTCCTAAAACCCCCAAAACCTTAATGCATTTCTGCTGGTAGAGTCTCAGGTGTTATAGCGGATGAGTACACTTCCGAGATGTTTTGGAGAAGGATATTTCAGCAAATTCCTCCCCTCACAGAACCTACAAAATCACACAGTACACCCATGAATAAGACAAGCTCAGATTTAAAATTGTATCTTCCTAACAAGAGAACCCAAATAATGACATGTTGTTGCTGATGATGTTAAAATAATAATAAATCACTGGCACTTAGTGACCACTTCCAATGTTCCAGGCCATGTTCTTGGTGCTTTCATGCGTTTATTCATTTACTCTTCACGACTTTAAAAGGACCATATCGTTATCCATATTTTACACATGGGGAGATTAAGCAATTTGTCCTGAGTCACACAGCTAGCAGGTGCGGGAGCTACCACTGGATTCTAGAGCCCATGCTCCTGGGCACACACACCCCAGTGCCTCTCTAGGAGCAACTGGCACAAATGCTATTTTCCACCAAGAGAGACAGGAAGTTTCAGAGGAACTACTCTTTTCCAGACTCATCTCTTAATACTCCCTCCTCGCCCCTCCCCCTGCCCTTTCCTCACCTACATTATACTAGCCACACTAGGAAAAGAACAAATTGTGCAACTTCACTTTTTTTTGCTCATGCTTTTCCTTTCTCTGTGTCTATTTGATCACATTCATTCCTCGTGGTCCAACTAAGATATCAAAGGATTTATACCCTCAGCTTCAGAATTTATTGCATCTTCCTCTGGGTATATGCTTCTGTGACAGTGCTTACCACATTGTAATAGCCTGGATGTTTTCTATTTTAGGCTTTTGTTGAGATTGGGGGTTCCATATCACCTGTCTTTTTCATTATTGTTTTCTCAGCATCAGCTTTGTGGCTTATGTGTAGTGGAAAACATATTTATGAACACAATGTTTAATTTATTGAAACATTTCTTTCCATTTTTTTAAGTTAACAATAGGATACCTTGAATGTGACATCGTCATCATCATTCAAACCGTGACCAGAAGAAATCATGTTGCTAATACTTCATTTTAAATTTTATTTCAATCTTTTAAAAATGATTGTTTTAGTAATATTCAGAGGCTAAAAGTACCTCAGCTGAGTCCCTAACTGCACAAAACAGTATTACCCCTTTTATTATTAAAGTATCTTCTGTCCTCCATTCTCAACTCATCACCCATTCCAGTCCAGCCTAGGTAATGTAGTGTTTGTATTTTTCTTAAAGTACTATTTTTAACATTTCATTTTCCTCTCCAAATTTTTACATTGTTTTTTCATGTTCTACCAAATCAAGTCTGAATGTCTCTATCTCGTTTACTCCAAGGCCTGCTATACCTGATTCCTTACTCATTATTCTAGAGTTTATCAACCAATGGCCCATGCACACTGGTGCGCCTCAATTAGGTTCGGGGGGCAGTATCAGCAAGCTGGTTGCCTCCATTTGTCCCATACTATTATTACCATTTTCTTCGGTAAGTGCCATGACATTGAAAGGTTGGGAAACATTGTCAAATTCTACTTTGGTTCTCATTACTTCCCAAGCAGACTCTTCTACTTTTAAACGAGTGCATTCCTACAGCTTCACTTTGGAGATTTCCCCACCACCAGCAATGCCAACTCTTCTTTCTTCCTGGCCATCTTTTAACTACCAAGTAAAGGCTGTCTCTTTGCCCAGGACTCTAGAGACTCTTCTCTGAATAACTACTGCACTTATAGAAAACGCCATAGATTTTTGACTTAGTTCTTCACTTTGACACATTCTTTCTGCATGCTTGTTGTAGTAGAGCCACAACTAACTGCCCAAATAGGAACCTGTAGTTTGAGAAGATCTCAGCATGCAAACTATACACATTCGAGAAGTTCCATGTGCACAGCTCCATGGTACTCCATTCAGGCTGCAAGCAAGTTCCGGCTCCCCCATCTCACCTTTTTACCTGCTGGTCCTTTCATAGCTTGATCCTTTTATTTGTGCATGTGTGTGTGGGGGGCAATGGAATAGTGGCCTTTGACCTTTTCAATTATTCTATCTTTCCACACTCCATCCTCCAATTTGAAGCCAAATCTGCTTTTTTCAGCCTCTCTAGCCCCTTAGGAAAGCTAGGTCTTCTTAAGGTCCAGGATTTCCCTTAGTTTCCAGACAAAACCACTCTCCTTGCAGTCACCTGAATTCCAGCTTGGCAATGTCCCTGGACTCTGTGCACAGAATTTCCCAGAGCTGACTTCTTTCTGGAAACAGTACCCCGACTAGCTGCTTTGAACTAGTTTCTACTCTCTTTCCTCTGCCCTCATCTCCATCCCCAGGAGACTCACTGAATCTCACATCTCGGGCTTTCTTTCAAAACTCCAAGTCCTAGCATTGACAACACGCTCCTAACTTTTTCTGAAATCTTTTCTCCACAAGTGGCTAAGTTTCTGGTTTCCCCAAAAATTCAGAGAAAAAAAAATCATCAGAACATCTTTGTTCCGATGTTGGGGGGCAGTGGAATTTAGTGATGTTTGATAAGAGAGCAAATTCCCCTGTAGAAAAGGAACACTTATGAGTGGGAGAAATCAGGTGTGGAGAAGTTATGCAGCTTGTTCAACATACAGTGGATCAGAAATTGAGTCGGTGTGGTCTTAAGGTGACCAACTCACGCTGGTTTACTGAGAACTTCATAGTTTTAGTATTGAAAGTCCCAAATCCCAGGAAACTCCTTAGTCCTGGCAAACGTTTGGTGACCAGATGTGGTCTCCTGACTCCTAGGTCCCCACGCAGTCCCTTAGTCAGGTTACAGAGGTCCAAATTCCCTCCCACCATTCTCTTTTTGCTCTGCTGTACCTGCTCCGTAATGATCTGATACATGAGAAGTTAACAAGCCATTCAGAGCTGATAGTGGTATTTAATGTTTCTTCTAAAGCGTATTAGTTGTCCTTCCCTGGGTTAAATTTCCCCCTCTTCTCCAGGCCTTCTGCAGTACAGCTTGGATCTTTCTGTGGTTCTCATCAGCTTAAACCAGAAAGGGTTTGAGCAGAACTTTTCACTCTGCTTCTACTCCAAGCATGTTATTTAAGGTTAATTTATTATTTGGGGGACTGAGCCTATTGCCTGAGACTCCGCTGTGATGAAAGTCATGCCACCTTGCATTTCTCCAGCGTTTTTCAGTTGACAAAGCTCTTTTACACACACATACACCATTGTTGGATGCCAACAGTAACAGCCTAAGTAGGCAGACACTAATTGGTTGAAAGAAGTAAGAAGGGTAAAGAAAGAACATTTCTTTATAAATGATTTTCTCTTGAAATATCTTCAAGCAACATTTTATGAAACATACTTTCAAATCCTTTGTTTCTCTTAAACTTTGTCTTCAAAGCATAAACTGAAGAAGCGGAGATCTAAATTATTTGGAATTAGCTGCTGGCAACCATTCAGCCTTGAGAAACCCCAGAGTGGGGCTGGGGGATCCTGGACCCGCTCCTGCTCTTAAGTGCCATGAATCCAACAAAGCCATGGGCAAAAGAGTCATGCTGAAATGCTGCATCTTAAAGCAAGGAATTTTTAAAGTTTGGAACCATTCAAAGTTATATTAATATATAGTTTAAGTTCTTATGTCAAATTTTGGTAATTTCGGTTACTCCATGTTTTGCTGTACTGAATTTCCAAAAAGCTACCTACTCTATTTTAATGTTCCTTAAACATGCCTAATCATAGGAATCATCTAGGGTTCTTTTTAAACTCGGAATTTGGTGTATATGCGAGTCCCCTGGAGAGTTTGTTAAAATGCAGATTCCAGGGCCCCATCCCAGAGATTCTGATTCGGCTGGTCTGGCTTGGGGTCCGGGGATTTTGGCTTTAAACAGCATCTTCATGTGATCTGAGGCAGATGATCTGAGGATCTCTACAGCTTTGCTATTTACATTTGCCAACATCGGTGTCACCTGGAATGTTTTAGAAATGCAGAATCTCAGGCTCCACCTGCATCTCCCCAATCAGGATCTGCATCTTAATAAGATTCCCGGGTAATTTGTGTGCACATAGGTTTGAGAAGCTGTTCACTACAGTACAGCGAACAACATCACATCAGTTCAGAAGTTGAAACCAAGTGAGAGCTATAAATGGATAACCTGGGGTGAGTCTTCTTTCTTGGGGGCTTTAAACATGTACTCAAGAAATATTCATTAGATGGGTCCATTTTCATGGGAGAGGGACTAGTAGTCATAGAATTCACGTTGTGTTAATGAACTTAGATTGACAAAGTCCTAAATAAATCAGAGGTCTAGATAAGTGTTAAGGTAGATAAATAAGGCTATTTTACATATTAATTGGTAAGTATTTGTTAAGCGTTTGCTATGTATCCAGAACTTTGCTTCTCCCATTCTATTTGGGGGAAAGAAAGCTGAGAGAGAGGAGACCTTTGGAGGGTAATGAAATGCCCCTGTGGTATCTGGGCATTTGGTGTTTGCAATCGGAGTTCAAAGAAGGGGGAAATAGATTGACTGGCATAGTCTTTCCATGGAGAAGGAGGGACGTGAGCTACTCAGTAAAGCGTGCATAGAATTTATGTAGACTAACAGGAAGCCTTCCCAAGAAGGAGAGAGAAAGAAAGGAGAGTAAAATTGAAAATGAGCTTGATTTGTCTGGGACACAAAAAGGTGAGTGGCCCATTGTGACAAAGTTTTAAGTGAGCAAGGGGTAGAAAACTGTGAATAGAAAGTTATGTAGGATGAAACTAAATTGTAGGTAATTTTGAAAGTCAACAGTAGAACTCGCTATAGCATGTGTTTAGCAGATGCTGATTATTTTCCCCAATATCCACTCTTTCTTTCTTCCTTTTTTTTTGAAATGTTGAAAGAATATTTATTACTTCACACCTTACTTCTGCAATATTAGTATAAAGTGAGTAATTTTTGCAAAAATACTCAAAAGTTTCAACTATTTTCCCAAGGATTTCTCTTGATCCTGTATTATGTAAATTATTCTTATTTGAAGTATTATCTTTTTTTATGACCCCCCAACAACCCTATTTTATTTTTTTAATTTATTTTTTTCGGAGTATTACAAAGGTACAAACGCTTTGGTTACATACATTGCCTTTGCACCGCCCGACATGCATGCCCATCCCCCAGACAGCATGCACCACATCCATTAGGTGTGGATTTACCCATCCCCTCCTCCCCCCACCAACCTACCTGACACCCGATGAATGTTACTTCCCATATGTGCACATTAGTGTTGATCAATTAGTACCAATTTAATGGTGAGTATATGTGGTGCTTTTTTTTCATTCTTGTGATACTTCATATAGAAGAATGGGCTCCAGCTCTATCCAGGATAATACAATAGGTAGTTTGTCATTTTTTTAATGCCTGAGTAGTACCTCATAGTATACATATACTACATTTTATTAATCCACTCATGTATTGATGGGCACTTGGGTTGTTTCCACATCTTTGCAATTGTGAATTGTGCTGCTATAAACATTTGAGTGCAGATGTCTTTTTTATAGAATGTCTTTTTTTGCTTTGGGTAGATACGCAGTAGTGGGATTGCTGGATCAGATGGTAGTTCTACTTTTAGTTCTTTGAGGTATCTCCATACTGCTTTCCATAGAGGTTATACTAGTTTGCCATCCCACCGGCAGTGTATGAATGTTCCTATCTCTCCACATCCACACCAACATTTGTTGTTTTGGGATTTTTTTGATAAAAGCCATTCTCACTGGAGTTAAGTGATATCTCATTGTGATTTTGATTTGTACTTCCCTGATAATTAGAGATGTTGAGCATGAACTATGAAACACTGAGGAAGGAAATAGCAGAGGATGTAAACAGATGGAAAACCATACCATGCTCATGGATCAGCAGAATCAACATTGTTAAAATGTCTATACTACCTAAAGTGATCTACAGATTCAATGTAATCCCTATTAAAATACCAACATCATTTTTCACAGACCTAGAAAAAATAATTCTGTGCTTCGTATGGAACAGAAAAGACCCCATATAGCTAAGCAACTTTAAGCAAAAAGATTGGGGGGGGGGATGGGGCAAAAAAAAAAAAAAAGATTGAGAGGCAAATTGGGAGGCATCAATTTACCAGACTCTTTCTTCCTTATGAAAGGATTTTTTTTTTAAGTTTGGCCCAAGCTCACAAAAACATAGACTACATTTCCCAGCTGCCTTTGCAGTGAGGTGTGATCATATGACTATATTTTGGCCAATGAGATATAAACAGAAGTATCCGCTGTGACTTCTCTAAAGTATCTTTAAGGGATGGGGACACATCCTTCTTTACGTCTTCCTTTTTCCTGTTAACTAAGTAGGGATGAGGAAACGAGCTCAGGTAGCCATTTGGGATCTGAAGGCGGAAGTCACAGGCTGGGGAGAGCAAGCAACATGTGTCTGGCTCCCTGATGATCAGGCTGTCCTAACCCTGGACTGATTTCCTCTAGTCTCTTCAACATGAGAAAAACCATGAGAGAGATGTAATTTTCTATCTTGCTTAAGCCACTATTACTGTATTTTGGACTTTTCTGTCATGCACAGCAAAACCTAATTCTAACTACTAAAATATGTAATTAAAAGTCAAAAATACAAGGGTTTATGTATCAGCTACCATCCTGGTTCCATCTCTTATAAACTCCATGACCCTAATAAATTAGTTACCTAATCTCTCTAAGCCTTTGTGTCTTCACCTGGGAAATAGGGAGAACATCCCTCAAGGGTGGTTGTGAGCAAATTATATTAAATATATGAAGTACCTAGCACAGTGCTGGTGCACAGTATACTCTTAATAAATATATTCTTTCAAATTATATACAGGGACAGATCAGCAGACCAATATGAGACAGAGTGATAGCAAGTAGAAATTTAGAGGGCATCCACATCTAGAAGATTAGCATGGCAGCAGTGGCCATTACAATTTGGAAGGTAAACAGACCAGAAGCAGGGAAATGCTTCAACAATCTCAAGTGTGGCCTATGGCATTAGCAGTGGAACTGAAGTGGTTATTTATTGAGCTGCTTTTATGTGCCAGGCATATTCTAGGAGTTAAATTCACAATGATAGACAAAATACACATGGTCCTTATACTCAAAGAGTTTATAGTCTGGTATGGGAGTAAGACATTAAACTGCTAATGAATAATTATATAATGACAAACTATGGTAAATGACCTGAAAGAAAGGAACAAGATGTTTTGAGAGATCATATCAGAGAGATCTAACACAGTGATGTGGGATTAAACTTGGTTTAATCCTTTAAACTTAGTTAACTAAGTGAAGGGAGGCAGAAAGCACATCCTTTGAAGGGAAACGAAGGCGAAAGGACTTGTGGTGAAAAAGAACATGATGAGTTCTTGGAATTAAGATAAAGCAAGTGTACCCATAGCGGTGCATCCAAGGGGAGCCTGGTCTGAGACAAGCTGGGGAAGTAAGCAAGAGACACCCTATGGGGCATTGCAGACCATTATAAAGGGTTTCATTCCAAGGATGACTAGAAGCTGCTGGCAGGCTTTGAGCAGAATCCTAGGTTGGCCAACTATCCCAGTTTACCTGAGACTGAGGGATGTGGGACTTTCAGTGCTAAAAGTGGGACAGTCCTAGGCAAGCCATGGTCACCCTAGTAGTTATGTGATCTTATTTTTTTTCCTAAAGATCATACTCACCTGCTGTGTGGGAAACTATTAATAAATGCAGGAAGGCAGGAGTGCAACCTATAAGGCCACCTAGGAGATTATTGGAGTATCCAGGCAAGAGGGGATGGTATCATAGGTTGGGCTAGGGTGATGACAGTGGAGTTGAGGAGAAGAAGACGGATTGGAGAAATACGAGAGAAAGTCAAGGGTTAAAATTGGCAGGACATGGTAAAAGGTTGGAAGTTCTACTTCCAAGACCATATGGAGTAACTCAAGTATAAAAGTGAAATTTGGATTCAAATCCTATGTAGGACTACTCATTACATTCTTTTGAACACTGAAACCCTAGGGTCTATGCAAGAAGGTACTGCCTTAATCAAACTACAGTCATACCTCTGAGATATTGTGGGTTTGGTTTCAGACTACCACAATAAAGCAAATATCGCAATAAACAAGTCACACAAATTTTTTGGTTTCCAGTACATATAAAAGTTATGCTTAGACTACAGTATAGTCTGTTAAGTATGCAATAGCATTGCATCTAAAAAAATGTACATACCTTAATTAAAAATACTTTATTGTTTGGAAATTGATGGAAAATGCTAACCATCACCTAAGCCTTCAATGAGTCATAATCTTTTTGCTGGTGCAGGGTCATGCCTCAAGGTTGATGGCTGCTGACTCATCGGGTGATGGTTGCTAAAGGCTGGGCTGGCTGTGGCAATTTCTTGTATAAGACAACAATGAAGTTTGTTGCATTGATTGACAATGAAAGATTTTTCTGTAGCATGTGATGCTATTTGATTACATTTTACCCACACAAGAACTTTTTTAAAAATTGGAGTCAATTCTCTCGAACCCTACTGCTGCTTAATCAACTAAGTTAATGTAATATTCTAAATCCTTTATTGTCATTTTAACAATGTTTACAGCATCTTCGCCAGGAGTAGTTTCCATCTCAAGAAACCACTTTCTTTGCTCATCCACAAGAAGCAACTCCTCATATGTTGAAGTTTTATCATGAGATTGAACCAACTCAGTCACATCTTCAGGCTCCACTTCTAATTCTAGTTCTCTTGCTACTTCCACCACATCTGCAGTTATTTCCTCCACTGAAGCCTTGAATCCCTGAGAGTCATCCATGAGATTTCGAATCAACTTCTTCCGAACTTTTCTTAATGTTGATATGTTGACCTTCTCCCATGAATCACAAACATTCTTAATGGCATCTAGAATGGTGAATCCTTTCCAGAAGGTTTTCAATTTACTTTTCCCAGCTTCATCAGAAGAATTACTATCTATGCTAGCTATAGCCTTATGAAGTGTATTTATTAAATAATAAAACTAGAAAGTCCAAATTACTCCTTGATCCATGGGCTGTGGAATGGATGTTGTATTGGCAGACATAAAAATGACATTCATCTTGCACATCTCCATCAGGGCTCTTGGGTGACAAGGGGCATTGTCAATGAGCAGTAATCTTTTGAAAAGAGTCTTTTTTTTTTTTTTTTTTAGAAAGAATCTCACTCTGTCACCCCAGGTAGAGTGCAGTGGAGTCATTGTAGCTCACTGCAACCTCAAATTCCTGGGTTCAAGCGATCCTCCTGCCTCAGCCTCCTAAGTAGCTGAGACTACAGGCATGCGCCACTGCACCCAGCTAATTTTTCTATTTTTAGTAGAGACGGGATCTTGCTCTTGCTCAGGCTGGTCTCAAACTCCTAAACTCAAGCAGTACTCCCACCTCAGCCTCCCAGAGTGCTAGGATGACAGGTGTGAGCCACCACACCCACCCTTTTTTGAGTGATAGTTCTCAACAGTGGGCTTACTTAGTAAACAATACTCAGTAAACCATGCTGTAAATAGTTCTACTGTCATCTAGGCTTTGTCATTCCATTTCCATTGACAGAGCACAGGAAGAGTAAATTTGGCATAATTTTTAAGGGCCCTAGAATTTTCAGAATGGTAAATGAGTATTGACTTTCACTCAAAGTCACCCACTGCATTAGCCCCTAATAAGAGAGTCAGCCTGTCCTTTGAAGCTTCAAAGTCAGGCATTGACTTCTCTCTAGATATGAAAGTCCTAGATGGCGTCTTCTTCCAATAGAAGGCTGTTTCTCTATGTTGAAAATCTATTGTTTAGTGTAGCCACCTTCATTAATAATCTTAGCTAGATCTGGATAACTTGCTGCAGCTTCTATGTCAGCTCCTGCTGCTTCACCTTGCACTTTTAAAATATGTTATGGAGATGGCTTCTTTCCTTAAACTTCATGAACCCACCTCTGCTAGCTTCCACCTTTTCTTCAGCAGCTTCCTCACCTCTCTCAGCCTTCATAAAGTTCAAGAGAGCTAGGGCCTTGCTCTGGATTAGGCTTTGGCTTAAGGGAATGTTGCAGGGCTGATTTGATCTTCTATCCAGACCACTCAAACTTTCTCCATGTCTGCAATAAGGCTGTTTTGCTTTCTAACTATGCATATGTTCAATGGAGTAGCACTTTTCATTTCCTTCAAGAACTTTTCCTTTGTATTCATAACTTGGTTAACTGTTTGGTGTAAGAGGCCTAGATTTCAGCCCATCATGGCTTTTGTCATGCCTTCCTCCCTAAACTTCATCATTTTTAGTGTTTGATTTAAAGTGAGAGATATGTGACTCTTCTTTCACCTGAACACTTAGACGCCATTGTAGGGTCATTAATTGTCCTAATTTCAATATTGTTGTGTCTGAGGGAATAGGGAGTCCCAAGGAGAGAGAGAGATACTAGGAATACCAAGAAGTGGATTCATCAGGACGCACACACATGTATCAGTTAAGTTCACCATCTTTTATGGGTACAGTTCTTGAGGGCTCCAACACTATTACAATAGTAACATGAAAGATCTTTGATCACAGATCACTGGAACAGATATAATAATGATGAAAAAGTTTGAAATACTGCAAGACTTATCAAAATGTGACACAGGGACATGAAACGACCACACAATGTTAGGAAAATGGCGCTGATAGATTTGCTTGACACAGGGTTCTCACAAACCTTCGATTTGTAAAAAATGCAGTATCTGTGAAACCGAATAAAGTGAAGTGCAATAAAACGAGATATGCCTGTACAAACTATCTGGTATAGGCCTTGGTTTCAGGAAACAAAGGCTATAAAGAAAAATTATGGCTCTTTAACTTGTTGCATTTACACAAGAACCATTTAAACCACCTTAGATCAATGTGTTCCACAAGGAAAATGACCTTCTTTATAGCCTAACGACCACATCTAACCCCAAACAGATTTGCTATAAATGAAGCCAAAATCTTTCACCTGGATATGCACTAAAATGTTTTTTCCTCCTACTAGTAAGGGTTACAATAGTTTCCATTAGCTGCTTATCTGTGTTTTATTGGTATGAGAACTGCACTTCCGGCAGTACTTGCAAATAATCATTTTCTTCTGTCATGTTTCTGAACTCATGTGCCGAAGATAGTGAAGGAAATTATTGTTTACTTATGATTGTCATTGTGGCTTTGTGATAATTTTAACATTCTTTGCAAGATGTTTCACCTTTTTAGTAGGTACAGCAAACAGTATATACAAGAGGACTTCAAAAAGTTCATGGGAAAATTAAATTAAAAGATAGAATTTAAAATATAACCTTTATTTCTCAACATAATCTCCATCAAGTTCAAGACACTTTTGTAAGCAATGATACTAGCCATTTAATCTATCCCTAAAGACCTAAGGAGCCTAGGAATTTAACCATGTTAATGCAGTCTTTTTTACATTATTAACTGAAGAAAAGTGGATGCCACAAAACTCTCCCCAAATTGCCCTGGTTTGATGGAAGGAATGAGCTGGAGCATCGTTGTGGTGAAGGACTCTCTGGTGAAGCTTTCTCAGGCGATTTTCTGTAAAGCTTCTCAAAATACTCTCATATTAAAATAATAAGCAGATGTTATTTTCCTTTGGCCTTCCAGAAAGTTAACAAGCAAAATACCTTGAGCATCCCCCAAAACTGTTGCCATGACATTTGCTCTCAACCAGTCCACCTTTGCTTTGACTGGACCACTTCCATCTCTTGGTAGCCATTGCTTTGATTGTGCTTTGTCTTCAGGATCATACTGGTAAAGCCAGGTTCCATCTCCAGTTACAATTCTTCAAAGAAATGCTTCAGGATCGTGACCCCGTTTGTTTAAAATTTCCGTTGAAAGCTCTGCTCTTATCTGCAGGTGATCTGGGAGCAACAGTTTTGGCACTCATCAAGTAGAAACTTTGCTCAACTTTAATTTTTCAGTCAGAATTGTGTAACCTGAACTAATGGAGATGTCTGCGGTGTTGGCTATTGTTTGTGCTGTTAATTGTTGGTCCTCCTCAATTAGGACACAAATGAGATGAATTTTTTCCTTGCAAATTGATGTGGATGGTCTACCACTGTGGGCTTCCTCTTCAACCTTGTCTCATCCCTTCTTAAAATGAGTTATCAATTTGTAACCTGCTGATTTCTTTGGGGCATTGTCCCTATAAACTTTTCATAAAGTATCAATGATTTTACCATTCTTCTACCCAGGCTTCATCATAAACTTGATGTTGGTTCTTGCTTCAATTTTAGCAAAAGGCAGACTCCCAGTCCAGCTCTGTGAATACCGACAGTGAAACTAAAGTCTGCCTAACTCACTTCACAGGGTTATTACTAAAGGTCTGGTGAGCTACTTCTCAGGCTTTCTTCTGTGGACTGGCTGTCTCCTCTGCAGTGCACTGAGCTTCAGAAGAATAGAAGTACCAGAGGAGGCTGAGCTCAGCAGTCCCTTGGGCAATGCCCATCTCTTTTCGTTGTAGTCAAGTCCCTTCCTTGGTTTCATCAAGGATAATTCCTTTCTTAGTTTAAAACTGTTATGACATTCTACCTCATTGAGGAAACTCCCCCTGCTTAGGATGGATCTATCTTTGGGGAAGGTATATCCAGACCTCGCCCTGCCTGGCATCTGCAGGCTTCAGAATGTCTGAGGATCTGTGATGGGAAAATCACAGTAATGCTCAGGAAAAATAAAACAGTCTATAGCCTCATCTTAGTCACAGAGCCAAATCTTTGCCTCCAGGATGGAGGATTAGCAGGGGGAATTTCATGCCTTGTCATAATGTTCATTGCATTAGCTGCACCACTGCTTTCTTCCTTAATATGCCATTAAAGCTTGACTTTGTAAGAGATGAATAACATGTCAGTTTTGTGATAGTCAAAGGCAATAATCTTAACATGTAGGCTCAATAGCAGAGAGGCAAGAGTACAGTCTGATTGTCAGATTGTCCTTGGGTTCCAGTGTTGGCTTTATCCCTTAATAACTATATGACCTTGGCAATTTATGTAACCTCTCTATGCCCCCATTTCCTTATCTCTAAGGAGTATAATTATAGTAACTCATAGAAATTATTGTGATAATTGAATAAAATATATACGGTGCTTACCACATGATAAGCACAGGATACATTTTCGCTAGTAGTAGTAATATTCTTCAAGTCATTTAGTTGAGTAAGCTAAGAAAATGCATTAACCAATGAAAGCATTATAACTGATTTTTATTTGAAGTACACCCCAGTGGTTTACAAGTTTTAATATGCATAACAATCACCAAAAATGATTTTTTTAATGAAAATTCCCAGGCTCTATACCCCAGAATTTCTGATTCAGTAGTCGGTGGCATGTCCCATGCATCTGTCTCTTTAGCAAATATTGTACTCCAGTATTCTGATTCGGGTGATCTGTGGGCACTTTGTAATTTCAATATAATCTCAAAGTTATAGAACAGTTGTAAAAATAACACAAACAGCTTTCATTTATGCTTTACCAAGATTCATCAATTTTAAGTATTTTGCTGTATTTGCTTTATTAATCTCTCTTTTTCTTTGTTTCTCTCTATAAAATTTTTTCTGGCCAGGCATGGTAGCTCATGCTTGTAATCCTAGCACTCTGGGAGGCCGAGGTAGGAGGATTGCTTGAGCTCAGGAGCTCGAGACCAGCCTGAGCCAGACTTCATCTCTACAAAAAACAGAAAAATTAGCCAGGCATGGTGGCATGCACCTGTAGTCCCAGTTACTGGGGAGGCTCAGGCAGGAGGACCACTTGAGCCCAGGAGTCTGAGGTTGCAGTGAGCTATGATGACACCACTGCACTCTAGCTCAGGCAACAGAGTGAGACCCTGTCTCAAAAAAAAAAATTTTTTTTTATCTAAATTATTTGACAGTAGGTTGCATATCACATCTCTATACCCTTTAAAACTTCAGTGTGGGCCGGGCATGGTGGCTCATGCCTGTAATCCTAGCACTCTGGGAGGCCGAGGTAGGAGGATTGCTTGAGCTCAGGAGCTCAAGACCAGCCTGAGCCAGACTTCAACTCTACAAAAAACAGAAAAATTAGCCAGGCATGGCGGCACATGCCTGTAGTCCCAGCTATTCGGGAGGCTGAGGCAGAAGGATTGCTTGAGCCCAGTAGTTTGAGTTTGCTGTGAGCTAGGCTGACGCCATGGCACTCTAGCCCGGGCAACAGAGTGAGACTCTGTCTCAAAATAAATAAATAAATAAATAAAACCTTCAGTGTGCATTTTCTAAGAATAAGAATATTCTCTGTACATAATCACTTGTTATTAAATTCAGGAAATTTAACACTGATAAAATACTTTTATCTAATGTACAATACATATTCCAATTGGATCAGTTGTCTCAATAATGCCTTTTATAGTAACTTTTTCACCCTATACAGGATTCAACCCAGGACCATGTATTATATTTAGAATGACATCCCTTTTTTCTCCTTCAGTCTGGAACAGTGCCTCAGCCTATCTTTGTTCCTTATGACATTGACATATTTTAAAGAACAAAAATCAATCATTTTATAGACCATCCCTTATTGCAGGTTTGGCTGATGTTATCTAGTGATTAGATTTAGGTTATGCATTTTTGGCTGGAGTCTTACATCAATGATGTGTCCTTTTCAGAGTGTCATCTCCGGAGACATATGATATCCACTGGCTTCTTATCGGTGAGATAAACCACACTTAGGAAATACTTCGAGAAATATTTGACTAGCCACTTTCTATTCTTTGGTTTTTTTTAGACAGAATCTCACTCTGTTGCCCAGACTAGAGTGCTGTGGTGTCAGCCTAGTTCACAGCAACCTCAAACTCCTGGGCTCAAGTGATCCTCCTGCCTCAGCCTCCCGAGTAGCTGGGACTACAAGCGGTGCTGCCACGCCTGGTGAATTTTTTCTATTTTTAGTGGAGATGGGTCTCCCTCTTTCTCAGGCTGGTCTCGAACTCCTAAACTCAAGCAATCCTTCCGCCTCAGTCTCCCAAAGTGCTGGGATAACAGACATGAGCCACCACGCCCAGCCACTGTTGTAGTATCTTTAAGCTCAGAGATTCTTTCCTCAGCTGTGTCCAGTCTACTAATCATCCAAGATCATCAGAGCCCATCGAAGGCACTCTTCATTTATGTTGCAGTGTTTTTGATCTCTATCATCTTTGTTATTCTTTCTTAGACTTTTCATCTCTCTGCTTACATTATCCATCTTTTTTTTTCTCATTTTGTCTACTTTTTCCATCCAAGCCCTTAACACGTGAGTCATTAATGAGAGAAATCCTGGTCTTGTAATTCCAACCACCTGCCATATCTAACTCTGGTTCTGAAACTTGCTCAGTCTCTTCAAACTGTGTTTTTTGCCTTTTCCATGCTTGTAATTTTTTTGTTGAAAGGTGGACACAAGGTACTGAGTAAAAGGAACTCTGGTAAATAGGTCTTTAGTAATGTGGTGGTAAGGTGGCGGGGAGGGACAGTGTTCTATAGTCCAGTGATGAGGTCTCAGTCTTTCGGTGATCCTGTGCCCCTGAACTGTGAACTTCACCAGTGCGTCTCAGTTTTGTTTGTTTTCCCCTCGTTAGATGAAACAAGATGGCAAAATGGGTTGTAGTTGTAGTTGGATATTTCTCCTCCACCACATGGAAGGACAGAGGTTGTTGGAGGTTGCTATCTCCCTTCCTCCGGATTGGTTAGCCTCTAATAAAACCCCAGCAGATTTAGTTTCTCCTAAGGGCAGACCTTGTTAAGAAGAACAGAACATTCTAATGTATTTTATAATGGTTCTTTCTCCCCTCTCCCTGTCAGAAGCATAGGGGATTTTTTCTCAGGCATTCACTGTGAGAAACTATTTGAGCTCCAGGAGGTAAATCTCACAATATTGTGCTCCATCCCCATGACCGGGTCCCCCTGGGGTTTTTATCTCTCAAAGCTTGTCCACATGGAGCCTCCAGCAATTCATCAATTACATTCAGTCTTCCCTACCCAGTGCTGGTTCCCACGGTGTTTTCATGGTGTTTTCTGCTCATGAGTCTCTGCTCTGGTACATTGTGATTCTCTGTATCTGCCTGTTAGTCTCTCCAATCTTGGGGCAGTGGTTTGCCTTGTGACCTCACTTCTCTGGTGGATCTAGGAAGAGTTTCTGATTTTTCCGTTTTTTCAGCTTGTTACTTCTCGTTAGGATGAGGTGGGGACTTCTGAGCTCCTTCCATACCAGACTGGAAACCAGAAGTCCCCATATTATTCTTTTTAAGCACCAATCATCCCATCTCCAACCAGTGAGAGGGCCTCTCACATCAGCTCCCAAGTCCTTTTGGACATGACTTTCACAATCTTTAATAGCTTCCTTGATATCTGGAATGTTCCAGGCTCATTTTGTAAATCACTTGCCCCAGACCTGGAATCAGCTATTTTCCCCCAAAGCCTGGGGAAACAGCACTTTAAGACTGCATTCTGAGGGCCAGCAGTGCTTGGTCATTGTTTCTAGGATTCTAGGCCTCATGATTCTTCCACACAAATTCAAGGCTATGGGGTTGTTTTGTTGTTGTTGTTTATTTATTACTTTCTTTTGACATTTTCTATATTACATCTTTACATTTTTTACATTACATCTTTATTACATTTGTGTTATCTTTATTCCATGCCAAGAGTCCTGGTTGCTAAGGACACATGGGATGATAGAAAACTTCGTAATTACATACTTTATTCAACATTGAACAGTCAGTATCAGAATACCAATACTAACTACCACTACAATTATAGTTAGCGAGAACGATTTAAAAATAATTTTTACATATGTGTTCACTCTTCCTGTCCAATTCTATTTTTGAAGTTTTACCATATCTATACTGCCTGAGTATATAGACATTATAAACTATAATCGCTCTTTTAATTCTCATTTAGTCTTAGTTCTGCAAGATAAAGTATTGAAATTAGGGGTTTTCTAGACCCATGCAATCAAGAGTTGGACCCTGCAGTCACTCCACCACAATTTGGGTTGGCCAGATACTCATTTTATCAGAACTGGAGATGAGGACTACTTGGCTGTGAACTTTGCTCCTCAAGGTTAGATGGGTGCTCCAGGATCATGTAGGCTATTTCCACTAATTGCTATCTTTAGCACACTTAATAGAGAGTGCCTATATTATCAACATTACTACTGCTGTTGTTTCAGTAACTAAGATTCCTGACAAATACTATACCTTCATTCTAACAATGAGGACCAGAAGGAAGGAATCCAGTGGAATTCTTCCAAGTAGATTTCAGAATCTCTAAAGCACAGGTATGTCAACAGGAAAAAAAAAAAAAAAAGAGACATGTAGAGTCGTTAACAAGGAAATAGCATGTGTGATGACATTAAGGAGAAACAAAATAAAAACAGAATATTAAGAGTCTCATAATAACATTAATATAATAACTAATCATGTACAAAGTGATAGGCACAATGCTAAATGCCTTATCATAGCATTATCACATTTAATCTTCATGACAATGCTACGAAGTAGGGACTATTTCCTACCATTTATAGATGAGGAAACTGAGCCTTTGTGACTTTCAATAAATATCACACAACCAGGGCTAGGACTTAAATCAGATCTGTCTGACTCCAGAGTTGGAGCAAATTCATAGTATCAATAATAATTACTACTTAATAAATTACCACTGATGTGTCAGACACTTTATATGCATTATCTTTATTCCTCACTGCAACCCTGGGAGGTAGCTATTATAGATATTTATAGGATATTACCTTATTAACTATTAATAATATCTCGACGTAGAGTTACATTCAAAAGTATGAAAGCCGATATTGAATTCCCTCAAAAGCAAATCATCTTTAGCATCTCTATGTCTCCTCTCGCTCCTCCTCCTGTGGAACTGGGCAGTGGGGGAAGAGTGGATAGAGTGTGGATGTCAAGGCCAGACAGGCCTGGCTCTCACGGACTCAGGATCGGATTTCAACACAGTTGGGGAAACAGCAACTAAAGAGATCATCTTAGAATCAATTCTCTGACTCCTTTGTAACCTTCATTTTACCGTGCTGTGGATGGCCACAGCAGCTTGTTTTTCAGGGAGCAGGGTGAAACCTCAGGACTCTAAAATGTTATCAGAGAGGTTAGAAGAGAAAGCGTAGAAAGGGGTAGTGTTAGAGAATTAACATAATTCAAAGAAAGATCCAAACATTGTTCTTTGCAAATAACAAACCTGAAAACCCAGAAGAATAAGACAGCAACTTCCTATAGAAAACATGAGTTTCTAGAAAAAAGAATAGGACAGGGAAGACTTTGGTTAATTTGGGGGGAAAAAAAACATACTTCTGATGTTATTATGCAACTTGTCCTCATTGCTTAAGGGATGGTTTGAAGTTCTAGTTAGATAACAATCCAAACTTTTTGCTTTTCTTCTTACCATTGCCTTCTTCGGACCACTTTATTTTTATCTGCAGGATTACCAGTGGGTGGGCAAAAAAAGAGAGAAGAAGATGGACTTGTGTTCAGAAAGAAATTCTGATAAAATATTTCCTGAAAGAACAGAGAAGAGGATGAAATCACTGGTTAAAATTAATTTTCTAGATTACCAGAGTGATTCCATCACCCAGAATTAGAAGAATACTTGGAGCCAGAATGGGGATTCTGTTGGTTCAATGGCATGACTTGTTTGACTAGGGTATTAACTACACATACCTTCTTAGTTTGCAGTTTGCCTCTTATTTGAGGCTTTGTAATATAAAGGTTAGAGCACATGCAGCCGTCCCCAAGGACAACTGGAGCACAGGTAGGATGAGGAGATGAGAATAGTTTTCCAGGGGAGTAGACCGGAAATCTCCCTTCTGCCTTGCCTGATTGCATCACACGTGATGTCCTCAATCTCCCCCAAAACCCCACCCAAAACTCTACACTAGGGAAATTCCAGATGAAAATGTATCTATTCTTTTTAGAATGAAGGCATTGTACTTTTTATGAGTTTTGGTTACTGAAACAACCAGCGGTAACAATGTTGATAATATAGATCTTCTCTATTAAGTGTGCTAAAGATAGCAATTAGTGGAAATAGCTACCATACATGATCCTTGGAGCACGCATCTAACCTTGAGGAGCAAATTTTGTAGTCAAGTAGTCCGCATCTCCGGTTCTGATAAAGTGGGCATCTGGCCGCCCCAAATTGTGGTGGGATGACTGCAGGGTCCAACTCTTAATTTCATGGGTCCAGAAAACCCTGAATTTCAACCCTTTATCTTAGCAGTTTCCATGATGCTTCCATGGGCCCCCCCTGCTGATGTTATGAAGAGCTTGCAGGGTCTACCTAACTCCATCCACAGGATCAAGAGAGCCACTGTTTAGTGGTCATTACCCTGAGTCAGCCTTGGCCTCATTCTCTCATCCGCTGCAGTTCCCAGCTGAGTTCACTGCTGACCCCCAGACCCAGTCCTAGCCACTCCTTCTCACACGTAGTTCTGGAGCCCATCCTGACTGATGCAAGGAGTTCGGTATTTTACAGGCTTGGTCGCTCCCCACAACCTCATCTCATGGAGCTGAGAAGTAAGCCTACTCTCTAAAACCTGGAGTCTGGCTCCCTAGTTATGGCTGCTGGGTGCCTGTGTGGCCTGCCTATTCATTGCCTGGTTCATTTGGTTTCCAGGCAGACCTGGGACTCAGTGTTCCTGAGGAATGCATGGAGGGTGATCATGTTGATGTATGAGGCTCACCTGTCCTCGCTGCCTGGCCTCCAGTTTCAACCAGTTAGCCTGCCCAGGATATCAGTGCTGAGGCTGAAAACCAACGTTCAGCACAGTTGCTGGAACTCCTTAAATTTCTAGTCCAGGGTCAGTGTACTCGAGACTTTAGGTTTTGGCTCAATCTCAATTCCCTCTTGCTATGCTCCTTGCCCTCCTCCGATCTACCTCCCAGTGCCAAGTTTTGTGAAATTGTGATTAAGGCAGCTGGGCCTCATGGGCCTTGTGTCTGCTCTGCTGGGCTGGGACTCCATCCAGAGCTAGTATACCACAGCAGGAGAAGACCTGGAGGTGGATTCACCATGAAGCTTGCTCAGGACACTTAAACTTCAGGGCCTCTCACTCACCCAGGGCCCTGTGAATGCTGAGACTAGTAGAGTGTTCTAGGTGGGGAGAGAAAGCCAGGTTGTGATCAAGAAGAATTTCTGCTGGTAAATTGCTCTCAGTGATCTCAAATGAATGGGCTATGACTCTCCAAGGCTTTAGTATTTTGTTGTCATTTCTTTACTCATTCTAAATAAATATTCACTTCCATACCTAAATTTGTATTTGTAATTTGTGTTCTTTTTCTTAAAGAAGGACCTCCAAATTTTATAAGCTTCAAGCCTCACAAAACCTGGATCTGTCCTTGGGAAGACCCATGCCCAACCCCCTTTCTCCAGAGACCATGATTTAATTGATCTGGGCAGTAGATCTCAGCTGGGGTCTATTTTCTCCCCAGGGGATAGATATTTAGCAATGTCTGTAAACATTTTTGATTGTCACAATTTGGGGGAACAATGGCTGCTATTGGTATCTAATGGGTAAAGGCCAGGAATGCTGCTAAACATCTTACAATGCACAGAGAAACCCCCCCACCAATAAAGAATTCTCCAGATCAAAATATCAGTGGTACCACAGCTGAGTAGCCCTGATCTAGGATGGAGCTCTGAGCATTTGCAGTTTTCGAAATCTTTCCAGTTAATTTGAATATACAGCCCAGGTTTAGAATAATAGTTCTACAGATGATAATAATAGCTGTTTTAAATGAATTAACTCATTTAGTCTTTGGAATAAGCTTATGAGACAAGTGTTATTATTGATCCCATTTTACAGATAAGTAAACTGAGGTACAAAAATATTAAAAAACATGTTCTGGGATTCAATCTAGGGACTCAAACCCAGACAGTTGGGCTCCAAAGCCTGAGCTATTAACTAGTATTGTGTACCAGAACCTCCTTAACTGGCTTACTTCATCTATCTAGAGATCTCTATGGGAGAAGGGCGGTAGAGTCCCTGGCTGCTCCCATAGTGCAATTTTTTGCCTGCACCCATTACTTGGAAATGAAAAGAAGTAAGTACAGCTGAGATGGGGGGAGAAATATAGAATCACTTAGACCTATGTGCCAAAGGATAGCCCTCTAACTGAGGATGTGCGTATATTGTTCCAGTTTCTCAGCTATGTCTTTGTCCAGTTCAATTTGCTGGATGCAATTTCTTAAAATGATAGTTTTATCTGGAAATGGCAGACCTATGTTCAGGTAAAAGTTCTAAAAAAGTGCTCTGGCTCCATTAGACTATAAATAAATAATCGTAATTGCTGCTGCCATCACCAGCTCTGGAGCAGTAATGGGCTGTGTGGCAATGCACCGCTTACAGGTGGCTGTCTCTGCTTGAAAGCCATGCCAAACAGCTGTCAGAAATGCCGACTGCCAGGCTGGGGAAAGTACTGCCAAATGGGAAGCATGCAGACGAGTACGGTGGCAAAATGGTAGAAACGTATAATGTATAGGGTGACTCTCTCCTTATTCACTGTTACAAAATGCTCAAGCAGAAAAGGAAAGTACCAGTGCACTTGAACTTCTCGGTTCAATCCCACAAAACAGAATGGAAAGGATGGTTTTCTGCCTTCAGGGTAGAGGATGTGGGGGGGAGAAGACAAAGACACAAGTATTTCTAAAACAAAACAGGCTGTGGAAAGAAGTAAAAGAAAGGGCTTTGGAAATTTCAAGCTTGGAAGGGAACCTTAACCTTGAGCCCCTCACAAAGACCACAGCTCTGGCCAACTCTGATGGCAGCCTGGTGAGACCCTGAGCAGGGAATCTAGTCGTGCTGTGCTTGGACTTGTGATCTACAGAAACTGTAAGGTAATAAATTTGTGCTCTTTTGAACTGCTAAGTTTGTGGTAACCTTTTACACAGCAATAGAAAACTGATATAATGAATTACATAAATTGATTTTTTGAATTCTAAAGCAACCTTACACTCCCAGGATAAACCCTACTTGGTTATGATGTGTTATCATTTTATACACTGTTGTATTTGATTTGCTAACATTTTGGACAGAATTATTTGTGTACGTTCATGAGGAACGTGGCTCAAAGTGAAAGTGAGAAGAAATTTGAAGGAGAAAGAAATGGAAGTAGGGTAAAAAAGGAAGACATTACAGGTGAGAGAACAACATAAGCGGAGCTGGGGAAATGTGAGAATGTGTTTGGAAACCTACAGTTTAATTGGCTGGATAACCACATATATAATAGGAAGTCAAGGGGTAGGAAAGGAGGGAGTAGCACGCATCCTTAATTTGGGAGCCAAATTAAGGAGCTGCTGAATGTGGTTAAGGCACATAACTGGACGAGTGTGTATAGTCTGAAGTCTGCCACGCAGAACCTGGAGCGGGGTGAGGAGGCCCTTGCAGTTGTCTGGTTAGAAGTCACTAGAGCCCAGACATGGGCATGGTAAGGGCAGGGTGAGGAGGGGCAGAAGGAGGAGGAAGAGATCTAGCCCTTAGCCCTCATGTTGCTCAGCAATATGAAAGAGAGGGAGGTATCTGAGAGAGGCTGGGTAGCTGGAAAAGTGCAGGGGCCTTAACACAAATGAGAAGGTTGATTGGAAGGGCAGAATTGGGCAGAGATAACTCTTTGGGCACTAAAACCCATCAGCAGTGCTTTGTCTATCATCTGGTGTTTGGAACCAACCATTGAAGCCAAATCTGAAAACTACTGACCAGCCACAGGTCCAGCTCCCCATGTTCCTACTGGATGAGGGCCCGGCTGGGTAGGCCCAGATGGTTCACAGTCATTAATGGTGGCCCAGGGGGAGTAGCCTCCAAAACCAACCCAGAAGGACTCCAGGAAACTCGTTCCAATCTGCTGTCCACTCTGGGATGGGGGGTGGTTCAGCACAATAGATGAAATGTGGGAGAGGGGACAGGGGACTCAGGGAGCAGAATGGTGCTTGCTCAGTAGAAGCTTGAAGCAGAGCTCCTGGGTTTGTGGTCTCAGTGCAGAGGTGATAGGATAGGACTTCCCCGGAGGGAGCCATCACCGGACCTGGTGCTTATCCTATCACAGAAGTTAGAAGCGGACAGAGCAGTCTCGGGGAAACGCAGCATGTTGGACATTTATTCTTGATCCTTGCTGCGTACAAGCTCTCTAGGAGAGGCACTACACTGTGAGTGCATTGGGTAGCCACCCCACCGTGTTCTCCAGGGAGCTGTCCTCTGATTAATTCTTTCTCCAAGAAAATAACTTTCACTTTCATCAGCAGACGCAGGTTCCTCTAATGAAATGCTGGTTAGACGGGAGAGGATTAGTGCATCGGTTTATTCGATCATCTCCTTGGGGGCACAGGGAGGCTTGGGAGGGATACAATAAGGGTTGGGATGGACTGATGTGAGGAGGTGATAACACATCCAAGAAGCTGAGCCAAAGAAGTGGGGTGGGGGTATGCGGGGGCACTGGCGCGGCACTGGCGACAAGAGGAGACTGCAATTCCCACTGTTGTTCAGGGTTCACTCTGTAGCTCTGTGTAACACTCCTCCACCCTTCCTTCTGTGGTGGTTTGGAAATGTGTCTACTAATTCTTTGATCTGCCTCCCCTTGTTTATGAGCTGGACTTAGTGACTCGTTTCTAATCGACAGACTATGACAGAAGTAATGGCGTGTTACTTCCGAGACCAAAGCCCTAGAAGACATATGGCTTCCATCTTGGCCACTCTTCCTGGAATCCCTTGCTCTGGAGGAAGCAGCTGCCATATCGTAAGAAAGGTCCATGTGGCATGAAACTGAGGCATCCAGCCAGCAGCCGTGTGAGTTGAGCCGTCTTGGAAGTGGATCCTCAAGCCCCAGCCAAGCCTTCAAATGATTGCAGCCCTGTGGACATCATGCCTGCAACTTCCTGAGTGGCCTTGAGCAGAGCTGCCTGGTGAAGACGCTCTCATTTCTGTGCTAAAAAACAAACAAACAAACAAAACTGTGAGATAATACATGTTTGTTGTTTTAAGCTACTCAATTTTGGAGTCATTTGTTATGCAGCAATATGTAACTATTACACCTTCCGAAGGGTCTCAATTTAGCTGTTTCAGGTCAATATAATTCAGTGACTCTTAGCATGGAAGGGCCCAGCCATCAGAGATTATTGAGTAAGACCAATCTCTGTATTTTACACATAGGAAAATACATTTGTTTCTTCGTTTTGTTTAATTTTGTCTACTCGAAGCAATGCTTTTGAATCTTGGCATAGAAAGTTCTATGTTGGAGTATATAAAATTATCCAATGCCTTGAAAAGGAAACCCATTATTCAGCTTTTAAACAGCAGCTTTTTGCTTTGCTGAAGATGGAGAATTTCAAGAGGTATAACTGAGCAGAAATATAAAATGGGAGAGGGGACATGTTGCCCTCTGGGGGTAAATCCATGGAATATTTCTTTCCTTTAGCCTGGAGGCATCTCAAACAGAGGGGAAAATCTCAAAGCTGATAAAAAAAAAAAATGCCCTTTGCTTTGCCAGACAGTGGAGTATTACATATTTTCTTACATCCTGAACTGCAATCCACTCTGGTCCCTGAAAGGTGGCTCACTTCGGTCTTGACAGTCACACTTGAAAAGGGGTGAACAACCTGGCTTGATGGGACGAAATGAGTTTGAACATGGGAAAGTGCTGTGTACACTTTAGACTCTGGGGTGACCTTAGGTCAGTTTGTTTTTGGACCAAACAGGGATTGCTCAATCAGGTACGACAGACAGACAGCCGGGCGGTCAGGGAACATCGTGAACGGATCTTAAAGGCCCACTGTGGGCAGCTCTCTGTCAGTGCTATCAGGTCCTGACCCTGAGGACACCTCTACCTGCTGCAGTCAGGAGTGATTGCCAACTGTGGCTGCACCTCCGGAAGTGCTGGGGAAGGTTTAATCGCAGACATCTCGTTTCCTCCCAGCTGCTCCATTCTCCTTCCCCATCAGCCAAGAATGTGTGATTTCGTCACTTTGGCTCTTCTCCTGGGCTGGGGGTGGAAGGCTTGTGCATATCCAGGGACCTCAGCTTCCACAGGAAGCTTCCTTTGCTCCCTCTCAGATGTGATCCTCCAACCTTCTGAATGCTCATTCTACTATATTGCACTTTCATTATAGCGCCATGATGTCGTATCACACCTTGCATTATTGTGTTATACTCCCACGTGGCAGATGCTGCGTGTGCTGCCTGGATCCCCACCTTCTGGCCCAAGGCTACCATTTTCCCAACTTCTAGGAGTGTGGCTAGCTGAGAGCTAGAGGCTGAGTCCTGCCTCAGGAATTTCCCTCCATAGCAGGGACCTGTCTTGCCAAAGGCTACTCTCCCTTCCATGGGACAGCCCACACCCAGTAACATTCACAAAGACACATCTTCCTTGCCTCAACTCAAGACATCTCTGAAGGGCCATGTCAGCTTCCGAGTGCCCTATGGGACCAGCTTTTTGTTGGATGACAGTCAACTTCTTCCCCTTCTGCTCTGCTGCCCCACACAGGTGTTGTTTTTGAGAACACTCCCCAGTAAACTTCTTGCTTCCAGTTTTCTGTCTCAGACCCAGGGAACCCAACCTGCAACTCCCACATTGGGCTGGAAACTTATAAAGGGCTACCAGTCGCATCCTTCGTTATCTCCCTTCTCCTTCTATCCTGCTCCATCACCTGGTACCCAGCACAGTGCAGAACAGAGTAGATGCCCCACAAATCTCTGATGAATGGAAAACAGACGATGACTTGGACAAAGACTGGACAGACTTTCTATTCTCCTTCGCAAGTATGCACTCCCTTTACATCCAAAGTAAACACCGAATATCTTGTCTCTAAAATGCAAAATATTTACAGAGTAGACAGAGAATACAAAATAGATATACTGTAGGGAATTACTTATGTAAAATGTTTCCTGGAGAAATTTACTTTTTAAAACCTGGAGAATTTTTATTTGTTTGTTTTTAAAATCAGGATGTGTGGCCCAGGCTTACTTTAATCTTTCTGCTTCAGGTGGGCAGGTCTCTGGGGAGTCAGGAGCAGCATCTGTTTTGTCTCAGGCACCCTGGCAGAATTTTCACTGTTAATGAAGAATATCAACAATTCAACCCAGTGACTCTGCAGACATTCTCAGAAGATCTGTTTAACTAACATCTTCCCTTGTTTAGTTCCATGATAATTTTGGCTAAGCGATTATTAGTGGCAGTGCCTATAGTGCTTCCATAGTGGAGCAATATTTCTGCTCCAATGGGTCCCAGTCAACATTCCCAGGAAGAGGTTGTGATGCCTCAGTCCCAGACTCCCCCAGTGGATTGGCATTTTACTCCTCTTGCAGGCCTTGGGTCTCCTGCTCTGTTTGATCAGGCTTGCTGTCCTTGGTGTCACAGCTGCCCTTCCTAACCACCTCCCCCGGACACAGGGGAAATGCCAGAGGAAGCTTGTTTGAACTGGATTATAGATTACCCAAATCCAGGAGGTTAAGGTTCTTAGTTGGACTGGTTGTTAACACTTGTTTTTGCGTGCCCAGGATTTAGCACAGTGTCTGGCTCAAAAATGTTTGAATGAATGAATGAATGAACAGACAGAACGATGACTACGGCCCAGCAAGATCATGAAACCCCAAAGGTGGGTCAGCCTGGCAAGCAAGTGATGCTTTTCCTCATTCTTTGCAAACAAGAAGCATCAGCTGAGATTCTTAATTCTTCCTTTAGAGCACAACAACCTTTACAGATGATCTTCCCTGTACTTTTTCCTTTTTAATTGCAAACAACACCACTTCATTTCATGGGGCAGATAATTCTTAACCTGAATCATTCTATAATATTTGACTCCCACCTTCACACTACTTACTGATCACACTGCACTCCCTTTCCAAGACTTGAGTTCACATCAAAGACTTCCCAGGAAGATCTTATATCTTCATCTCTATTCTGGGCACTCTCTACCCAGGGGCTCAGCTGACAAAGGCTCCTCCCTTCTCCTTTTCCTAAGAGAAAGGGCAATAGCCGGATGAGAGGATGCAAAGTGTCTTCATTGACAACCCCCACAGCCCATCCCAGCCCCGGGGTGCACTCATTCTGTATTCAGTTATGTTAACTGAATTTATTAATCAAGGGAGGCTCCTGTTTTGCATATCCAGGACCCTTTCTGATCTTTAGGGCCACTTTGCATATCTCTGCTCTGACTTACCGATTTTTATTTTACTTCTTTTGTTCTGAATTCCTGAGGTCATCTTCTAGCTGACCTCACTGTTCACTTGTGGTTTCCTCTGTGGCACCCAACACTGTGTGGTGGTGGGCTTCCTTTTGAGTGTCCAGTATTGTTGACTGTTCTAGCTCATGGGTACAGCCTAGGCTACAAAGTCAGCACTCCACCATAGGCCACTTCTGATCCACTCTCTGCCCACACCCTTCTCTTGCTCCTTAGTTACTGGCTCACTCAATAAGCAAGCATGGAGTGCCCACCAAGGGTCATGCACAAAGCCACCTCCTTGGACAACAGGTATATATGCCTTGATGGTCCCCACCTTCAAGGGCTCACAGTGTGGGAGTCACGGAAACGCAATGTTGTCAGTGCAATGACGGGAGTATCCATTTAAGAGAATGGAAGAGAAACTCCAAACTAGGGGAGAGGAAGATGGCCTGGGGAGGTTTCCTAAGGGTAAAAATGCCTGTGTTTGGTCTTAAAGGCTCAGTAGGCAATAGTCTGATAAAGATGAGAGGATGCAAATGCGCATTCATCATTCATCCAACAAGTGTGTACTGAGGACCTGCCACGTGCCAGGCAAAGTTCTAAGTGCTGAAAGGATAATAGTGAACAAAACGGAAAGGTCCTGCCCTCATAGACCTTTGCTTCCATGGACAGAGATAGATAATAAGCAAAATAAACAAGTAAAATATATAGTATGCTAGAAGGTGATACGTGTTATGTAGAGAAAAATAGATCCAGGAAGGGGATTCAGTGTGTGTGTATGGAAGGGGGGTAGTTTTTAAAATAGAGTGGTTTTAAATATGGTAGCCAGAGAATGCTACTATATTAATACCAATCCCTTTCATCTTCACCGTAGCTTTAACTATCTGCAAAGTGCTTTAGTTCTATTGGATCATTTCATTCTTAAAACGATCTTGTGAGGAGGTAGGAAAAATTAGTGTCCTGGGCTCTGCTGCTCCCTGTATTAATTTGCTAGGGCTGCCGTGACAAAGTCTTACAACTGGATGGCTTAATCAACAGAAATACATTTTCTCGCAGTTCTGGAGGCCGGAAGTCTGAGATCAAAATGTGGGTGGGACTGTTTTCTTCTGAAGGCTGTGAGGTAGGGATCTGTTCCTCTCTCCTTGGCTTGTAGATGGCCGTCTTCCCTCTGTTTCTGTGTCCAAATTTTCCCTTCTTACAAAAGTACCAGTCATGGATTAGGGCCCACTCTACTGACCTTATTTTAACCTGATTACCTCTATAAAGAAGCTATCTCCAATTTATGTGAATTGGTGGGGGGAATTCAACCCATAACACTCCCCAAATTGCTTTGAACTTTAGATTTCACAGCTTGTGATGGCTGACTCAGCAAGGCCAGAGACAGAAGACAGTCTTTGCTGCACACAAGGGACTCACAATGCGCAAACATGCTTTACCTTCAGTTGTCCAGGAATGAAGGGGACTTACATGACTGGCCCTACTTGACTCCTTTGGAAAGCCAAATATTTTGATTTTTTTAAAGAAAACAACACAAAAAAACCTCAATAAACTTAGGTTGAATTAGACTTTGATTCCAGGTTCAGCTACCTCTTGAACTCTGAGTAATCCCAAAAAGTCCTGTAGGCTCATTTCCAGGATGAGCAAAGCCTGAGCAAGCCATTAAAGCAGCAGCTGAGAAACTGAACAGAGAGAATGAGAGAGAAAGGAAAAAATTAAGAGGGATGAGGACCCAAGGAGAGGGAAGGAGAGAGTTGAGGAAAGAGGGAAGAAAAAAGCAGGTCAGGGAGCTGTGAACTGTCTCAAGTCACCTGAGAAATTACACCTCCTCCCTGGAGATTGCAAATGTGTTTTGAGAGGTTAGAAGTGTTATGCAATTGTAAAGAATTATTCTCTAAGGCAGAAATACCCTAGTCATTGCAACCTTTGGAGTCTGGTGCTGCTAGATTTTTTTTGGCAGACTGCTTCTGATTCTTCCTTTCGTCTAATTTTTAAGCCACAAATAAAATATAACTCTTCTGTGAACTGCCAGCGTCCATCCTGATTGCTTTGAGGAGGTTGCTTTCTTTTTTTTTTTTTAAATTAGCAAGTGTGAAAAACTTCCAAGTCACGTAACCTCTGTGCTAAACTAATTGGTGGTGTCAGGTTGGAATGATCAGCTTTTGCCAGAGCTTCTGGCATAACTCTTACTGCAGAAAGCAAGAGCGTTGGAATAAATGTCTCTGATTCTCAGATCTCGCATTTTGTGGTCTATGACTCCTGTGAATAACAATTCAGCTGTGTCCAATGCCTTCCTGCCAGTGATTCTTAAATGCTGCCCAAGGCTCACCCAATGGGCCTCAAACTGATCCAAAAAAGCAATGCTGGTCTTTTGGAATGAACTATTTACAAATCCATACACTCTTGTTTTTGTATATACCTAAAACCTACTTACTAACAGCTTGCCAAGTGAATTATTACAGGTTACTCCAACCAGGAATTCATAAACAAAAATCAATGAACTACCGAATTTTATTGAGGATTTTGATTTATGTATTCCACCAAGAAATTTGGCTTCTGGGAAAAGGATGGCCTAGCACAAAGCACCGATGGAGACTTGCCCATCCCTGACATTGTCTGGATAGCGGCTTTGTCATCCGTCTACCATGAGTGTTGTTTGTCGTGTGTAGGTCAAGATCTCCAATTGCTACCATTGTTGCTTTTAATTGTAATTTATTATTCATTTAGCTTCATCATTATCAAGTTAGTTGGGATATGTTTGAACCTTAAAGTGACTAGTGATACATATTTGTTTTAACTGTATTTTTAGCCTTTAATTTTCTAGTAATTACACCCATTGCATTGCAATTTGAATATGAATCATATATGCCTTGATTGCAAAAAACACATGTACATCTAATCCCCCCAAATGTACTTTACACTGGCCCCTCAGTAGTACTCTTTATGTGAGAAAGGATGGGGTAGATTGACTGTGGGCTATTTCACCCAGCTTAAAGTGGTCTAAAGTAGGAAAAAGAAAAGGTTGGAAGCCATTTTTTTAGATTCTAGGAAACAACTGAATGTACTGTACTCTTTGCAAATGGCACGTGCAAATTCATTTCCCTTGGTAGATGCTTGGGAAATAAATGTCCATGCTTACCTTTTCCCAAGCCCTGGGTAGTTGCAGGCTCACTGTGATTGGAGCAGGAAGTAACAGAAGCTGACTGATGGAGCAGCAGAGTAGTAATCAGGAATGGGGAAAGGCACAGCTCTTCAATGCAAAGGTTTCAGAGCAGCTGCAAATATGAGTGGCAGAGTCACAAATAACTCTGAGTGCTGCAAATAGTGACCACAGCTCACAGCAGTAAGTTTTTGTTCAGGGTGTGAAAGCTGCTGGTTGTACATCGACAAATGTTCAGTGCCCATGAAAGCCCAAAATGACTTCGGGAGATTGATCTCTTTAGGGTTTCTGTGGGCATCCAAATATTCAGGAATCTCCCCCAAACTGGGCCTGGGATGACTTGAGGCACAATTTGGTCTCAAATACTTTCTCCCCTGTGGACCCCAATGAATTTTACTTGTATCTTTGTTATAGCATTATGTTCTGTCTTGCTTTACAGTTGTGTAGAGGTCTGACTTTCCTTGCAGACTTTGTTTCTTTGGGGCAAGACCAGGTTTAACCCATCTTTGGGAGGCAGTGTGGCAGAGCTGGGGATCGGGGAGACCCGATGCGATTCTTGGCTTCCTAGTGCTGCCTGCATGAATTTTGAACAAAGACTTCTTGGGGCCTCGATTACTTCATAGGATTGCTGAGGATTGAAGGAGTCTATTGAGACTCTCTTGGTGTAAATGTTGAAAACCCAACTCAAACAAGCTTACACTAAAAAAAATTCGGTTTTCAGAAGTATTGCTAGTGTACATTATGACATAATCAAGAGGCTAAAATAAAGTTTTCAGGGATAGATAGAAAGAAATATATATATCTCAATCTCTCTCTTTCTCTCACACACAAAATCAGCTCTGCTTTCTGTGAGTTGCCCTTATTTTATCCTACTAGAAATGAGCTTCCTACACACAAGGAGTGGCAATGGTTGCAAATAGTTTCAGTTTCATTTAATTTCTGCTTAGCAACCCCAGTGTCCATATATACAAGCCCAAGGAAGGCTCTGATTGGCCACATCTGGGTTGCATGTGTACCCCCATGAGGTGAGAAGGGTTTTGTGATTGGCAACCCCACCAGAATCATTTAGTGTAGGAAAATGATATTTCCCTGAGGAAAGGGTGTGTGTAAATTCTGTTACCAAAAAAAAAAAAAAAGGATTTGAGAGAGGGGGTGGATTTGGGAGTGGGGGTGGATTTGGGCAGATAAAATAGCCACTGTTTCCACTGATGGGCTGCCATACGTAAGGCTATAGTGCCTGGGACCCAAATAGACATTAAACTGGGCCACTCATTTCTTCCTTCTTTTGGCAGCCCCCAATCCCTCTGTTCTTAGTGCCTGCTACCTTCTTCCTTAAATATCTTTGTTCCAGCCACACCCAAAGTCACTTCTGAGACTTTTGGGAAATTCCAGCCAAAGGGGGCTGAAAATGCCCTGCCCCTCTTGACTCCCTCCAGGAGCAGGAGAGAAAATGTGCCTTTGTTCTGGAATAGAAGGAAGATTCATGGGGAACTCAGAAAGCTGTAGTAGAAAAGAAAGAAAAGAGACCACTGAGAAGCCATTATGAGGCCCATTCTCTTAATGTTTGAAGGATTATGAGCTGGGGCACAGAAGTCCCATTAGGTGGTGGCAGCATTCAGAGAGGTGCCAATAGAATGACAGGCAGGATTTCTTCTCTTTTTCTCCTCCTTGCCCCTCTCTGCCTTCACCCTCCTCTTCTCCCACTTCCGTTCTCTCCTCTGCTGTTTTCACAGTCTCAGATACCTCCAGGCAATATTCTGTCCTGGTCAGAACTTCAGCACTGGAGGCCACAGTCCAGAGCTGAGGTATGTGAGCAAGGAGCAGAGAGTCATTTAGCCCAGGCCCAGATAAGGCCTAGCTGGGGGCATACCAGGTTTTAATCCAGTAATCTGCTCCCAGAGGCTTTCCTCTGAGTCAATGGCAAAGGATACCTTCAGGGGTGTCCCAAGTGTGGCCCTGACAGTGAATTCAGTGCCAGTAGGAACTGTATCCCTCAGGATTGGGAGTAGTCAACACTTGGCAAGGATTTGCACTGAGTCCTTGTTTTTTTGTTTTTCCCATCGAAAGCATATTCCAATAAGACTGGAGGTGCAGAGAAGGAAATAATACATGATTCCCTAAGTTCTTGGCCTTGGCTGGGAGCTAACTGGTGCAGGAGGTTGGGCACAGGAGAAAGTGAGTGATGGTTAAGGACCCCCTTCCATGCAGTTGAGATGTACAGAAAAGAGAATGGGATGTGGAATCAGGAGATCTGAATTTAAAGCCTGACTCAACTACTAATTGTGTGATCTTGGACAAGTCATTGGCCCCTCTGTGCCTCAGTTTCCTCATCTAAAAAAAAATGAACTCAATAATACTTCTCAGGGTTGTTGTCAGGATGAAAGGAGTGAATACCTGTTAATGTGCCATTCCATTTCTCTGTGTCTACTACCTTCCCCAGGAAGCTGGGGAATATCATTCTTTTTTTTTTTTTTTTTTTTAGAAAGGATCTCACTGTGGTGCCCGGGCTAGAGGGCTGGGGGGTCGCCCCAGCTCACAGCAACCTCAAACTCCTGGGCTCAAGCGATCCTTCTGCCTCAGCCTCCCGAGTAGCTGGGACTACAGGCATGCGCCACCATGCCCGGCTAATTTTTTCTATATATTTTTAGTTGTCCAATTAATTTTTTCCATTTTTTGGTAGAGACAGGGTCTCGCTCTTACTCAGGCTGGTCTCGAACTCCTGAGCTCAGAACGATCCGCCCGCCTCGGCCTCCCAGAGTGCTAGGATTACAGGCGTGAGCCACCGCGCCCGGCCCGGGAATATCATTCTTAAGAGCTCAGACCTGGAATTTGACAGAGTTGGATTCAAATTCCCATTTTGAATTGCATATAGAGATACTTCTATATGAAATGATGAGATGTCAGGGATTTGCTTCAAAATAAAACAGGAAGGGGAGAGTGGGGAGGGTGGTGTTCCAGAAACAAGATTGGCCATGAGTTGATAATGGTTAAAGCCAGCTGTTGGGTATATGGTAATTTATCATATTAATTTGCCTACTTTGTATATTCAGGGGGCCCTTTGTGTCTGTGGGTTCCACATCCTTGGATTCCAAACTTGTAGATTCAATAAGCCATCCGTGGATTGAAAATATTTTTTTAAAAATTGCTCTCTACCAAACATATTCAGACTTCTTTTTCTTGTCATTATTCCTTAGACAATCAAGTATAATAACTATTTACATAGCATTTACATTGTATTAGGTATTATGAGTAAGCTGGAGATGATTTAAAGAGGACATGCACACATTATATGCAAATGTTAGCAGTTTTCTATCAGGGACTTGATCGTCTGTGAATTTTGGTCTCTGCTGGGTTCTAGAACCAATCCCTCACAGATACAAGGAACGACTGTACAGACAGTCCTCGATTTGCATAATTCTAATATGCATAGATTTTAGTTGCCATAGTTAAACAACGCCAGTCACCCCCGAACACATTTCCAATTTCAGTTGCCACGGTATATTAACGTGAGTAATTGCAGAAAGTACACACTTGGCTGCTGGCTCTCGGGTCCGCTTATCGCTGTGTAAATAACAGATGCACATCGTGAGCAGTGGTCAGTCACATCACTTCTTTCAGAGTCGGCTGGTGATTGGTCACTGCCCATCTGTCGTTCAGTTCACACACAGCCAGGAAGCATGTGTTGTGTTCCTGCTTTGTCTCCTAGTGATAAAACTGCGGGATATTTTCCAAAAATGGAGAATTGAAAGAGGAAATTGGCCAAAAAATACATAAAAATACACCAAACAAATGAAAAATGATAACACTGGAAGCAAAATCCAAGCCAAATGTAAATAGAATCATTGAAGAAATTACTGAACCGTGGGAATGTCAACACTGCCACCACCGAAGACTGCATATGCAGCCAGAGCTCAGTGAGGGCAACACATTGGTATAAATGGGAGAGTGGTTTTGAGGAAAAGGATGAAGAGGTCCCAGAGGAGTTGACGCTGGGGGAAAAAAAACAACTTCACATTAAAGGCACTCTTGGAGATGTTTCACAACATTGAAAGCACAAACGATACAATGTTGGAAGCTGACTCAAACTTAGGAGTGTGACAATACCCCAAGGCACAAAAAAGATGCCTGCTCCATATTGCACGTTCAGCAACGAGAGAGCAAGCACTGTTCAAACTACTCTGGATTCGTTTTTTAAGAAGAAATAAAATATTTTTATTTTCAATGCTTCTAATGTTCCAAATTACAGCGTACTAAGTAAATATTGGTTTTATCATTTTTTTCATTTCCTTGTACATTTTTACAATGAAAGGTAAGAGAATTGTTAATGTTTTGACAAAATTTTTAAAGATCATGGAACAATTGTAATTTTCCCAATTGATTATTGAGATTGCTTTGCATGGTTTCAGCTTGCATGGCCATTTTTACAGTCTTGCACTACTGTGACAAGTAAGGACTATCAGTGTTTGAAATTTCACTCTCAGGTACAATGATCACTGTCTAGGTGACAGGCACACTGAAAGCCCTT
>NW_012137080.1:3554929-3558392 GCF_000956105.1 Propithecus coquereli | reverse complement strand
GTAAAACAAGGAAATATGACAAGAGATGGTCTAACTTTTTTTCCACGTATGTGTGTCAGGTCTTGATGTATTTTTATTTTCTCATTTCAGAATATTATGAGGGTACAAACGTTTTGGTTACATAACTTGCTTTTGTACCATTTGAGTCAGAGTTATAAGTGTGACCATCCCCCTAGCCCCTTAGGTGTGAATTTACCCATCCCTTCCTCTCCCCTCTGCTTGATTTTTGATGAATGTTCCATATGTGCACATAAGTGTTGATCGATTAGTTCCAATTTAACGGTGAGTACATGTGGTGTTTGTTTTTCCATTCTTGTGATACTTCACTTAGAATAATGGTCTCCAGTTCCACCCAGGTTAATATAAGAGGTAATATAAGAGTTCACCATTTTTTTATGGCTGAATAGTACTCCGTGGTATACATATGCCACATTTTATTAATCCACTCGTGTATTGATGGCCATTTGGGTTCTTTCCACATCTTTGCGATTGTGAATTGTGCTGCTATAAACATTTGAGTGCAGGTGTCCTTTTTATAGAATGTCTTTTTTTTCCTTTGGGTAAATACCCAGTAGTGGGATTGATGTGTTGACTTAAACTCTGGCAGCTGTCTTTTATCTATCAGGAGAATTAGCTTAGGGGCCTAACTGACATGCTGAAGATGCAGAATGGAAGGAAAGAACCAGGGTTCTTGATGATACTGAGTCACTGAATTAATTAATTAGTTAGTTAATTAATTAGCTAATTAATTAACCCTAGAGCTGCCCAACTTGGGACTTCTTATTATATCAAGTGGTATTTTTTCCTTCCTGTTTGGCTCGCTGATTCAATGTTTCTAGTTACTTTTAGCCAAAAGGATCCCAGGGGATATAGGCGAAAAAAAGAGCTATGGACAACAAAATAATTTTGAACCAATATATTAATAAAAAGTAAAAGCATTCACATGAAGTGAGGAGTGCTGAATGTTGGAGATAAAGACTGCCAACATGTTTTCTTGCATTCCTGAGTAACCTTGGCCGTGTCCATAGCTCCAGCACCCAGACCTTGGACTGTCTGGGTTTGAATCCTACTCACCCATTGACCAGCAGGATGGCCTTGGTAAGTTACCTTTTTGAGTGTCAGTTTTCTTTTGAGTAAAATTAAGACAGGAGTATCTATACTGGATTGTGAGAATTAAAAGAAATAATATGAATAAAATGCTCAGAACAAGTCTGGCACATAGATAGTATTTAATAATGGCAGTTTATTTCTCATACGCTGATGGCTTCTGACACTACTTCTCCAGTTCTGTCTGCTCCCAAATAATTTTATCCAGATAGTTTCACTTGGATGTTTCAATATTACTACAAATCTAACTTATTCCCTACTTTCTCGAAACTGTCACTTCCCTTCCTGTGCTCTGGATCCCAGGGAAGGTTCATGTTGCTCCCTTAACCTAGAATGTACTTCTACTTTTGTATCTTTCAAAAATGTATCTGTCATGGCCCAGCTCCTTGATCCCTCATGTGCTACAAATGGCCTTCTCCTCTAGTCTCTTATGAGCACTTTGTATCTCTCATATCACTTTTTCATTAAGAGTAAATTACAACCCTGTCTTCCACTCTAAACTAAAAGCTTCTTTCAGACTGAGACCGTAATGGACACTTATTGGAAGATGGCACAGCACCCTTTCTGTCATTCCCTGATAGGATCCCAATTTTCAGTCAGGATTTACTCTCTGTCCTGCTAGTTTTAGGGAAAGATGGCCCCACAGCTCAGTTCCAGTGGTATCTCAAGCTGTTTGCCAAGGCAAGTGGTTTTTGCCTGGGTGTTTGAACCAATCAAAGCATGACATTTCTCTGGACACAGGGAGTGGTTTTGGAAGGATCATGTGACCCAGTTTGGACCAATGAAAAACAAGGCAATCTTTGCTAGGTGTTTCCTAGGTGTTTCTGGGAAAGAAGTGTTTTTGCTTTTAAAAGTGAACCTCCCCCAGGCACAGTGGCTCACACCTGTAATCCCAGCAGTTTGGGAGGCTGAGACAGAAGGACCACTTGAAACCAGGAGTTGGAAACCAGCCTGGGCAACATAGTGAAAACTCCCCCCATCTCTATACAAAAAAATGTTAAAAATTAGCTGCATGTGGTGGCACACATCTGTAGTCCCAGCTACTTGGGAGGCTGAGGCAGGGGGATCAATTGAGCCCAGAAGCTGGAGGTTACAGTCAGCTAAGATCACACCACTGCACTCCAGTCTGGACAAGAGAGCAAGACCCTGTCTCTTAAAAAAAAGTGAACTTTCATGAGAACTTTCCTCTCTTTTGGCACAATGAAGGAAGCCAGTCTGAAGATTAGACCAGTACACAGAGGGGAGGTGATCCAGAAGCCACTGAATGAATCCAACCCTGAAGCCCGTCCGACTGCCAATCTTCCATTTAGAAGAGCCCAAAGAATTTGCTATTAAGTTGAAGCCAAGCTCTAACTTGCAACATGAAGAATCCTAACTGATAAAAGGATCCTATCTTCAACTTTGTATCCACCACGCTATCTGCCACATGGCAGGCATTCAATAGATGCTGATTGTGTGGAATGAGCCCATGACTCTGGTACAGTCTTTTTCTAGCTCTCTGGATCTTCCTTGCAGAGCTTCTCCGTTAGCTTAGCAATCTTCCCCACACAAGTTCCCATCAGCCCTCTCCTCATTTGAGCTTGAGGCTTCTGGTAGGACTAAGTTATCATTTTCAAAAACTGACACAGAGCTTCCTGAAGTGATAGGAATGTTCATGTCTATCCGGTCCATGTCTCTTGGAAATTTCTCTATGAACACTGGCAAATCTTAACTCACTGACTCTCCTCTCTCCAGACTTTGGACTGCCACCTGTTCCGTCGCAATTGTAGTTATCATTTCAGCATACTTTCGTGAAGTTTTAAGTGTATTACTTCCTGGTGATAACTTTGGAATCACTCTAATCAATAAACTGTCTACAAATCACATTTTGGGGTGAGTTATTATTATTAAGTATTCAATTACCAAATATTTGAGTTGCAAAGTCCCACACTATGAAATGGTATAATTTCTAAGAAGTTTTCTGTTAATTATTTCCTTCACCTCTGGATGTGGATTATTAAGAGTTTTATTGTCAGAGAGTAATATTTCTTTTTCTTTCTTTTTTCAATTTTCAAGTATACACTATATTGTTATTGACTGTAGTCCCATGATGTACAATAGATCTCTTATACTTATTCCTCCTGCCTAACTGAAATTTGTATCCTTTGAACAACATCTTCCCAATCCCCTATACCCCCAGCCCATGGTAACTACCATTTTACTCTATGTTTCCATGAGTTTAACTTTTTTACACTCCATATATAAGTGAGATCATGCAATATTTATCTTTCTGTGCCTGGATTATTTTACTTAACATAATATCCTCCAGGTTCATCCATTATGTCACAAATAATGGAAGTGCCTTTTTTTTTTTTTT
>NW_012137080.1:3551202-3554879 GCF_000956105.1 Propithecus coquereli | reverse complement strand
GTCTCAAAAAAAAAAATAAAAATTTAAAAATTAAAAAAAAACTTTACAAAAAAATTCAATATTAAATCACTTTTTTTCCTAATCCACATTCAACCATTTTCTTACAAGAATTATTTAACCTTCCTGTGCCTCAGTTTTCTTATCTGTCAAATGGAGATAATAATTGCACCCTCTTCTCTTGGTTGTTGTAAAGATTTAGCAAGTTGATACCTGTCAAGTTCTTAGCAGAAGGAATGACATAAATGAAATATTTAATGAATGTTAGCTGCTATTATATTTACAGATCTGAACCAGAAGGAGATAGACTACACTCAGTGGTCAGAGAACACCAGTGTGTGGTTATAATATTCACCATTGCCACCATCAGATGCCTCATGGCTATTCTGATTTGATGTCCTTAAAATGCTGCCTTGAGTACTACATGGTACTCATTTCAGCACAGCTCACTTTCTCTAGGAGATTCCACTTCTGGATAAAGACACACTGATGTCAATCAATGTTTCTAAACCTTCTTTTTTTCAATATCATGGCTCCCCAGGGAGCTTTTTTAGACAGCTTTTTTCCCAATCACCCTCCCTATGAAATTTTAATATTGTAGACATATTGTATATCTGTTCATGTACTCTACGTATATTTGTGTTTTACACATAAAAGAGTAAAATTCTCCCCAAACTAATTTTATGCCCTCTGGGGGAAATATCCATTGAGAATTCATGATCAAGATGGAAATGTAGCAGACATGTGGGTTGCCTACCCAGCATCCTTATCATCAAACCTTTCATCTCTCCCCCTCCAAGCCCACTGCTTTCTCTGTTCTAAGAGAACCCTGATTTGTTAATGTGCTATTCCATTTCTCTGTGTCTACTACCTTCCCCAGGAAGCCGGGGAATATCATTCTTAAGAGCTCAGACCCTGGAATTTGACAGAGTTGGATTCAGATCCCCATTTTGAATTGCATATAGAGATACTTCTACATGAAATGATGATATGTCAGGAATTTGCTTCAAAATAATACAGGAAGGGGAGAGTGGGGAGGGTGGTGTTCCAGAAACAAGATTGGAATTTGATTTGCTGTTGTGGATCCACTGTCTTCCACGTGGTCGTGCACTTTGCTAAACCAATTTGGCAATCCTGACCCCTTTGCTAGTGATTGATTAAGAAGGGTGCCTAACACAATTCTGGATAATGAGATATGAGGTGTAGAGGACACTTTGTCTGGGAACGGTTCCTTGTTGTTTTTCTCAAGAACATGCCTGTGGCCATGCAAACAGTCCAGGGCGCCCTAACCCTGCAAACAGGAAGGGCTAGAGAGTTCAGATGCAAACATCTGCTTGCCGGAAACAAAACAACAAGGAACAGGGACGTGTTGAGTCGGGACAGTGTGGGAACAAAGAAATTGCAGTGGGACAGTTGCCAAATAGGCTGTGTTATAAATAAAGAAACTACAGCAAGAAATTTGCTGCAGTCTTATACCGTCTTCGTGTGTCTGTGTCTCTTTGTAGTGGCTGCGGTCCTGTACCGCCTTTGTGTGTGTCTGTGTCTCTTTGTCTCTGTGTTCATTCCTCGGCCCCTAGAAATGGGCCACGTCATGAGGGAAGATCTGCCAGGTGGCTTTGGGGAAAGGTTTCTTCACAAGTAAAATAAGGAAATATGGCAAGAGATGGTCTAACTTTTTTTCCACGTATGCGTGTCAGGTCTTGATGTATTTTTATTTTCTCATTTCAGAATATTATGAGGGTACAAACGTTTTGGTTACATAACTTGCTTTTGTACCATTTGAGTCAGAGTTATAAGTGTGACCATCCCCCTAGCCCCTTAGGTGTGAATTTACCCATCTCTTCCTCTCCCCTCTGCTTGATTTCCGATGAATGTTCCATATGTGCACGTAAGTGTTGATCGATTAGTTCCAATCTAACGGTGAGTACATGTGGTGTTTGTTTTTCCATTCTTGTGATACTTCACTTAGAATAATGGTCTCCAGTTCCACCCAGGTTAATATAAGAGGTAATATAAGAGTTCACCATTTTTTTATGGCTGAATAGTACTCCGTGGTATACATATGCCACATTTTATTAATCCACTCGTGTATTGATGGCCATTTGGGTTCTTTCCACATCTTTGCGATTGTGAATTGTGCTGCTATAAACATTTGAGTGCAGGTGTCCTTTTTATAGAATGTCTTTTTTTTCCTTTGGGTAAATACCCAGTAGTGGGATTGATGTGTTGACTTAAACTCTGGCAGCTGTCTTTTATCTATCAGGAGAATTAGCTTAGGGGCCTAACTGACATGCTGAAGATGCAGAATGGAAGGAAAGAACCAGGGTTCTTGATGATACTGAGTCACTGAATTAATTAATTAGTTAGTTAATTAATTAGCTAATTAATTAACCCTAGAGCTGCCCAACTTGGGACTTCTTATTATATCAAGTGGTATTTTTTCCTTCCTGTTTGGCTCGCTGATTCAATGTTTCTAGTTACTTTTAGCCAAAAGGATCCCAGGGGATATAGGCGAAAAAAAGAGCTATGGACAACAAAATAATTTTGAACCAATATATTAATAAAAAGTAAAAGCATTCACATGAAGTGAGGAGTGCTGAATGTTGGAGATAAAGACTGCCAACATGTTTTCTTGCATTCCTGAGTAACCTTGGCCGTGTCCATAGCTCCAGCACCCAGACCTTGGACTGTCTGGGTTTGAATCCTACTCACCCATTGACCAGCAGGATGGCCTTGGTAAGTTACCTTTTTGAGTGTCAGTTTTCTTTTGAGTAAAATTAAGACAGGAGTATCTATACTGGATTGTGAGAATTAAAAGAAATAATATGAATAAAATGCTCAGAACAAGTCTGGCACATAGATAGTATTTAATAATGGCAGTTTATTTCTCATACGCTGATGGCTTCTGACACTACTTCTCCAGTTCTGTCTGCTCCCAAATAATTTTATCCAGATAGTTTCACTTGGATGTTTCAATATTACTACAAATCTAACTTATTCCCTACTTTCTCGAAACTGTCACTTCCCTTCCTGTGCTCTGGATCCCAGGGAAGGTTCATGTTGCTCCCTTAACCTAGAATGTACTTCTACTTTTGTATCTTTCAAAAATGTATCTGTCATGGCCCAGCTCCTTGATCCCTCATGTGCTACAAATGGCCTTCTCCTCTAGTCTCTTATGAGCACTTTGTATCTCTCATATCACTTTTTCATTAAGAGTAAATTACAACCCTGTCTTCCACTCTAAACTAAAAGCTTCTTTCAGACTGAGACCGTAATGGACACTTATTGGAAGATGGCACAGCACCCTTTCTGTCATTCCCTGATAGGATCCCAATTTTCAGTCAGGATTTACTCTCTGTCCTGCTAGTTTTAGGGAAAGATGGCCCCACAGCTCAGTTCCAGTGGTATCTCAAGCTGTTTGCCAAGGCAAGTGGTTTTTGCCTGGGTGTTTGAACCAATCAAAGCATGACATTTCTCTGGACACAGGGAGTGGTTTTGGAAGGATCATGTGACCCAGTTTGGACCAATGAAAAACAAGGCAATCTTTGCTAGGTGTTTCCTAGGTGTTTCTGGGAAAGAAGTGTTTTTGCTTTTAAAAGTGAACCTCCCCCAGGCACAGTGGCTCACACCTGTAATCCCAGCAGTTTGGGAGGCTGAGACAGAAGGACCACTTGAAACCA
>NW_012137080.1:3539515-3541132 GCF_000956105.1 Propithecus coquereli | reverse complement strand
AAAAAAAAAAAAAAAACTGAGAAGGCCTCAGTGAGTTCCATGGACGAGTCACCACTTCCAAAGTTCTTTCCTGGGTATAGCTCTTAAAGCTGCTTTATTTCTTTATTTTCTCGATCAACCAATGATCTCTCTCATTGTAATGGTGACTACCTTGAGTGTGTCTGAAATAATAGGCTTCAATGCAAATCTTCATCTTTGCCACAGCCTAGATCTTAGTTTGGCTGAGAAGTTTTAATGAGCTTTTGAAAAATGCTTTGAGCAACTACAGTTGATCTCTTCTTGTTTTGGGTACAGAAGCAATTAACTTTTTAAACTCTGCAATGATCCGCATTTCCACATTTCCGTACACTCTTTGCAATCTGACCAATTTTTGCAATGCACTCTTTCTTCTCATACCTTGCTAAAAAGCAGGAAGGAACAGCTAGCATACGCTAACAATGTGGTTTTATGCAACTGCGTCCTCTAAAGCTAAAGGCTTAGTGGGCAAGTGGCCTGCCTTTCAAATTATTGCAGGTGACTATCTTGCCAAATGTTGTTTGCCTAGGCATAAAAAGGACACTGGCCTTCCAGTCCACAATGCCAATTTTCTTATCTCCCGATGCTGAGACAATGCCACATATTTTAGGTTTTTGTAACAGCAATACTTTTGGTACCAATTTCCATTATATATTGCCCTAAGGCTAGGTTGCCCTAAGAGACCCATCCCATACCTTAAAAGAGATAAAAGTTTAGCTCTTTCTCATCCAACAGTCCAGGGCAAATGTTCCAGGCAGTGGGTGGCTCTGTTCCACCTAATCATTCAGCGATCTAAATTTCTCCTCCATTCCCTAGGCCTCGATGTCGTCTGTAGGGTGAAGGTCAAATCATTGCCCTGTCTCAGTCTGAGTGTTTGGGAAAAGAGAAAAGATTGGGAGGAGATGCATTCTTGTCTTAAGTGGTAGGCTGGAAGTGGCACATGGCACTTGTGCTCCCATTTCGTTGCCGGAAACTTAGACACTTGACCATATCTAACTGCAAAGAAGGCTGGGAGATGTGACTGGAATAAAGGGAAGAACAGATTTTGGTGAGCAATTAAAGCTATATTACCCAAAGTGTTCAATATCGAGCCATCAAGTTCCTTTGCAGCTTTGAGAATAGAATGAGACTCAGAATCTTGACCATAAAGTCAGACCTGCAGAGAAGATCAGATATAAAATAGAAAGCCCTCTTATCGTGTCTATTATTAATATCTGTAAAAAAGCCATGCAATTTTATATCAATTTTTTGTAATGATTAAAGCAATATTTTTGTTTTAAAATGTTCAGTGCTGGCTATGTGTGTGTGTTTATCCATTGATTCAATGTGAACAGGGGGATTTTGACTTTAATTTCTTTTTTTCCCCCAGCTTTATTGAGGTAGAATTGACAAATAGAATTGACAAACTGGTATTGTGTATTTTCAAGGTGAGGCCGGGCGCAGTGGCTCACGCCTGTAATCCTAGCACTCTGGGAGGCTGAGTTGGGAGTATAGCTTGAGCTCAAGAGTTTGAGACCAGCCTAAGCCAGAGCGAGACCCCATCTCTACTAAAAATAGAAAAATTAGCTGGGCGTGGTGGCGCACCTGTAGTCCCAGCTACTC
>NW_012137080.1:3525191-3527510 GCF_000956105.1 Propithecus coquereli | reverse complement strand
CCCCTTTCAGGGCACCCCAAATCCTAATCTCAGGTCCCTTTTCTCTTCCTAGAAAGATGTGTATTGCTTCAGTGATGCTACTTTTCTTGTCTAAACACACACACACACGCACACACACACTCCGTGAATCATCTCTGCCTACGTGCTGAAGTCAGATTCCGAGTAACGTCTTTTATTCTATAACCTCTGAGTAATCACTCTGGCTCTCATCTGTTCTTTATGGTCCAGGAAAACAATCTGATCAGGCTTTGGATGATGGATTCATAGTAGCCCCAGTCTCCAGAGTGGTGTGTAAACCAGACTGTTAATTTATTCCATGGGGATATTCTGCGAGAGTCCTAGCTCTCCTCTTTAATAATTGAGCGGCCTTGAGCAAGTTGCTTAATCTCGCTAGGTCTCTAAGATGATTATTATCACTGATCGACACCCTTTACACAGCATTTCCTTCTTTGTGACAACTTTCTTTAAAATACCAGTTGAACGTTATCAGAAACTTGCTGTGCGGTGACCATAGCATTGAAGAAAATGGGTAAGAATGAGAAGCACGGATTTAAGGATCTTTTCATTCAGTCCATGGGACACCAAGGTAGACAGCTGTTACTTTTGTCTGCCCAGCACCTCTTTTCCCTCTGCTGGGGACAGAACTTCCTTCCGTGGGGGAACCGTTCCTTTCTTTCTCCATATGGTTCTGGGAACACTGCTGGTCAAAGAACCCCACCCCCGTTTTCTTGGGCCACAGCGTGGGCATGTGACCACAGTAACATCCTACTCACCTGCGCACAGTGATTGACCTGGGAATTCATCCAAGGACTAATTAAAAAAGAAAGAAAGAAAGAAAGACGAAAAGTAAAAAGGAAGGAAGGAAGGAAGGAAGGACAATCATGGATTTTTCTAAATAAAATTTGTGGGGAAAACTATCTTTTCTTTCTGGTCAAGGAGCTGTGTAAATGTGAGCCCAGAGTCGCCACATGAGAAGCCTGGGAGGGTGAGGCCACCACCCGAGGGAAGAAGAAATGAGACAGTGAGAGACAGAGATGGAGACAGGAAAGAGTATTTTTGTGATGTCGTGTCCCCAGGTCTGACTATCCTGGCATCCCCTGGCAACTATTCTTTTGATTCTTTGAGCTACTACAGAATTTTCACCCAAAGTCTCTCTCTCTCTCTCTCTTTTTTTTACTTAAGCTAGTTTGTTTTAGAATTTCCATCACTCGTAACCAGTTTTGATGAACAGAAACACTCTGACAGCTTTCCTCTCGACCATGTATTTTTGTTAATCGTCAAAAATTTGAGGGTCTATGTGTCAAAGTACCGAGTCTGTTCCCATCTTTCCTTGATCATAGTTGGATTGTTCTCACATCACCTTGGTTATGCTGGGAACTACATTTCCCAGAACCCCCTTCCCTGTGCGGCTCAGGGTTAGAGTTGGCCAAAAGCTGCCTGAGATGTGAGAGGCCGGAGGGAAGCAGCAGCCCCTGGGAAGCAGCAGCCCCTGGGCTCTGAAGGTCGTTGTTGTTACACGTGTTGAGAGACAGACCGAGATGGGGCTGCTCCTGTTTGTCCTCACCTTCCCTCCCTGCTCTGTGATTGCCAGCCCTGCTGGCCAGCAGTGACCCCACGCCTACCCCCAGATGCTTTGCTGCGAACTCCCAGAGCAAGTAGCCACAAAGAGTCCACATCCTTCCAAAGAAGGGCCCACAACAGCAGCCAGACCTGTCTTGCTTTCTGTAAGCTCCACCTTATTCCCCATCCCCCGGTGATCAGCAGCTCTCCTGTAATCCTTCAACTCCCCTTTTCAGATTTTTACTTCCCCAGCTCCTCCCCCGTTGTGTAAGACCTAATTCTTACAAAGAACTCCTTATTCCGTAACACTCACAGTGGTTCTGCTTCCACGGGTGAGCCCTGACTAATGCAAGAGGTATTGGGTCGGCCCTGACCGCGAAGCTCTCTGCTTCGTTCTTTGCTTCTTGCCCACACCTCCTCCTCCTCTCTCCTTGGGCCCCTCTTGTCTGGTCACTGCACCCCCATCTTTGCTCCTCTCCTCCCTGTGTCCGTGGGAAGGTCCGATGCTGTCTCTGCTCACCTTAACCACCGTGCTATTTGCAGTCTCCAGCTACTCCTCTCCCTGACCTCTGCCTCGGTCACACCGCACTGTTTCCTGCTCTCCTTTCCCAGTCACAAGCAAGTGCGCCGCGGGCATCGTGAAGATTGAGCGCAGGCTGGCACCCAGCTAAGGCAGATGCCGGGACGGCCTGCCCAGAGCTTCCCACTCGCGATTGGGAAATGTCACTAGGGGAGGAAACAAATGCCCTCAGAGACAAC
>NW_012137080.1:3522616-3524406 GCF_000956105.1 Propithecus coquereli | reverse complement strand
GCGCCCGGCCCAGAGAAGGATTTTTAAATCATTTTATCTTAGGCTTGGAAGTAACCTTACAGGTTACCCCTAAATAGGGAAGCAGACTCTTATTTGTCTCTACATAACCCCTCTGGCTTCGCTTGACCCATCACTTAGCTGGGACCCCGTGGCCATATACTATACTGTCCCATCTCTGCAGGCCAGTGCTGGGAATGTGACTCGGGCCTCTGTCCAAGAGTTGGGATGAGTGTCTAACAGCAGAATCTTCTTCATATAGAATCAGGCACGCTAAATTTTAAAAGGACATTGTTGCCCATGTTGACAGGACACATGAATAGCATAGTACAGCCAGGTAAGGACCAGAAGAACTCAAAACATGGAAGAGGAAGAAAAATTTATTGCAAACAAGAATATAGTAGATAGTTACTGTCATTAAGGTTGGTGCAAAAGTAATTGAGGGTTTGGACCATGAATTTTAAATCATTATAACTAGGCTCAAACACTTCTTTATTAATCAAAATAGGAACCATTACAATCAACACATTGTTGCCAATGAGAAATAAGTGTGTTTATTCCTGTAGCGTAAAAATCAGTGCTTCAGGATTCAATGAACTCTTGGAGAGCATTTTCTGCATCCTGCTGGTTGTGGAAGCTTTTTCCCTGCAAAAAGTTGTCGAGCTGCTTGAAGAGGTGGTAGCCGGTTGGCGAGAGGTCAGGTGAACATGGCGGATGAGGCAAAACTTCGTAGCCCAATTCCTTCAACTTTTGAAGCGTTGGTTTTGCAGTGTGCAGTTGGGTGTTGTGTGGAGAAGAATGGGGCCCTATCTGTTGACCAGTGCCGGCTGCAGGCGTTGTAGTTTTCAGTACATCTCATCAATTTGCTGAGTATACTTCTCAGATGAAATGGTTTCGCAGGGATTCAGGAAGCTGTAGTGGATCAGACGGCAGCAGACCACCAAACAGTGACCATGACCTTTTTTTGGGTGCAAGTTTGGCCTTGGGAAGTGCTTTGGAGCTTCTTCTCTGTTCAACCACTGAGCTGGTCATCACCGGTTGTTGTACGAAATCCACTTTTCATCGAACATAACAATCCGATTGAGAAATGGTTCGTTGTTGCATACAAGAAGAGAAAACGACACCTTGATGATTTTTTTGATTTTTGGTCAGCTCATGAGGCATTCATTTATCGAGATTTTTCACCATTCCAATTTGCTTCAAATGCTGAATGACCATAGAATGGTCGATGTTGAGGTCTTTGGCAACTTCGTAACTTCTCGTGTAGGCGTAAGAGGATTAACTCCCATGATTGCTCTCAATCGGTCGTTGTCAACTTCTGATGGCCTCACCACTGCGCTCCTCATCTTCAACGCTCATGTCTCCTTTGCAAAAATTCTTGAACCACCACTGCACTGTACGTTCATTAGCAGTTCTTCAGCCAAATGCATTGTTGATGTTGTGAGTTGTCTCCGCTGCTTTATGACCCATTTTGAACTCGAATAAGAAAATCATTTGAATTTGCTTTTTGTCTAACATCATTTCCCTAGTCTAAAATAAATATAAAATAAACAGCAAATAATAAGTCATTAGCAAAAAAATAAAGCAAGAATGCATTGTTGATGTTGTGAGTTGTCTCCGCTGCTTTAAGACCCATTTTGAACTCGAATAAGAAAATCATTCAAATTTGCTTTTTGTCTAACATCATTTCCATAGACTAAAATAAATATAAACAGCAAGTAATAAGTCATTAGCAAAAAAACATAAAGCAAGAAATGTGCATTAAAATGATGTATAACATAACCACATTTATT
>NW_012137080.1:3519750-3522566 GCF_000956105.1 Propithecus coquereli | reverse complement strand
GAGGGGAAAGGACAACATACAAGGATGAAGAAGAGAATAACAACCGTATTGTAACCTTATCTCTTCAAGGTAACTACTGTTAATATTTTGGTGTATATTCTTCCAGACATCATTACTGAAAGCTCGGGGAGGCCAAATCAGAAGAATGAGATCAAGTAGTTGAAAAGAAAGAAAGAGATTATTTATTACTTTGCAGGCAAAGGAGGAAAAATGGTAGACCTTCTTGTCTCCAAATCCAAATTTCCTGAACAAAGGCAGAAATACAGAGCTTTTAAAGGGAGGGCCCCTCAGCTGCAGGCTATTGTGGTTAACTGTTCTAATCATCCCATCTTGGCCAAAGACAAAGCCTGTGAACTCTGCCTGGGGCGCCAGCACCACCTGGGAGTTATCTCTTTTAACAAAGAACTCAACCTGCTTCAGGGATGCAGGCCAGGCTGCAGGTCCCAAGAAGAACAGGGGAAGTTTTAAAGAGAAAGAAAATCTTTTTTTTCCCCCCTCAGGCCTTTCCCTCTGTTACCACATTTTCTATACAAAAACTGTCTCTCTTATGAAAGTGGGGTCATGGAAAGGTGGGGTCTATTTCCACTGCCTGTGTATCTGGCCTGTTTGAGCCGACAGAATGTAATAGAAGTAACATTGGATCACTTCCAAGGCTGGGCCTTGAAAGATCTCCGCTTCTGCCTTCCTCACTTGGAAGACACTTCTCGGAACCCGACCGCCAGCGGGGGAAGCCTGGCCGGCCACGTGTAGCGGCCCACAAGGAGAGGCGCTGAAGCCTGTAACTGAGAACAAACCAAATGTTAACCAGGGGGTGAGGTCCTTTTGGACCTTGCAGCTGTCCCAGACCCCTAGTCAGTACCAAGTGATGCAGAACAACACAGAATCATGAGAAGTAATCAATTGTCATTTTAGGCCACTAAATTTTGGGGCAGTTAATTATAATAGCAATCAAAACAACTACACATAGTAATAGCAAATGTTTATATGGTGCTTACTATGTGCTACACACTTACAAATTTTTTATACATAGTAACTTACATCACCCTTACAATAACCCTAGGAGGTAAGTACTATAATTATGTATTATTATCCCCATTTTGCACATGAGGAAACTGAGACGCAGAGAAGTAAGTAAGTTGCCCAGGGTTATGCAGTGAGTGATGGGGCTGGGATTTGAACCTGGGCAGTCTGTTAGGATCCGGAGTCTGTGCTCTAAACCACCGTACCCCACTGCCTCTCTGCTGCTTTCTCTCATTTAAGATATCATGGGCAATTTTCAAGGTCAATAGATACCAATCTATAAGATCGTAAGGAGTTAGCTTAAGAGCAGAAAGGACCCAAGCTCAACACTCTCATTGTACAAATGAGAAAACTAAGGAACAGTGAGGTCAAGAAACTTTCCAAAGGTCACGCAGCAGTAATTACCAGAACAGGGAGACACCTTCAACAAAGAAAGAATACACAGATGGTACATTTTCGGAAGGGCCCTGCCTATGGGAGGTGCTAATTTCTGAATGCTACCTAAGAGTATTACTTGGATCTGTTACTTACAAAAGCAGCCCTATTCCTTTCGGTCACACCTCTTTTACTCGCTATTCCTCTTATAGTGGGTCAAAACCAAGCTCTAGACACCTTCTTTGGTTAAATTAGGGGCAAAAGAATCCAGGTTTTAGCTCACCTAATTCTACTACTTACAAGTCGCCTGACCTTAAGAATGCCATTTAACTGCTGTATCCTTATTTTCCCAGCCTGGTCTTGCCCTGACATTTGTGGGGTATCAGGCAAGATAAAGCACACAAAATCTCTCTGCAAGATGGAAAGCATTTGCAGTATGAGGAAATATTTTCTGCCCTGCCGGTGTACTGGAGTCCTCCATGGAGCTTGAAATGGGATGAAGGGGTAGGATGGGGCCTTGTGTCTGGATGCTTTTTTCTTTAAGCTCCACAGGTGAAGTTGATGCACAGTCAAATGTGGAAACCACTGACAAAGTATAAAAGACAAACAGGGGAGGAGGAATAAATTACTCTGTTAGCTAAGAAAAGGTCTTAGATTATGTGCACATTGTAAACTCTCTTTAGAGTAGGTAACTAGGGGCCAATTTAAAGAGCAGTTACATTGCCTGCCCCTTTCAGGGCACCCCAAATCCTAATCTCAGGTCCCTTTTCTCTTCCTAGAAAGATGTGTATTGCTTCAGTGATGCTACTTTTCTTGTCTAAACACACACACACACGCACACACACACTCCGTGAATCATCTCTGCCTACGTGCTGAAGTCAGATTCCGAGTAACGTCTTTTATTCTATAACCTCTGAGTAATCACTCTGGCTCTCATCTGTTCTTTATGGTCCAGGAAAACAATCTGATCAGGCTTTGGATGATGGATTCATAGTAGCCCCAGTCTCCAGAGTGGTGTGTAAACCAGACTGTTAATTTATTCCATGGGGATATTCTGCGAGAGTCCTAGCTCTCCTCTTTAATAATTGAGTGGCCTTGAGCAAGTTGCTTAATCTCGCTAGGTCTCTAAGATGATTATTATCACTGATCGTCACCCTTTACAAAGCATTTCCTTCTTTGTGACAACTTTCTTTAAAATACCAGTTGAACGTTATCAGAAACTTGCTGTGCGGTGACCATAGCATTGAAGAAAATGGGTAAGAATGAGAAGCACGGATTTAAGGATCTTTTCATTCAGTCCATGGGACACCAAGGTAGACAGCTGTTACTTTTGTCTGCCCAGCACCTCTTTTCCCTCTGCTGGGGACAGAACTTCCTTCCGTGGGGGAACCGTTCCTTTCTTTCTCCATATGGTTCTGGGA
>NW_012137080.1:3505330-3505720 GCF_000956105.1 Propithecus coquereli | reverse complement strand
AGGGAGCAGCCTTATCTGAAAAGGCAAGTGACTTGGCAGTCAGATGTAGTGCAACTTAACAGCGAGTGATCACATGATGCTTTTTACTGCAGAAAAAGGTAAGCGAATGGAATCTACCGCACAATGTAAAATATGAAGGCAATCACTGGTCACTTCCGTGCCTTCTGCTTGTCACATTTTAGTGACCTAAAGACACACTTATAAGAAAGGTTGGGGGCTGGCTTTAGCTCAACAGTTCCTTCGACAGTGTTTTAACAGCCCCTTTGTGGAGTCAGAGCGTTTCAAGACCTGCAGGTGCTCTCCAGCCCTTAAAAAATAAATAAATAAATAAACAAAATAAAGAGGCCGGGCATGGTGGCTCACGCCTGTAATCCTAGCACTCTGGGAGGC
>NW_012137080.1:3487484-3501270 GCF_000956105.1 Propithecus coquereli | reverse complement strand
TCTTTACAGATTCTCTTCTTTCTGTTGTCAAAGCCAAGCTTAAACAGGCTTTTTCTACTCAAGGATGATGTATTTGTTAAGGTGACTTTTTATTTTCCATCTTCATGGAGCATCTAGGTGGTTTTCCCAAGTTGCTGACTAGAGGCAGCAATGGCTGGGTCAAGGCGTGACCCAGATGATATTTCTGCTGTGCAGATTTTATTAATAGCAGCGAAAGTGGTGATGGACTTTCCCTTATCTGGAGATCCGTTTTCATCACGCAGAGAAGGAAAAGTGAATTGAGCTGTGCTAAGGCCAATTCTTTGCTTCTTATGCAAAAGATGTGGAAATATTAATAATGGTCCTTCCTCCCTAGAACCCAGCAGGTATGCTGGGCTCATTACAAGAGGGAAATTTCACCAGAGTGAGAACACCTGAGGGAGAAAACCGGCCTGCCAAGAATAATCACATCAACTCTCCAGCAGTCGCCTGGCATGGGCTCCCCTCCCACAGGGGCTGCTGATTGCTTAGGCTTTTACAACCCTAGAGCTCTGTTCCAAGGAGCTTTTGTGGTTTAAATCAATGTGCTCTGGGGAGTAAGTGCCCTTATTATTTCCTCGTTCACATTATTTGCTGTGCTCTTATACCACCATGACATAATACCCTTTGTACTGCAGAACAATAGCAGTCCTTTCAGGAATCTCTAAGAGCTTTCTAATTAGGATCCACAACCTCAGGACAGATGGAGAAACAGAAGCCCAGAGACAGGGGTGACAAAGCTTCACCTCAGTCACAAAGGAACCAAACTGCAGGGCCCAGGTGACACTGCTTGTCTAGCAGTGACCACAGGGTTATTAGGCTGCATGAGCGCGTAGCAGCAGGCCCTCCTTGGCGGTACAGCGTAGGGGTGCCTGCTATTGAGTTGAGGACTGAGGACTCGCCATCCCCAGGAACTGCTTGGGCAATAGCTCTCGTGTTTACAATCAGTTCTCGGTGTCGGGCACCTGGAACCAGAAACTGTGTGACGTCTAGGCCATTTGATAATGCATTCTGCAGTAAGTAATTAAAGTTTCTTGACTGCCTGCTGTGTGCCAGGTACCATGATGAACACCAGGAAGGCAAAGATGAACTCCCAATCCGTCCCTTCGGATGTTTACAGCCTAGAAGAGGAGACAGACATGGAGGCAGGAAGTTACGAAGCTCTGAGAAGTGGGGTGCTTTACCAGAGAGTAGAGCAGAGGGGTAAGGTAGCACCCAGCTCTGGGGGGCTTTCAGGGAACGCTTCCTTCTTCTCTGAGAGGAGGACTTTCCACTTCCTGGATAGGAGGACTTTAAATCTGAGTAAATCTTAAGAGATGGCTGGAGTTTGCTGTGCAGAGCTAAAGGGAGAAGCTCAGTGTGCGCTGAGAGCCAAGCACGCACAAAGGCCCAGAGACGTGCAACCGACTTACTGGGCTCAGAAGGCAATTAGGTAGCATGCAGAAAGTGGCATGGTCATCCCACTGTTCTTTCTCTTGTCTATTTTTATAGCCAAAAATCTATCCCATTCTATTCTCAATATCTTATTCTGGATATTAAAAAGACTGAAGGGTTTTTTTTTTGTTTTTTTTTTTTTGTCTTTGGCTTATGACTTTAACCGTCCACCTCCCCTCAGGGATTGTGGATAAATCTGACTAGGGCAAGATCGGGCACTGGGGAGTACCCAGAGATGAATATTTCTGTGCATTATGAGGACACAAAGGCAGCTCGGGCACCTTGGGCAGGAGCTCAGCCAGGCCTTTTGCTATCTGTAGAGCAGAAAGCATGGCCTCGGATGGCTTCCAGCGTTACCTGTCACAGGTCCAGCCAGCCAGAGGAGGGTCCACGGCTTATTGCAGAAGCTGTAGATGACAGCACTCGGGGATAGGAGTATGAGGGAAAACACAAGCTGCCGGGCAACCTGATAGGTGACCGATACAGGAGCGAAGGCGTCTGCCTGGACACCTACCTCATACAGACACGCAGAGACACGTACTTGGGAGGTGACAGAAAACAGCATTTTCACCATCACTCTCTTCTAAGCCGTCAGCTCCGGCCCCACCCCACCCCCACCCACAACACTTCTCCTCTGTGCACCCTTCTCCTGTTTCCTCTGTCCCATTCTGGGCAGTGGCTGGAGGCACCTGCTCTAAGGACAGAAAGCATCACACAGGGGCTATTTATATGTGCAGCTGCACTGCCCAAGCCCTCAGTCTGGAGGGCATGTGGCTGGTGGGGAGCGGGCCACACCCCATCTCCCGGGCAAATCCCTCGCTGGGAGCAGTTCGCTGCAGCCTCCCTGGGATCTTGCTGATGGGATGCGGTCCAGAGGTCCCAGAGTCCGTCCCTCTGCCTCCAGAGGGCTGTTGGCAAATATATCCCCGTGGCTGGCTGGACCCCTGTCCTAAGGCCCTCGCACGCAGCCTGAATGCCTCCTTCCTTCAGGAGACAATTATTTTCACAGTTTACTAAGTTCTTCTTTATACCCAGCATAAACTTCTTACTGCAATTTTAAGTTCTCCTTGCTGTATGTTCTGTGTTTGGGAGGGATGGCAAACTCTCCAAAACCTTGTCAGTAGGGAGAAAGTTCTGGTCAGTGAGGTATTCAGCCTCCATTGAATCATGGGGCTGATGCCCAATAGATCTGCTGGCACCGGCTAACTTTGGGTACAAGCCTATTTATTTTGCGGTTGACCAAATAAGACTCAGAAAGAACATCCGGAGGGCCTCTGCCAAGTACCAGGCTTTGTGCATGTTATCGCATTTAATCTTCACGACTCTTCAACAGGGGAGTTATTAGCCCCATTTCACAGATGAGGAAGCCAAGGCTCAAAGAGATGTTATGGAAAGAAACAGACTCAGAGAATAGCCAGGAACCTGACAGGTGGGGGCAGGACAGTGGCGGGAGCTCTTTGTTCCCGTTTAGGGGACATGGTAACATTAGCCACTACTCGTCTGAGTTTAAGCCAATCCCAAGGGTCAGGCAGTTGACTGTACACAACACGGCACTGGTCACACAGGGATACAAAGGATCACGTTTGGTTGGAGGAATCAGGGCGAGTGTTTCTGCAGCATCCGGAGGGATGGATGGGTGTTTCAGTGCAGCATGGCTGGGGTCAGGGGAGACCGCATTCTGATGGGAGCTATTTCCCCCGACTGAGGTTTTGTGGGAGTTTTTCATCTTCCTGAAACACAGAGAATTGAACGAGGTTTAAGATTGCCATGAGTGGTTTAGTTGGATATAAGGAAAAACTTAGTGAATTATGAGGATGGTTAAATACCAAAGGAGGGGACCCGGGCTGAATGAGCTTTTCTGAAGGGCTGCACAGGGAACAGCAGCAACTCTGACCTGAATAGTCCTGTCCAAACCCGTCCCTTTCCCCTTTCACCCGAGAACTTGATCAACCCCCTCAGGAAGCTCAGGCTCACCCACCACCGTCAAGGCCAGAGTGGGTTTCTCATTACCCTCCCTCCCATGGCCGCCGCAAGAAAAGAGGGAGTGGCCTGGCTCTGAGCCCAAGGAGCTTGCCAACCGTTGTGTTCCCAGCGCCTGCTGTACTGTGTGTGCTCAACAAACATTGGTGAATGAATCGAAGGCACTGGTTCTCCAAATTGTTTGTGCGCTTGCTGGCCATGCCTGTGGCCTATCCGGGAAATCTCTCCATGTTCACAAACTCCTGCCCGGACAAATGTTGCTGACTCAGCCACAGCGTCCTATGATGTCAGCTGAGTTACCTTTGGTGTTCAGGATGAAGAAAAAGTGCTTTCTTTCCATCAGCTGCTCTTGGCCAGCTCCTTGGGCACGGGTAGCAGGGGGAATTATTAATAGCACTTAGGACAGATTTGTGGGTCCTCTCCTGCGTTAAGAGCCCTCAAGGAGAAATTCCAGACATGCTCACTTGCTGAGAAAGAACAATTCTAGCCAGGACTAATATGCTTTTGTACATCCTGGGGGACAGTAACCACTGAGTAGGACAGATCTGATGTTGCTTAAGTGATTCTGTGATTATAGTTATTTCTCCCTAATGCTTTGGTCCCTTGAAATGTGACATTGAGGGCTTTGAGTCATCCAGCAGTCTGGCCAGAGGCAGCAGCAGTGTCTGCAACATGAGATAATATTTAATTTTTGAGTGTAAATGCCTGCCTCCTTGAGGTTAAATATTTACTATCTTTTTTTTTTGCAAATGCTCTTTTGTCCCTCTTTGGCTCGCAAGTAATAGGTACCCAATTGTCTTCGATTATGACAAGCGGGAGCTGCAAAGGAAGGGACACATGCATTCCGAACACTGCAAAAGGAGAAAATGCCAAATGATGGCCAGTTTTCTCATTACTTAAGATCCTCTCTGATGGCTACATACAAGGGATGCTATCAAGAGTTTCAGAAACGGCACTCTTTTGTGCTTTGTCAATTGCTTTTATAAAGCCCTCTGCACACTCTCTAAAAATAGGGCTTTTTCTGTCCAATGTGACTACCAGTTGCTTGAGGCTCTTCCTGTCAGTGTCCTTTCGAGTCTCCCACCCCCAGCTCAGGCCTGGCACTGTACTGGGCTCACAGTGAGTGTCCCTCTCCCCAATTTGCATTTCTAGGGTAGTCCTCTTATCTACTTCTCCTGTGACCCTCCTTATCACATCCGCTTTTGCTGGTGGGTGGGATGCGAAGGCAAAGCAAGGCTGGGACACAAGTGTTACCAACTCATCATCACTGTGCTCACCTCACGGCAATTCCACGCTACCGGGGTGAGACGACACATAGAAAGCATCTTTAGCTCCACTGCTTCCACTGGGGGTAGAGGGAGACTGCAGGCAGCACCGCCTGTTTTCACTTTCTTTGCTCTTGGGAAACAGAACTAGACATTGGTATCTTCTCATAATTCCTTAGTCTAATTTAGCTCTATTTTATTCATCCTAATGTTCTACTTTAAACACCTTTGGCTCATTGCCACAAATAAGCTTCATCAAAACCCACAAATGAAATCTCCAAGAAAACCAAAGAAAGTTGAGTTAGAGAGTATTTCTTCTCTGCATACCACCTGATTTTCTTTAAAACATCCTGACTTTGGTATTTGAGATGCTCATTTTTTTCTGACTGTTCTAATGCATTTTAGATTACCCCACCTTTATAATTTTACTAAAAAAAAAATCTGCAAACAACAAAAAAATATTTTTAGACTTAGTTTGCTAGCTAGGTTTCACTATACAAAGGCTAGACTTGTAGACGTGATCTATGAGACATTCCTCAAACTTATTTAACCAAGTTTCAATCTTTAACCAGACCTAAATAATAAAGAGGATGATTATTTCTTGCACAACAAACTTGACTGTGCAGAAAAGAATTGCTCTGGGAGAGTATCAAGTAAGCAGAAGGATAAAGGAAAAAAAACAGACTGAAAAATGTTTTGTACCTGCAGTGGATTTGAAAAAAGTAAATTTAGCATTTTTCATTAGAATGTGGGAACAGAATGGCTCCAGGTCTTGGTATGTTATTTAAGAAGGAAAAAAAACCACAACATGCTCTGTTTAAATCCTAATTAGAATTCATAATTAAATTGCTCATAGCACTTTAGACTAGGAGATATGCCACAGGATAAGGGACTGGCTTCAGGACAGCCAATAAAATACACAGCCCATGGTGTTAAAGGTCTTGTGTTCTTGGGCAAGAAATTGAAAGGAAGACCATAACCTCCTGCTGGAGTTCTATTGGTAGGAAATCTAAGCCAATTCACCAGACTTTTTGGACTTCTCAATATATCCCATTATACTTTTAATGTCTATATGACTGGTAAAGGCTAAGTCCCAGGCAGCATTGTGGAAAGAACCGAGTTTGGTTGGGCAACATAGTATTATATCGTATAGCATTGTATTACCAGAAGCAAAGCAAACATGTAAACGCTAAAAACCCTCCTTGTCATCTACATACTCTTCCATGTGGAACTTTTAGTGCATCAAAGAATTCCAATGTAGACTCCCTTATCTAACCCTCCTTAAGGGTTATCTAGGTCTTAAGGTAATAGTCCTTTCATCTTCATTTCTATCTGTACCATCCAATTCTATAGGTAGCAGCAACCTGAGGTTATTTAAATTCAAGTGAATTTAAAGATAAAAGATTCAGCCCCTCAGTCACACTAGCCATTATTTAAGTGGCTACATGTGGCTAGTGGCTGTATTGGACAGTGCAGATTTAAAACATTTCCATCATCACAGAAAGTTCTGTTGGCTAGCATTGCTTATGCTGCTATATATATGAAGTGGCAGGTTATCTTATTCTCAATATTCTGTTGGCAGATATTGGCATAGCAAGAGCAAGTGACTTAAGGACTGACAACAGGTTAAGTTTTGTACATAAGATTTAAACTGACATCTCTGGGACCCTAGTCTGGAAATCTTGTTTGGTTGTTCTTCTCTGAACAGTATCTTACGTGAAAAGCGATTTTTGTCTTCCAGTTGCAAATTACCTGCCCCCTGGTTGGTTTGAGCTAGAAAGATCTTGCCAGAAGATCTCTTAGTTTAAGCTGGAATACATTACTTTTTCTTTGTACGTATGACTTTAAATATTTTAATTCAATAATTTACATCAATGTAGTAGGCAGAAGTTCCATTTTGTTTAGGTCAACATTACTTGATGTATCCAAAATGAATATGCAGTAAGATAGCTTAAATGTGTTTAGTAGCAGAGAAAAGGTGATTCTTATTTTGAAGAAATAAAATGCTAAGACTAAGAACTGATCTAACACTGTGAAGAATACTAAGGAGGATAATAACAGTAGTAATAACAGCAAACACATATGTTTACTATGTGCCAGGTATGTTCTAAGTGCTTAACATATATTAATTCTATATTAACTCATTTAATCCTCACACCTATCCCATGAAACACTAGTATGTTTCTCTATTTTAGGAATAAGGAAATTGAGGCATAGAGAGAATTAAGTAGCTTGTCACAAAGGTAGAGCTAAGATTTGGACCCGGGCAGTGGGGCTCCGAACTGTGCTCAAGGTCACCAGGCTATACAGGAGTCTTCCTTATCAGCGGGGGATACATTCTACCCCGGTGGATGCCTGAGACCATGGATAGTACTGAACCCTACATTTAGTTCTTTTCCTATACATACGTACCTATGCCAAAGTTTAATTTATAAAATAGGCACAGTAAGAGATTATCACTATAACTAATAATAAAATGGAACAATTATACTGTAATAAAAGTTAAGTGAATGTGGTCTCTTTCTCAAATATCTTATTGTATATAATATTTTCATACTGCAGTGGACCGCGGTTAACCGAAATTGTGGAAAGCAAAACCGCAGATGAGGGGGGACTATTGTGCTACAAAGCCACTAAGCACTGAGAAAAATCAGGCCAGCCTTTCTAGACTCCACCAGCCAGTGCCCTTTATGATTTATATTTCTAAATTCAGGGAACATGCTCATTTCATAATTAGTATGCATATCTTTCTTTTCTGCATCTTTATTTTTTTTTATTCGTTAGTATCGTGCTGAAATTATAAACACAGTTTCCCCCGACCACAAGTCACTTTTAACAGCTGGTGCCAAAAATGAGGTTGATATTATACCAAACATAAAATCAGAATTCTAATCCTGGATCTAACAGATCATACTGAAATAAAAGTCTTTTTTGCTTCACAGAGCTATTAATATTTTCATACTCCAAACTATTTGGATTTGTTTTTATTTTAATAATTTCTTTCCAAGTTTGTGCCAGGGGCACGTAGTACACCAAACCAAAAATCATAATTACAGCTATTGAAAGCCTATTTTTTAAGAACGTATTAATAAAATTTGGGAAGGTCTCAAAGAGAATTGGTGGCTTCCAAGATTTGCTTCTTTTTTGGACAATTCTACCTTGAAATAGTACCAGGAACTTGAAACCCACATTATAAAATTTCATCCTGAAAATAGCCACTTAATTAGAAAAAATTAAAAAGATTTCCCCCCCAAAGGTTTTATTTTTTAATTTTTGGTTTTTCAGTCACCTGATACTAAAACTCTAGGCTAGAGTCCAGAAATCTAGTTTAATTCAGTCATTTTACAGACAAACTAAGGTCTAGAGAGGTGACGTGACTTGCCCCAGGTCGCAGAGCTAATTCATCAGAGCTAAGAGTAGAACCCGGGCTTTCTGGTTCAGCTCTTTCCACACCTGCTAAAAGGATGAGGGGTCCTGCACACCACTCTGGCAATTTTTCCTAAGGCGTATGTTGCCAGATGCTGACATGACCATACAGGTTGTACACTGCATACAACTGGGCTGTGTCTAAAAGGATGTCATTCACGGCGGACGCCATAGATTTGTGCATGTTTTACAATAAAGTTCTGGCTGTTAGCAGTACAATGTGCTGTGCTGGGGTGATAAAAGCTCATGAAGGCATGCAATCCTGGAGAGACTCAAGTTGCCAATCACTTCTCATTCTCAGAGGCCACGTGATCAGGAAAAAGACCCTCATTTTTTAACTTCCTCTATTTTCCTTTGAATCAATGTTGACACTGAAGAGAAGAAGGCAAAACACAAGCAAAGAAATTGAGAGATTTATTTAAAAAGGAAATTCCAGGGAATGTACCCTGCTTCATCTTAGAAGCTGCATCCAACCCAATTGCCTGTATCATCAATATCTGCAACCCTGTGATCCCTGATGTTAAGAAATCATGATCTTGAAGCACTGAATGATCCCCAGTCAAGGAACAGCTAAGTTGTATCTAGTATCTGTGTTAATATGAGAAATACATTATATTTTATAACGGTCTTCAACCAGTATTAAAATAGGAAAAAAAGGGGTTTTCTGGCTTTCCAGAAAAGTCTATTCCCTGAGCATTCCAACTAATTGAGGTTGTGTTATAAAAAGACTGCTCTTTCTAGACAATTAAGTCTAGTATTATATAACTCATCAAGTAAAAAGCAAACCAGTCAAAGATCTGCCCAACTTAAAACATTAAGATATTAAACATGATTTTTTTTAACTTTTAGAAACAATGTAAAATGTCTGTGTTATACACAGTCATGCACATATTAAAAAAACCCAAATGAATCTCCAATTTTTCTATGTAATTGCTAGCTGTTCTTTGGGTCAATTAAATACTAAAACAATAAATTAAAATTGCTTTAGCACAGGAAGAGACTGATAAGTGGCCGATATAACACAACAGGATGTTTCTGCCCTGCTAGACTGTAGGTTCTCAGAATCCAGGAGACTGGACATGGCAGGGGACACTTTCAAGTTCATCTCTAGAAGGACTCGTTTTCTACTACCACGGATAAACCCTGCACCAACTGATCAGACCTCCCAATGCCCAGCTCAGAATTCCAGGCCCGTGTCGGAGAGCAGATGGTGTATTTTGGAAGAGAAGCAGTCAAACTCGCTAATTCAATGATCTCATATATGGCTATCTTGAAAGAAAAGAAAAAGTTCAGCAAAAGAAGACACAACAACAACAACAAAACAATGAAAATGTTAAGTATGAGATAAAGAATTTGGTTTAAGAAGGAACAAGAAAAAAAATCTTCCTGGCTGGCTAGGAACCCAATTATTTTTCAAACTAAATTTTTAAGGGAAAAAACCCCCATTTTCCAAAATATCATATTACAGGAATCAATGTAATGATAAATGGACTCCACATAAGTTTCATATTTGATCCCTATGAAAAAGGAAACTATTTCTGCCAGTTGGATCGTCCTTTGAAGTCTGTAGTGCATTCATTACAAGGTTAAAACCGTGTGTAGGCATTTCGTTGTTGCTGCTGTTGTAACGGTTGCTGTGCTTGCTGCTGTTGTAGGCGAATTTGCTGGGAATAAGGATCTTCCAGGGACTTTACAAATATGGTAGTTCTGGGACCAGTCTTCCATACAATGCCATTGGCATCTTTCACTGAAGATTCCACTGTGATGTTGTGTGTGCCAAGGATAGCGAAGTTCAACAGAAACTGAGTACTGAAGTAGTCATTATGAGGTTCAACCCTCTGCTCCATCTCATTGGTCATATTGTCAATGGGTATCTGGAATGAAAGAATTGTTAAATGACAACAATAGCTGACATTTATTCAGTGCTTAGTATGAGCCAGGCCCGTTCTAAGAGCTTATTTAGTCCTTGCAAACAACCAAGAGAGAGGTACTACTATCATCCTTGTTTCATAGATGAGGTGGCTGAGGTAGAGGTTAAGTAATTTCTCCAAGATGACACAGCTAACGAGTGGTGGAGTTGGAATCTGAAGTCCGCAGGCTAATTCCCGAGCCTGCCTCCTCACTGTCCTTCAGGAGAATGAGCTCCCAGAGCCTTCTTCACCCCTTTACACGCTGGCCTTTCTTCCTCACTTACCTACCTGACCCAATCTCCAAATCCCCATCTTTTTTTAGTCTATGATGAGATATTCGGGAGAAACAGGATGAAACCACCTGTTCCAGGAGTTTAAAATCTAAGAGGTTGAAAAAGAATATAATACTAAGTAAATTTAAGTTAGGTTTTTTCTCCTAGTCTGATTTTGTATTACTTAAGTAATGTAGTGGTTCCTTACTCCTTTACCAAATTAACTTTAGAACTTGTACACTGCTCACTTAATAATCAGTGTCTTGTTCAGATTGGTAGTATGGTATTTTATAAAACTCATTTATGGGCTCATTCATTTATTTAGCCAGACACTCATGCCTTTGTCCTTCAAAGAACAGAATAAAATCTGCTGGTGTACCCTTACCTGTATTCAAGATGAAGCATGGGAAGAAAAAGACTTATTCTGAGAATGCATATAAAGGTAATCTTAATGGATATTTGACCAGATTGCTCTATGTTTATGTGTGTTTCTGTAGTATAATTAATTATATAAATGTGCCCTTCTGCTTTGTGTCTCAATGAGCAGTTATCATGAGGTCAATTTTCCAGAGATATTTATCTGTAACATTAATGAACTGAAGTCACCAACCAGTGTAAGATCTTAGAATTATTTATAGTATAGATACCTTTTTCCCCCTCACTTTCAGCTTCTGTAGGGCTTTTATTTCCCTAAAGAATATGCCTAACAAAGAATTTCCTTAAAAGGACCAGAAGCAGGCCTAGGCAAAACGATCATCCTGAAAGGCTGCATTTTAAGTTGCAAACTCACTGTGAGAAATATCACAAAGCAATCAGGTACTACACAGCTTATTGTACCAGCTTCTGACTTTAATCAATGCCTCTTGAGAGGTAAGTCAACAAGCAGGAGACCAGTGCTTCTAGGTTTAAATGTTTTTTTCTTAACAGCAGAAATTATATACAAAAAACAAAGAGAATCATAGTTATTGTTTCAAAGTGAGGAGAGAGGTGCAGAAGGGATAAGTTAACTATGTCTCATTATAACCTTCTGTGACAGCAGAGATCACCCAACCACAATAACAGCTGTACTCTAAGTACAGTAAATTATTTTTTTCATCATTCAAAAAATACTTATTGAGTGGTACAAGGTGCCATGTCATGTGTCATAGAAGTCAAAGGAGAGGAAAAAAAGAGAATGAAGGCTGAGCCATATCAGAGAGTGGACAGATGGCCACCGTAAAGAAAGTAGTGACGGCTTAAACCAGACCTTCCCTTGGCTTTTTAGCCTGAAACATCTGCAGAGAATTAAATGCTCTCTTTTTATACCTTCACTGATAACCCCTTCTTTGCTATGGGACTTTGGTTCAAACATGCCACAGCAAACCTGGAAACAACCAATCTGGGCATCTGAACAACTTTGCTAATACAATTGTGGACTTGTTCCTTGCTCCATTTACTGTGGCTAAACCACCAAGGAATTGGAAAGAGATATCTAAAGAAAGGAACATTCTATGTTTAGAACATTGGTATTTCATGGGCACAGATTCAGCATCTTGGCTCTGGCTACTAACATAAGCTTGATTGTGGTTACTGCTTACCTACCTCGTAACTTCTCAAAGTAGTAAATCTCTAGGGTTACATCCTTACGGCAAGATTTTACCTTATTTGACCACTATATATTAATACTGTATACATTTTTAAAAATGCTAACATTTATTTAAGATAGAGAAAAATAAATAGAAGTATGCTTTTTTGGGGGAGGGCTTGGGTGGGTTAGGGAGACACTTATTCTCTACTCCTGATGTCTCCCTCCATGTGGAGGGATCTTTCATTAGATTAGCAGTACTGGCCTCCAGGGGAGGAGGTGAGTCTTACTGATTGGTGAGTTTTAGGGTGGGAACTAGGCATGGGAAGATAAGTACCTTCTCTTTTCCTTCTTTGGGCATCAGAGTACTCCTCCCTGCCATAAATTTTACCCGGGCAGGCTCTCAGATGTACTGGCAGAAGGTGGGTAGGAAAATTTAATTTGGAGGTCTAAGGTTAGGAAGTCCTTTCTGCCAGGCACCTGAGTTAGGTTTCCCACAACTCTAACAGTAATAGAACTCATATTTTGATATCTGTTGCCTGGATGCTTTGTCTATTAACTGATTTAGGCAGGGAAAAGAGAAGTGTTGTTTATTAGCCCCCTCAAACCTCAATATGTGCTGTTAATTTATGTCCATCTGATCGTGTTGGAGGTGTAATTGCAATCTGCTTAACCACGAAAAACACTGGAAAATTTCCATCAATGAGTTCATAAAATGTGTATCACAATTCTGCCTCTTCTCTAAATTACCTTGTAGTCTTGTCCAGATTTACTCTGTAGTGTGGAAGAAACATTCAGACAGACAGACTGAATTTTGCGGAAGAGTCCAGGTTTCGATCCGTGCTGAACCACTCCCTCCACTTTTAGCGCCAGCTGCTGGTTATTCTGGACAGCGATGGGCTCTGCTGGGTTCCGGGGGGATGGTGACAGGGCAAGCTGGAATGACAACGTTAAAATAAATGCCAATGATTAAGAGCAAGCTTCCTTCTGATGAACATGTCTGTGCTAATCATTGGTTACAGGCTAACACATTCGCATGTGTACACCCCCAACCTCTGCATGACCCAACTGTGGTGGGCCAACCAGGCAGATGTACCTTTGAGTCCTAATGCCTCCTTTAAAATACCACTGTGTTTTTCATCTCAAATCTCAGTTCTGTTTGAGGGTAACAGAGAGAGAATAGCAAAGGCACTGTTCTAGTTTCTCTGGTGGGGCATTTCTTTAACAACGAACCACGTCCTAGTAGGGAAATACACTATGTAAATTTTCATGTCCAGCTGCCGGTCTCTTTGGTCTTAGGTAATTTTACATAGACTAAATTCAAATGTAAATGAACTACAATTACCTCCACAATGAAGTCGCCATGGTATAAAAAAGTCAATATCCACAAATGAACCAAATGACATTTTAAACCTCTCATTAGAGCAATTTTTTAAAAAAAAGTATGAAAAATTCCAAATACACATCAATTACAGAAAGCTCAAGTTTTGCTAAATGAGAAGATGGAAGAAAGGAGTCTTTTTGATAATGTTGTTGAGATACTAAACTAATCAACCCTGGAGACATCCTACCTTAGGAGTTCTTATCTAGATAATCAAGCTTCCTTATTATTCAGGAAATTCTGAAATGGAATGCTTTGTTCATTATAATCAAAAGCATTTGAATGGATGCAAAAGTTCACTGAAGACATTAACTGATAAGGATAATCCAAGAAATCTCTCAGAAATGACAATTCTCCCCTCTTCCAATAATGCCATTTTTTGAATCAAAAATAGTTTTCAAATTTTGAGTGGCTTGAATACTTCAACATACTAATTCCATTCACTGGCCAGCCCCTCAAAACTTGTTATCCAAAGGCAAAAGTGCTTTGGAGGTAGGACTGGTGATGTTTTACGGGACCTGATTCATTCTAGGCTG
>NW_012137080.1:3470678-3486789 GCF_000956105.1 Propithecus coquereli | reverse complement strand
GTTAAGAGCCACTAGACATATTATTATGTAATTATATTAGATACTAAAACATACAGTAACTATCATAGGGCAGAATACAGTAAAGAGCATGGTTAGAAGCCAGAGCAGAGTCTAGGCGCTTGAGGCCTGACAGCAGGTCCTATGGGGAGTTCAGCTTTGAGCAGGCTCTTTCATCCCATTTCCACTAGGTGCCTTCTCTGTCTCTACGGCCATCAGTCCTCAGCTTATAAGCAATGGTGGAAACTTACGAGATAGAATTCAGATGAAAGATGACTATATAGTCTGTCTCTATGGAATCCTGAAATTTTAATAAAATGCCTTATTTCTAAAATCTATTTCACACATTTTAAAAATCACAGCATAACTTCAGAGGAATAGAAACACAAAGACTGAAAAGCATCTTTTAGATTTGTCATCTTAGTGAAAAGTGGTCATAGAATCAAAATTTAAGAATTCAAAGATAGTTTTAAAATAACCCAGTCTAATCCTCAATTTTGCTGACGACAAAGGTCACACAGGTAACGGAACAAGCTAGAACTAGAACCTAGGTTGCCTGACTCTTCAGTGATTTTGTTCTATTTCACCAATGACTTACAAACTTCGTAGAAGAAAAATTAAAGCATGAGCAGAAGACTTAACTTTGGGCAAACCAGAACCATTCCTGCTTGGTCTACAACCCCCTCCTCAGTGACCACCCCCAGGGCACCCCAGGCTGAAAACCACTGCACTATATAGTGGGCAGCCTGTCCTTCTACACTCCTGCTTCCAGGCAGGGTGCTCATGCTATAAACATTTTTAAAAAGCTGGGTGTTAAGGCTAAAAGCCAGAAAAATCCACTCTTTATTGGGTTCAGGCAATTGAACATTTTGTGCCCAAAAGACTCATAGTGCAAATGCCAGGTCTATTAATTGACATAACCACAACACAGATTTAAATACATCAGTTCTATTTCTTTAGGGTTAACTGTTAAAGCAGCACTATTCATCTTCCTGCAACAAGGAATCTGGAAAGCATTTGCAAGAACATACTACTGTGGTGGGACCTTTGATGCCACAATAGTGTTCATGGGGAGAAACATGTTTAAAGGGTGGACTTAGAGAACCACAAGTGACTTCAGGCTGTTTCCTGGCAGAAAGCTGCTATTTTGCCTTTTAAAGGGATGAATGCAGATTTTGCAATCCCCCAGTGGAAAAGTGTGGACTGCTTCTGAGGTCCATAGCCTTTTGGGTATACCTCCATAGGTATGTTAGTGGATCACTATTAAAGAAGCAGTCTGAAGATGTGAATTATGTCATTTAAACTTCACAGTAATCATATGAAGTATGTATTTTTTTCCATTTCGTATTAAAGGGATGTTAAGTAATTTGTCTAAAGTCACAGAGCTACTGAGTGGCAGAGGCAGAATCTGAACCTAGTTCTGAATGAACCTAGGGCTCTTTTCTCTCCACTGAGTCTCTGGACTGAAACTTCCCATTCTCTTCATTATATTCAGTGATTCAACTCCATCAAAATGAAGTTACTGTTTAGCATCTATTTAATTTCTCAGGGTGGAGTTTAGAGGGACATGAAAACAATCACTATCTCACACAGGTGTGTTTCCTTCAAAGACGGTCTTTACAATGTCCCTAAGCAACCAATCTCAGTGTCACTCCAGCAAATACTACTGAGAATTTGACATGGAAAGCAGTGTGTCAAGGAAATTATCCATCTAATTTGGATACATTAGTTAAATCTGTAACTCTTTAAGGACACATCCTGCCAACTCACTCTAAAAACTTGATAAGGGTTGAGAGTACAGAAGGAGAAGAGCAGAAGCCAGGAGACAGCTACAGGGAATATCAGCATCTAATGTGTGAGAAGGGGAAGAGAAACTCTCCAAAGTGTAAAGTTCAAAGATTGGATATATGGACTGAATGTCTATGTTCCCCTAAAATTCGTATGTTGAAGCCCTAACCCCCAATATTATAGTATGTGTGGAGGTCATGTCCTTAAAGACGGGGAAGAGAGACTAGAACTCTCCCCTCCTCCCCACCACCACCACCACATGAAGACACACCAGAAGGTGGCTATCACCAAGGCCAGGAAGAGAGCCCTCACCAGGAATTGAATGGGCTGGCACCTCCATCCTAGACTTCCCTGCCTCCAGAACTGTGAGCAATAAATGTCTGTTGTTTAAACCACCCAGTCTATGGTATTCTGTTCTAACGGTCTGAGCTGAGACACTGGGGAAGGTCAGAGAGGGAGGAGAGAACCTGCATGAGACTGTGTCAGTCTGCCCTGCGACTGGGAAGTCAGGGGAGCAGAGGTAATAAAAAGCGAGCGCTTGACAGTACCACAGGCAGCAGAGACTCCGTAGGCTAAAGGCTAAGAAGTATACTGACAGACATTAATGCCATCACCTGGCAGGAACTGATTTACTTCCAGTCAGATGACAAGCCCAGTCCTTTCTGTTTAGTTGGCCAGTGGATTTCAACCTGAGCAGCATGACAAAATCACCTGGGAGTGTTTAAAAGTACTAATGCCTGGGCCTCAATTCCAGAGATTCTGAGTGAACTAGTCTGGGCGAGGGCCTGGACACTGGGGTATTTTTTAAAAAGCTCCCTTAGCGATTCTAATGTGTAGCCAGGGTTGAGAACTATTGCAATTTCAGTTATATTGTTAAAAAGGAAAAAGAAAAGTTTCGTCTGCATTCTGGTAGAGCAGATTTTATACGGTAAGGTGGCTATGAGCAGTTACAGATGTGCTAAGTGCGTTCATGGGTTATCTCATTTAACCCCCACCACAGTGCTGTGAGGTAGGTACTATATTAACCCTGTTTCATAGATGAGGAAACAGGCACAGAGCGGTTAACTTGTTGAGCTCACATAGTAAGTGCAGAGATGTGGAAAAACCCACTGCCACTTTAAAAAAGCTCAATAAAACAAATGCCACTTGCCATGTAAGAAACAGGAGTATATTTCCGATTGAGTGATTCTACCTCCTCCAAGACATGATTATATACAGACATCATTCTTCTCTCATATTCACTATCAGCATGGGCTGCTGCCGTAGATCCATATTCCTGGAAACTGAAGGAAAGATCAGCATCAGTTAATCAATCAAAATAGTAACTATTTTAACGCCTAAACAATATCAGGAAACATGGAAACATGAAAGTGTTTAAACCTTGTTGCTGACATGACGCAAAAGAGACATAAGACATTTGAAAAGGTAACCATCAACTGAGCCAGCAGGTAAGTGCCAAATTACCAATAAAGATATATAAATAATAGGTTAGAATATGGAGGGAGATGAGGAAAGTCATGGAAGAGAATAGTCGTGAATAAATCACTGGGATGAAAAAGATTTGGAGAGATGGAAAGTACAGGGACATTCATGGCTGGGGAAATGGCATGAATGTGAGGCATGGAGGTGAAACACACAGACAGGAATGTTCAGGAAAAAGCTCGCATACGAAGCGTGCTGGGAAAAGTTTAACCTAGAGTTCTTCCTTTTCCCTCTACTGCTTCAAATCCCCCAACATTTCTGAAAATATTTTAAGTGAGAAAAGAAGGCATTCTTTTCTCTTGCATTCTAACTAAACTTTTGACAATGCAACGTAGGTAATTTAAATACGCTGGGCACAATACCGCTCTTACTATTCCCTAGTAACACTTTAATGCCTATGAGGTGCAAAGCGCTTCAGCTAGGTACTTTACCCAGGTTATTTCACTTAATCTTCACAACCACTCTTAAGAAAAAGGCATAATTATCTACCTATAGTTTATGCATATGCGGCTCAGGGAGATGAAATATATTCACAGAGCTAGGAGTGAGTGATTAGGGATTCATGTGTCTGCCTGGCTCCAACGCTCTGTTCCCTGCTCTGTACTGTATCTTAAGTTGCATTAAGACAAGAATTGAAGCTCATTTTTATGATGGACTTTATGGACAACTATACAAATAATTTGCTAATAAAAAATTCCATTTCTGGCTTTTTATTTCTGTAAATGAGATTTATTCTTCCTCATAGTTCATGTAAGTAGAGCCATACAATACAAACTCTTTTGTGTATGCTGTAAGGTAAAGTCAATATTCTTTTTTCCTCCTATATATTTAGTTGTTCTAGCACAATCTATCGAAGACTCTTCTCCTCCCACTGAATTATCTTGGCATCTTCAACAAAAATCAAGTGACCACACCAGTGTCTATTTCTGGACTCTCTATTATACCCTTAAACCAATATCACACTGTCTTAATTACTATAGCTTTAAAGTAAGTCTTGAGATTAGTAGTTAAATCCTCCCATTTTAGTTTTTCTCTATTCTACAATGTGGTGAATTACATAGATTGATTTTCTAATGTTAAACCAACCTAGCATTCCTGGGATAAACCCTATTTAGTCTTAATGTATTATCCTTTTCTGTATTGCTGGATTCAATTCGTTTATGTTTTGTTAAAATTTTTTATGCCTACATTCATAAAGAATATTTGAGTTTGTCCTGTTCACTTAAATTAGCAAATTTATTGGCACAAAGTTATTATACTCTTATTATGCTTTAAATGTCTACAGGATTTGTATTGATACTCTATTTCCAATATTAATAACTTGTATTCTTTTTCTTGCTCAGACTAGTTTTATCAATTTTATTAATCTTTTCAAAGAATCAGCTTTTGCTTTCACTGATTTTCTCTATTGGCTTCTTTCACAGCCCATTTTTGAGAGGCATCCATGGTTTTCAGATGTCCTGTTGAATGATCAACAGGCCATTCATCTTTATTGCTGAGTAATATTCCATTGTATGGATATACAATTTATTTATCCATAAGCCTGTTGAGAAACATTTGGATTTTTCCAATTTTTGTTGTTATGAATAAAGCTGCTAAGAACATTTGTGTAGAAGTCCGTGTGGAAACATATTTTCAATTCTCTTGAGTAAATATGTAGGAGCAGAATCGGCAGTCATAAATAACTGTACGTTTAACTTTTAAGACACTGCTGAACAGTTTTCCAAAGTGGCTGTATCATTTTGCATTTCCAACAATATACATAAATTTAAGCCCCTCCACATCCTCACCATTTGGTATTGAAGGTCTTTTTAATCTTAGCTGTTGTAGTGGGTGTAGGATCTCATTGATTTAATTAGCATTTCCCTGATGACTAATGATGTTAAGTATCTTTTCATGTGCCTGTTGGATATTAGCATATGTTCTTTCTTGAAGTGCCTGTTCAAATTTCTCACCAATTTAAAAAAATTGGCTTGTCTTAAATTGTACAGTATTCTTAATATATTCTGCATACAAGTATTTTGATAGAATATGTTTGAGACTATTTTATTCCTGTCTGTAACTTGTCTTTTCATTTTCTTAACATCTTACAAAGAGCAGAAGTTTAAAAATTTAAATCCAATTCAAATTTTTCTCTCATGGTAACTGTTGTTCCTGCCCTTAAGAAATCTTTCCCAACTTCAAGGTCATGAAGAGTTTCTCCGATGCAGTCTTCTACAAAGTTTGGAGCTTTATATTTTGGTCTATGATACAACTGGAATTTGTGTGTATGGTGTGAGGTACGGTCAAGATGTTTTTTCCTATATAGTTATCTAGTAGTTTATTTCTAATTTCCTCTTTGAGGAAAGTGACCTTGGAATCTCAGGCCTTATTAGATTGAAATTATAGACAGTGAAAACACATATTCTGAAACACAATACCATAATGGGAAAAAATAATGTATCATTTTTTAATAAAAAACACTAATTTTGAAGAGTTAATTAGTTATTGGGGGAGGGGGAAAATTTTTAATACAGCAAAACCAGGACTATTTTGGTTCAGGAAGCCAAAGAATAAAAATGTCAAGTTCAAGCTTAACTGTATCATTAATTCAATTTTTCAAAAATGTTTAGTTATACTATATAAGAAATTGTGAATATTCAAAGAATTCCTTCCCAGTTATTTTTCCAAGTCAATGTTTTAAAAATAGGAGGCAGGAGGTAAGTAGACAATGAAGTCAGAAAATCTACGTTTTTGTCACTAATTATGTGACCCTGGGAAAATGCTAAAAGAATTCTTCCTCTTTTTCTTCTATAGTATCTCTTCTAAAACACTATTATGATGATTAGGTAAGATAACGTATTTGAAAGTATTTTGTAATGTAAACTATTATTAGAGTTACCTTGCTGATTCTGGATCCAAAATCAGGGCTTCTATTGCATGAGATATCAGTAAACAGCTCTGTTGCTGTCTGGATTAATGTTAAGGTTATACATGAAAATAGAGATTTCCACTATAGATTTACATTATCTGAGTATTAAATGAGTCATGAGGACAATCATATTTTTAGTGAAGGTAATCATAACATTAACTCAGATGGTCTGGGGCTCTATTTTTCCCTTTTAAGGGAATCACTGCCTACAACAGTGATTCTCAAAGTCTGTTCTTAGAAGGGTACTTATGAGGCTGTCCAGTGTGGGAAGGGGGACCCAAGAAACAGGCCTATGATTCAATCACAGCAACTCTGTTTTTAATCTGTCTTAGATATAGGGGTTCTTCATAAGCGTTTGAGACAAACAAGCAAACAATAAAGGGCTTCACTGATAAAAATTAAAAACAAAAAAACAAAACCAATGGTCTATAGAACCTTTAGCCCAGAGGTTCCTAATCTGGGGCTTAAGGGATCTGTTAATCTCACTGAAGTTGTGTAAATTTTGGGTGTGTGCATAAGCCCATTTTGTAGGGCAGAGGGTCCATACCATTCATTAGGTTTCAATCAGCAAACCAAAATGCTAAGAACTACTGACTGGTAAGTCCACAACTCAAAAATAATTTCTCTTCCCTCCTTTCAAAAATAAATGGAAGTTGCTAAAAAGAAAATATAGTGAACTTAGAGAGGGCTAGGGAACAAAAGTGATGACTAAAACTACTAAACAGATCATTAATAACGGTGATGACACCTAGGGTTGTTAGCCATGAAGAAAGAAGGATGAGGGGAAGCAAAATGTTCTCTGGTTGGAAAATATAACATGCTGTAGGTGATAGCTAATAGGAGCACAAGGTATGCATCACTGGTAAGATACAGGCTTTGGATGCTCTTCCTGGAGGTGGAGAAAACCACCTGAATCACCATATTTTTAAAAAAACCTGGTTCAAGTCAAAAAGTAAAATTATTCTGCTTATACTAATTTCAAAGGGGAAATTATTAATTATGATAAGTCTGTAGGCTTATCTAACATATATTTTGTAGTTAAGCTTATCTGAAGTATTTAGTCTACATTTAAAAGAATACTTCCAAAGAACAAATAATACTGGGGTAAGCTTAGGATACAGTTCTACGTTCCTCAAAGTTGCCGAGTCAGCATCAAAAGATGCCTGGTAAAGATCCCCGTATCGGGAAGCAAGGCTTCGAAATTCTTCCGTGGACTGTTTCATCTGTAAAGAAGAAAACAATATCAGTGATGACAAACAAACATGCTATCATTATTGTATAAACAACACAAAAATCAAAACATAAAAAAGTCATCTTCAGACAAAAATTCAAATAATGAATTCTTTTCATTGTCATTCTATTCACCTTCATAAACTTTGTTACATAAAATCAACAAAAATGGCAAATGAAACCACAGATGTTTATAAGATCGTAATAATTAATATACAATATATAGAAACAAAAAAATTTGCATTTTATCTTCTTCAAGTTCCACTAAAATAATTAATACAGCTTAAAACATTCCTAAGTTTCTTTCAAACGCATGTCCTTTCTCTTTATATAAACTTGTTGCACCCACTAAGACGTCATCACACCGTCAATCACTATATCGTTCTAATAACACATCAGCCTATTTTTGGCAACACAGATGAGTTAATAAACGTGATGCTTATGTCTAAGTCAAACCACTGATTTTAAATTACAGAATTTTTCATCTCAAAACTAGCTTCAAAAACCTATAAAGTATAAATAAAAAGTACACTGAAAATAAAGTTAAGACCTGCCTGATTGGAAATGCGACCACACCTCTGGAGGTCATTTCCTAAGGTCATGGCAATTGTTGTGGCAATTGCGGGTGGAGGGCTTGTTTTTAGGCTATTACATGTACAGATCAGCTGAGAGAAGGCTTGTAGAAGGTCAATCCTGAGTTTTACAAATTCGCACTGAAAACTTAAAGGATTCAATGGTGTACTAGCAGCCTGGAGGAAAAAAAAAGAGAGATTTAAGAAAAAGTAAACATAACAACGAAGTAGGGTAGTACTCAGTATTTGTCACAGTTTGTACACAAGAGCAATACTTCTAACATTGATGGATAAACACCTAAATCATAAGGAGAATTATGTAATATTAGAAAGAAAAACGTATGAGCGTCAGCTCTGATGTATGTTCCATCAATATTCAAAGGTTCCTTATTTCCTGCATTCCCAGAGACTCTATAACGTGGGTTGGCTAGATTGTCGTCAGTAAGATATCACATAAGAGATGCTTTAAGGACATTACCGTTCCCCCAAGTCCCCTTATCACCTTCCTACCTTTCTAATCTGAAATTCCCACCACTGCAATCATTAACAGTATCTTTACAAGTTGGGGGCAGGGAGGAAAAGAAAGATAAGGGCAGGAGAAATATGTTTCTATCCAGTCACTTACAGCACACTGCCTCAAAGCTACCTTCTTCCATTGCTAGCTCAGATTAATTTTTAAAAGAATTTCTAAGTAGACACTTTAGAAAACAGAGAGAGGCCACCAAGGAAGTTACAATATACAGATAAGTTTCAGTGAGGATGGAGGGGTGTCAGGGCTAAGTCTTGGGTAGCAAAGAGTACCATTAGTTGGGTAGACAGGGTAAAGAATGGTAAGTCAAGCCAGGGTGGGCAGAGAACTAAGACAACCTTTAAGTATTTAGCAACTGTCCTAGTGGAGAACCAAGCACCATGTTTTCAACAAAAGGCATACATTAAAAATATGCTAACTTAACAATAAATGGAGGCATAGTGAAATTAACTTTCCTCTATGACATGACCCAGTTGAAACATATTGAGGCTGTTTCTTAGACACTATCTCAAACTACTCTTTCAGCAGAAGAGCCAGACATGTGATTTTGGGTTCTATTTTTATTTATTTATTTATTTTTTGAGACAGAGTCTCACTCTGTCGCCTGGGCTAGAGTGCTGTGGCATCAGCCTAGCTCACAGCAACCTCAGACTCCTGGGCTCAAGCAATTCTCCTGCCTCAGCCTCCCGAATAGTTGGGATTATAGGCGTGTGCCACCACACCTGGCTAATTTTTTTTTAATTTTTAGTAGAGATGGGGTCTTGCTCTTGCTCAGGCTGGTTTCCAACTGCTGGGCTCAAGTGATCCTCCCACCTTGGCCTCCCAGAGTGCTAGGATTACAGGCGTGAGCCACCGTGCCTGGCCCTGATTTTGGGGTTCTAAAAATTAGTTACAATATTATCCATCTGGCCAAGTATCACATATTGACCGTAGGACAGTTGTCTCAACTATTAAGTTATTAAGTGTAAAATGTCCAATTTCCTTAAGTACTAAGTTTGACAGTTAATATCTCTGATATTTCACTTTGAAGCTTCTTGTTTTATGTTTATAATGAAGGTATATCCTCAGTCTTTCAAATGCATGTTTGGGTTATCATTATCTTTCACATTTTTTTTTTTAGAGCAATTTTTGTGAAACCATGCATAAGTCAAAAATTTGTGTTATTTTCAAATGTGAGTTCCCTGGTGCAACCAATGCAATACAGACAGCTCGAAATATCAATGAAGTGTTTGGGAAGCATATGGTTAATGAATGCCAGTACCTCTATGGATTGAGAAGTTGTGTTCTGGTGATTTTAATCTCAAAAATGAGGCACATGGGCGACCTGAGACCAAGGTGGATAATGATGAGCTGAGAGCTGTAGTGGAAGCAAATCCATCTTAACCTACACGTGAATTAGCAGCAAGGTTTGATATTACTATTCCAACAACATTGGACCATTTGAAACAAATCGACAAGGTAAAGAAGCTGGATAGATGGGTTCTGCATGAATTAAACAAGCGTCAGAAGTCAGAAGAGAAATCATCTTGAAGGTTGCTTTTCTTTGTTGTAATGACATAAAAGCAAACCATTTCTACACCATATTGTTATGTGTGATGAAAAATAAATTCTTTTTGACAATTGCAAGTGTTCAGCACAATGGTTAGATAAAGATGAAGTGCCAAAACACAGACCAAAGCCGAATATTCATCAAAAAAAGCTAATGGTGTCTGTTTGGTGGTCCAGCGTTGATATGAAACCTGGTCAACTGATTACAATGGATGTCTACTGCAACCAACTGGACGAAATGATGAGGATGCTTGTGATTAAGCAGCCAAGATTGGTCAATAAAGACGGGCCAATACTCTTGCAAGACAACACTCAACTACATGTTGCACAAACAATGCTGCTCAAACTACAGAAGCTGGACTTGGAAACACTCTGTCATCCAACATATTCACCAGACCTTGCACCAACTGACTATCACTTCTTCCAGGCTTTGGACCACTTCATCCAAGGAAAAATATTCAATTCTCAACAAGCTGTGGAAAATGTCTTTTGCGATTTCATCGCCACTTGCTCTCCAGGCTTCTTTGCTGCTGGCATAAACCAGCTACCGTTAAGATGGCAAACCTGTGTTGACAGTTTAGGCGCATACTTTGATTAATTGTACTGTTTCTTGTTTGAGATATAATAAACTACACTTTTGATTCGAAATCAGACATTTCATATTTAATGACCTAATATTAAGTGTCAAATGATGTTTTATTATTTGGCAGCATTCACATTTTACTCTACAAAATAGCATGCTATTCCCTGCATCCTTTATAGGAATGTACACTTGCTTTAGTAGCCCTTTTAAACTGCCAAAGGTCCTTGATGAAATATTTTATATAAGGTAGAGTTAATAACTGTACTCAATATATTTAATTCTGTGGTTTTTCAACCTTTGGGATGTTTTATGCTAATCATGAAACAATATGGATTAGGACAGTAAAGAGACCATTTCAAATGTTTTAAATTTCTTAGGTGAGATCTGATTTGTTCTTATATGAGGACAGATTCCCCCACTTGTCTGCCCCTTAAGCTGCTATTTACTATTTTTAATTTACCGTTTGCCAGAAACTTTAGAAGGAATAGAAGTACAAGTAGTTGTATATAATACTGTTATACAAATACAGTACAGACCATCTTACCAGACAAAAAATACTGGCAGCATTGTCCTAACATGCATTATAAAACTGAAAGAGAAGCAAGGTGCAGTTATAACGAGCGAGATTTGCTGCTCCTCTGGATTTATTTCTGACTAACAAAAGATATTTGACTGATGACATAAGATGATAACCTTGAAGGTGACTGTCATCTTGGACCACGCTATAGTGAAGGAAAGCAATGTCAGATATGGTATATAACTTCAAAAAGAACACAGAACAGACAGATTTGTCATAAAGGTCAAAGACTTTAAAAGGTAATATTTTCCAAGAAAGATGGGAGATGTACAGGAAATAAAATTTAGACTATAGAAGTATGAATAATGCCAATGAAAAATAAAAGGGTATAATTTCCTTTGGTTTCCACTGGGGCTAAAGCTTAAATAGAGGTTGTGTTCTAATGTCAGTAAGTAAAGCAAACATCGTGTATAATCAAAATTACCCCTAAAGATTCCTCAGGAAGAAATTATTTCCAGTTAGTTCAACATAGCCAGATGAAGGAACAGTAAACTCAGAGTTCTCTTCTAATCCTCACTCCGGGGTATAAGCTAATTCAGAAGGAAGGCTAGGAGGACTGTCCTCACTATTTAAATAGCTTTTTTTTTTTTTTGCTAGAGTTAAATTTGTGTTAAATATGCAAATAATGCTACTTCACTGTATTTCTGATTTGTAGTACTTATCCTATTTTCTAAATGGAGTTAGCTAAAGAAACCAATGCAGCTGAAAAAAAAAAAAGCTACTTGATAAACTCATCACATTGTTGTGAAAGAAATCTTCAAAACTTTTTCATCTTGCAGAACTGAAACTCTACACTCATTAAACAATAGCTCCCTTGTTCCCCCTTCCCCAATGCCCTGGCAACCACCATTCTACTTTCTGTTTCTACGAATTTGACTATTTTAGATATTTCATATAAGTGGAATCATACAGTATATGTCTTCTGTGACTGGCTTATTTCAGTTAGTATAAGGTCAGTTTTTAAAAGAATAAGTCAAGCCTAAAGCAATAGAGAACTAGATTAAACCATCTCTCCTGCTAAGAATAAATGGGAAAATGGAACAAAATATTAAAATCATCTATTTGAAAGCATCAAAGAGCTACTAAGGCAACAAGGACAAGTTTGAAAACTGCTGCTGAGAGTCTAAAAAGCTGAGCAGAGATTTCAGCAGTCTCATAAAACTAGGATGGGCTGTGGAAAATATTTCAGGCTTTCCACTTTAACCTCAAAAGGCTATACCCTAGGAATTAGGAGAACCTGAAAATATGTTGGCCCTCACAAGGACTGAATCCTACTTTTGAATCAGTTCAATCCTTGGCTGAATTAAAGTGATCTTCCCTTGCCTAGGTGCCTGTCAAAAGCAAAGTAAAATAAGTTAAGGCTCTGGATGCTGTAGTCACTATCATTTTCTATACACACTGTCCAAAACTCAATAAAAAATAACCAGGCATACAAAAAAGACAAAATTCCCAAGCCAAGAAGGGAAAAAAAAAGTCAAAGATACAAACCAGTAGATCCAGACAGCAGAGATATCAGATATGAATTTTAAAATAACTATGATTAATATGTTAAAGAAATTAAATGACAAAAAAAAGAACCCTAGATAAAAACTGGAAAATATAAAATCAACAAATGGAAATTCTGGAACTAAAACATAATATATAAAACTAAGAACTTAATAAATGGGCTTAACAGCAGATTAGACACAGTAGAAGAGAGATTTACTGAATTGGAAGATGTTCAGAAGAAAACTTTTAGAAGGAAGTACTGAGAGAGAAAAAGATGGAAAATGCAGAAGAGAATGTGAGAGATATATGAGACACGGTAAAAAGAATTAATATAGGTACAGTTGAAGCCAACCATAACCTCAGAACATATCAGATGAGAAGGAAAATGCAGAGCAATAGGAACTCTTTATACACTGTTGGGAGGACTGTAAATTTATAAAGCCACTGAGGAAAACCTACTGGTATTAGCTAGTCAATTTGAAGATGCACATAACTTACACAACTCCACTCTTAGGTAACATCTTACAGCACTCTCTTTCAACAGGGGCAGGAATATCTTCAGTAGATCAAGAGATTAAGTATCTCTAGCCACCGACCATTATAGACAGTAGCAGTATCTCCCAACCCCCAATACTGTGACAAACAGAAACATCCCCACACACTTCCAAATTGGAGTAGAGGCAGACATACAACTCTGATTGAGGTACAGTACCCTGGAGAAAGGTTTTCAATCTCAGTACTATTGATATTTTGAACTGAATAATTCTTTATTGGGGGGGGCGGCAGCCCTGCACATTGTAGGATGTTTAGCAACATTGCTGGCCTCTGTGCACTAAGTATCAGCAACACCTCAGCAAGTCGTGATAACCAAAAAAGGATCCAGACACTGCCAAATATCCTCTGGGGGTAAAGTTGTCCCTGGGTGAGAACCAATGTCCTAGAGAAAGCTTTGCATAAGTGCATCAAAAGACATGTACAAGAATGTTCAGAGTAGTACTGTTGGTAACAACAAAAAAAAAGTGGAAAAATAAAAATGTTTACCAACACTAGAATGGGAAAATTAATTGGTGTACATTATTAAGATGCAAGAGCATCAGTGAAATTGACCAACAACTGCATGCAACAAAATGGATGAATTTTAGGAACATAATTTAGATGATCAAAGCAAGTCAAAGAAAAATACATGATTTATTTTTATATAAAACTCAAAAACAAGCAACAAAAAATAGTACCTTGCTTTGAGATACAAAAAAAGCATGTTAAAATGGCAAAGAAAGGCAAGGGAACAGTAAACACAAGATTCGGGATAATGGTTACCTTCCTGGGACAGGAAACAGTATACAAACATGGTGAAGCAACAAGAATTTTAAAGGCAATGGTAATATCCCAATTCCTAAACCATGTGCTTGATATTTGTTGTATTTCTTGTACCCTACATAATATATACATAGATATTATACCCATTCAATATTTAATAACAACAAAAATAAAAATAAATGATAAAAAAAAACCCCACCCTACCGCTGTAGGCAGAATGCTAAGCTGGTTCCTCTGGTTCATACCCCCTGGTATCTACACCTTGTATAGGCTAAGTATCCCCACTCCGAAAATCCAAAATCTGAAATGCTCCAAAATCTAAAACTTTCTGTGTGCTGACAGGACATTCAAAGGAAATGCTCATTTAAGCACTCTGAATTTCAGATTAGGAATGCTCAGCTGGTATACTACAAATATTCCAAAATCCAAAAAAAATCTTAAATCCAAAACATTTCTGGTTCCAAGCATTTCCAATAAGGGATACTCAAGCTGCATAATCTCCCTTTGAAGGTAGGCAGAACCAGTAACTTGCTTCTAACTAATGGAATATAGCAAAAGTGATAGACTGAAGATGTAGTTTAGGTCCCTAATTAACGGACTTTATATTAATTAGTCAAAAGGGAGATCATTCAGAGTGAATTTGACCTAATCAGATGAGCCCATTAAAAGAGGGTCTAGAAAGTAAGAGATTCCCTTGCTGGCTTGGAAGAAGCAAGCTTCCACAAGTTCTGTAGGCACAAGGAAAATAATTCTTCAAGAAGTACATGAGCTTAGAAAAGAACCCTGAGGCTCCTTGAACCTCAGATGAGGCTTGGCCCTGGCGACACCTTGACTGCAGTTTTGTGACACCACGGGCAGAGGACCCAGCCAAACCATGCCTGGACTTCTGACCCACAGAAACTGAAATAGTAACTGGGTGTTGTTTTAAGCCACTAAGTTTGTGGTAATTTGTTACACAGCACAGAAAGCTAACATAAATACCTTTTATAATTTTTATTCCTAAGAAGCAAGACAATTAATTCTACCATTAATCACTGTATTGGGAAATTAAATATCTAATACTGCTATAGGGTCCTGAAAAGCACAGAATTTTGAACTTCTCTTGTTTAGTTTGACTGAAGCAGGCAAAATGCATGATTCTCAGAGCTGTACAATCTCAGGTATCGATAATTCATATCAAGAAATAAAAGGGTAGCCAATGCTCATATTTACTCAGTTAAAAAGACAGAAAGCTATTGTCAAATCCACATTTGCCAAATGAACACATTTTTAAAAAATCCTCAGAAAACCCAGATAGTATAGTATAATCAGAAATATGGGAAGTTTCCAGTGACTGCAGGATCATAATGCTTTTCCCTCCGGACTCCTCTCAAGTGAAGAATCATTTCCTGGTTTTTTTTAGTCCTCAAAGCAGTGTCGGACACACAGTAAATGCTTACGATTTGTTGCATAAAAGAACTCCATTTCAACAAACAAAATTTGAGGCTGAATGACCTACCAAGGTCACACTGTGTTCATAGCAGAACCAAGACTAAGAAAGTCTCTTATTTGTCAATCAAGTTCTTTCTTCCTATGTCAGAATTCAGTCCTTAATTACTGTCAAGCCACATTAAACATACATACCACACAAATCATTCAAAGAGTATTAAATACTCAATAGAATTTTTCATAAAATTAATTTCATCTGCTTCACTGTTTTGTGAGCCTGTTTCACAGTTCTTGTCATTGAGTGTACTCAATGATTAACAATTTTCTGCTCCACACAAACTAGAAAACGAAATAATTCTATTGATCTGAACCAATAATTGTACCTTTTAATTTTCAGGCATTTATTAGCCTAATATAGGAAACAACAACCTTTTCCCAGAATAATCAAGAGGAAAGAATCACAGTAGTTAATATCACCCTTTAAAATGGAAAGTAGCCTATATTCCTGTTTTAAACAGCCACCAATCAATCCTGGCATTAAAAAAAAACATCATACTTCAAAAAATATGTGCCTCACAGTAGCCTCTTTTGTGACATGTTTATTCTTTGTTCTACTTTGAAGCATTTATTTTGGGATGGCCTACCCTTAAAAATACTTCAG
>NW_012137080.1:3470257-3470585 GCF_000956105.1 Propithecus coquereli | reverse complement strand
CTAAGGAGACAGAATAACTAAATGTAATACGGTATCCTGGTACAAAAAGAGGACATTGGGTAAAAAACTGAAGAAATTTGAATAAAGCATAAACTTTGGTTAATCGTAACAATGTACCAATACTGGTTCATTTATAACAAAATTACCATACCATTAAGTAATGTAAAATGTCAATAATAGGTCGAATAGTGTGGGGGATGTGGAACACTCTGTACTATCTTCTCAAATTTCCCGTAAATGTAAAACTGTTCTAAAACCCCCACCATATTTTGCTTACATTAAGAGATATGAATATTATTTCATGTATGTGTATTTTTAAAAAATAACA
>NW_012137080.1:3466161-3469003 GCF_000956105.1 Propithecus coquereli | reverse complement strand
TGCTTTTAAAATACAATATTTGTGATTTTTCTTTGTTAACATTTTAATTTAATTCTTGCTTATTTAGCAATTACTTTCTAAGAAACTCACATGGTTCACAAGGTACAACAAATAGTAGAAAAAGGTGAAAGGTTAGTAAGGGAAAAGATTCCCTTGTACCCAGTGTTATCAGTTTCTTATATATCATCCTAGAGTCTATATATTTACAAGCATATTTATTCCTTTCTTTCTTTTTCTTTTTTTACACATTGTTCTGTACCTTGCTTTACTTTCCTTTAAATACACCATGGAGTGTGTTCCATGCTGTATAGTCTTTTTAATAAATTGCATTGATTTTTACTGCAGTGATGTCTCATAATTTTTTAATGAGTTCCATATTGATGGATCTTTTTATGCTATTACATCCTCTACTGATGGACAATATTTTGCTATTACATAGAATGATGCTGTGAATAATCTTATACATATGTCATTTGTCAATGTGTGAATACATAAGTAGGATAAATTCCTAGAAGTGGAATTTCTGGGTCAGCTGTAATTTAATGAGTACTTCCAAATCACCTACACAGAGGTTTAATAATTTACTTTCATACCAGCAATAGATGAGAGTGGCTGTTTACCCACACCCTTGTGGACACAGCATGTTTATCAAACTTCTGAATCACTGCCATTTTGATGGATTAAAATTATTTCAGTGTTGTAATTTATATTTTCCTTAGATATATGTGATGCTGAACATCTTATATATTTAAGAGCCAGTTTGTTAGTGATAATGTATACATACTAATTAAGTCTGTTTTATAAACTACTTCTGGTTACATTGAAAAAAATCTAATCAATGGAAATACACTTAAACATTTACTATTATCTATGGAAATAATCTAACTTTGGAAAATCCTTGCCTTTCATTTCTAATGAACATTAGTCTATTTACATAAGCCTTGTGCTTAATTCCATATATACAAAAACTACAATTGAACAAACTAATAAAGGACAAATATCTAGCTTGAAAAGTGCTTGGATATTATAACCTGACATAATGCTTACAAATGTCTTTGGAATTAAAATATAAAGAAAAAGAATATCATTGTGCACCTAAGTCAGTTTGATATAAAAAAAGAATTCTGAGTCGGAACCCTTGGGTTCAGGCTTAGACTCAGGTACTCTGTAAGTATGTGACTTTGGACATATTGTCGAACCTTTGAGTATCTCAGTTTCAATACTTACAAACTTCCTTGTGTGTGCTGCAATTGAAAAGCTATTTGTAGGGGAATGCTCTTATGTTAAAAGATATGATTAAATCTTTGCCTACTGCAGCTCTTTCAAAATAATATCAGTCAAGCTAAAAAACGGACTGGCTGATTTATGCAGAAAAAGAATCCACTGAAAGCACACTGGGTATATGGTAGATTGCTTATGAAGAAGGCTGTGATAATCTCTCCCACTCCTTGTAGGCATGCCCCTTTGCCATGTGATTTTCCAATTCCTCCAATCAAGAAGTGTTTGTTTCTCCACCTACCTGGACTTGGCCATGTGGCTTACTTTGGCCAATAAGACATTAGAAAACACGACACAACCAAAAGATTGAAAAGTGCTTATGTGTTGGTGGCGTGCTTTCTTTTGGCTGCCGCTAGCACCCTAAGAACATGAGGTAAACAAGCCCAAACTAGCCTACCGAGAGTCACATGGATGAGGACTAAGATGCCTTTCAACTTCTACCCTGTGAAGGAGGGTAGATAATCAAGTCATGGTGAAGGCTGCAGATGACTGTAGTCATATGAATGACCCCAGATGAGCCCAGTAAAAATTGCTGATTCACAGAATTAGAGCAAATAAAAAAGTCATGGTTTTAAACTGTTAAGTTTTGGGGAGCTTTGTTACATAGTAATAGATAACTGATAAGAGTACTTCACAGAATTCATGGAAAGTCTGCAAAACTAAGGTCAGCAAACAAGTAGGAAAAAGGCAAGGCCAGAGAGCAACCAAGATCACAGCCCAAAAAGTCATGGATGGAATTAGTCCAGTGAAGGCAATGCAGCCATTGTCACTGATGATTTGATGCCGCAGCTTACATGGCTGCCACAGGTACCGGACATGGCAAACATCCCCTGCTACAGTGAGTACTGGAGAGTGGATGGTGCTGTGGTCCTTGCTCTATCACCTGGCCAGAATCTCCCACATCTCCACTTCCTTGTCACTGGCTCCCAATTCAGTCAGTGGCATGGAAATGATTAGCTGAGTCCAGGCCACATGTTTGAGTGCTCGCTGGAAGGGAGGCAGCGCAAAAGAACATCAGGTCTTTTCAGCTTCCTACTAAGACCTACATGGCAGGGAATTCGCTTCATTCTGTGCGTTAGTTCATATGCTATTCGGCCATAAAAAGGACAAATAAATGTACATTATAGTTCTTTAATTAATTTGATTCAAATTAACTGACTAGAAAAGGAAGCAACAGATTCCATAAAACTTGCAGTAAAATGAAACAACAAAAACTTTAGCCTTAAGTCTATCAGGCAAGCAAACTCCTTCCTGGGCATTAACGAAGGCATTTTAGAGTTAATCTCCTTAAACAGGTAACTCGGAAAGCATTATTGAACTGGGGTAAAGTTTTATTTTAATTATTTTCCAGAGAGCTAATGTGTACCTACAAGGAAACATCTGACATTTGCTTTTAAAATTCACCACTTGGCCTTTGAAATGTACTTATAGTCAAAGGGCACTTTGAGTCAGAGATACACAAAAGCAAACCAGCTATTTTAGGCATCCTCAAAAATATTGTTTTACCCACATGTAATTCAAAAAAAAGGACAAATCTAGAAAAATAATATTCTTGAGTTAAGAT
>NW_012137080.1:3463731-3466111 GCF_000956105.1 Propithecus coquereli | reverse complement strand
TTTAAGTCTGATCATAAAGAATGAAACCCTTAGATGTCTTATATAACAGCAGTACTAGAGCATCTTTTTGCTACCATAGGGCTAAGCTTTCTCTGGAGGGCCTAGAAAGTTCTGAATGTATTAGTTAAATGTATTTAGGTTAACACATGTCAGCTTTGAGAGCGTACAGCAGTTTCTATGTTACATGGTAGAAAATACTCTTTACTATGTCAAAAGTAAAACAGGTTTAATTACTCAAAGCAGAATCAACATACAACTTATAGAAATGCTTCCTGAGTTAGTGTAGGAGCTTGGAAAAAAATGTAAAGGCTAGTGAAGGACAGAGTGCTAGGAAAAAATAGGTACCAGGAACAAGCAGTGCTGAAGGCTAGTTGGGATAAGAAGAACTGTTGAGCTTGTGATCCTTAATAAAGATCAAAATAAGCCCTGAAACAGATGGAATGTCCAAAACGCATTTCCTGTTCTTGAACACAGGCATGAAAATTTTCAAGTCCTTATGTCAAAAGATGTTAGGTTACACAATAAAATATGTGCCATTATTTTCTATGCATGTCCTCCTTGATTATGCAAATCAGTTTAATGCTACATATATCTAGAGATAAGTTTGTGAAAATTTAACTCACATTGCTGTTAATTCAGTTGCCTCTAGGACTCGTTACTGAAGTCCCCTGATAACTTAAGGAGGTTTTCTAGGTTTCTGTATACGTGAACCCATTGGCTTACACCACAGGGGTAGAGTCCTAAGTAATCCCTGTCCGTAACACTACACTAGCAAAGGAAGCAGTAGAAGGAAATGGCAATGCTCCATAAAACCTTTCAATTCCATAATCCCAGTCCCAAGGTCCTGTCCTCATCTTTGCATTATTTTTCACAAGGATTAAGTAGCCTTGACAAAGCCTGCTCTAAGAACAGTTCGGAAGGAGGCAATTTGTGGATCGATGCACATAGGCTAAAAATAATAAGGGATTAAAAAAACCAAACAGAATTCTGTCCAAGCTCTAATAAAAAATTTACATATAATATCAGCCCTGACCATGCTTACCTTTATCTTGACAAGAGACAGTTATATTAGTTAGGACTCTCACGCCATGAGCCGCAATGCCCCTGTTATTATGGTAACAGCACTCTTGGGCTAATTTGACTAAATCAGAGGATCTGGGGGAAGAACTCACATTTCCTAAACAAGCAGAGAGAAGCAGTACAGACTGTAATTCATTCAAACACTTCAAAAGCAGTTCAGCTTAAAGGTTCAGTTTTCTTAGTTTTCTGAGAAAATCTCTAACAATAAACTTTAACGAAATTTCCTACTTTAGGTTACATCATCAATATTTATCACCATTTCTCTTCCCCAGTCAAGGTACTTAGAAAACATATGTGCCAATAGTTTTGTAATGAATGAGATCTAAAATAAATATAGGACTTTCCCATAAAAATATTAATAAAAATTGACTAAAAAACAGTACAAAAGCCAAAATAACTATAGACTGTATCCTGGGAGTTCAAATGTATTCTGATTAAAATGGAGGTCAATAGAGGTCTCTTGTCAGATAAAACCATACGTTCAAGACAGGAGAGAAAAGAGAAACAAAACCTTTAAGTTTCCCTTTTTCCCACCTCAAATTGCTGGCATACATTTATACCTCAAAAGGTTTACATAAGAATTCATAATTTTAGAGCTGGAAAGGATTTGGGGATCATCTGATTCAACACTCTATTTTTACAGAAGAAATCAAAACCCAAAGATTTTAAGTATCTTGTCATCAAGGTTATAAAACTTGTTAGTTGTATGCTGCTCTTGTGCTTTATACCTTAAGTTCTATGCTACATTTTGCAGCAATTTTTAAAATTCACATTTGAAATTTTGTAATGTTAAGCCTTGTGTTATGGTATTTTAATTTACAGTAGAGAATCTCTCAGTAATAAGTGAGTAAGCTTCAAGAAGAATAAGGAGATTAAACCTTGTTCAACCTTTCAGAAGAGTCTCCCATTCCTTTCTTCCTTTCCTCTGCTTAATTTTCCATGATTCTTGTCAACTTCAACCTTGTCTCTCATACCAAGGGTAACCATATTTTTGAGGCTGAAGGGACCCTATTAATAACTATTCTGACAGACATAAACCAAGACTATCCTAGGCAGTGTGGGCCATGTGGTCACTTTATTGATTTCTGGTTTACCATAAAACCACAAGCTTAGGTGAAAGCCTATGTTTTCAAGACAGGCAATGCATTAGAAAAATGAAACTATATGTTCATTTTTTCAAAACAATGAGAATTGTATTAATATTCTTTCTATTCTTTTTCTTGTCCGTGTGATACGAACAACGCAAACTCATCTATATGTTTACAAACATGTTTTATAAGTTGCTTTTTTCTTCTCAAGA
>NW_012137080.1:3458435-3463681 GCF_000956105.1 Propithecus coquereli | reverse complement strand
GCCTCGGCCTCCCAGAGAGCTAGGATTACAGGCGTGAGCCACCGCACCCGGCCAATACCTTTTTCTTAAGCAAGGTGTTGCATGCAAGACTTTTCATTGTATTATTCCTTAGATTTTTTTTGAATTTTGTTTCATAATTAAAAATTAAAGTAGTACTCACAAAAAAGGGATAAGAAACACTAGTTCAAAATGTCACTTCAATAAAAAATAAACTTGGCTGCCTTTTAATATACCAACGCTAGGCTGGGAGTGGTGGCTCACACCTATAATCCTAGTACTCTGGGAGGCTGAGGCGAGAGGACTGCTTGAGCTCAGGAGTTCGAGACCAGCCTGAGCAAGAACAAGACCCTGTCTTTACTAAAAATAGAGAAATTAGCTAGAAAAATTAGCTGGGTATCATTGTGCACACCTGTAGTTCCAGCTACTGAGAAGGCTGAGACAAGAGGATCTCAAGCCAGGAGTTTAAGGTTGCGGTGAGCTACGATGACACCACCGTACTCTAGCCTAGGCGACAGAGCTAGAACCTGTCTCGAAAAAACAGACAGACAAAAACCCAATACTAAATCACACAAAGATGCATACATATTGTGATAACTGCATGAAGTCATTCCCATGACCACAGCAATTTGGTTATCATGGTCCCCTTTTCTGACAGCAACTGATGAGATGGGTCAATCTTTTACACAAAGCCTTCTGGAGGATTCCGTACAAAACAGACTGTATAAGTCATTTCATTATGCTTTTTCCCAAGCTCTAGATTCAGATGAATAGAAACAATATGGAATGGCAACCTTATAACCTTCTTTAATTTATGATTATTTAGACTGTAGCCTACTCTGTAGGCTACTCTGTAGCCTTGGAGAACATTCAACTACACATTTTATAGCTTCCATTGCTTCTGTTTCCTTCTAAGCATCCACCTTTCCTAACCCCAAGAGTCTACAAAAGTCTAAATTGAATCCTAAATAGCTAAAGAGGTCCTAGAATGGAAAACAGAAATTTGGACTAATTTATGGTTACTATTACCATTAGATTTTAAACTTACATCTTCTGAAGTACAAATAGGGATAAGTTCATTATTTATTTGCTTTGTATAAGAGAGGAAAAAAACCTTAATTTTCATTTTGTCCTTCGTGATAAATGAAGAACATCAGATTGAAGGCTTTGTCTATACTAAGCTGATCTGACAGGACTTAAAAAGCAGTTTTAGGTCTGAACAAAACACTTTCTAAATCAAAAGTGAAAACACTAAAAAGCTCACATTGCCAATTCTATTTTGACTTCAGCATGCGCTCGGTCTTATATAATTACTTTAACCTATTTGTTTTGCTTTTTAAGTACAAACAGTGGTGTTGACTTTTTAAAGTAATTCCCACTAGACCAGATCCTAGTCATCCAAAGGAGATTTAAAAAGTGGCTTTTTACCAGAAGTTCTTGTTGCTTGTCTGTGGCTGATCGTCCGATCACCTTGTAGAGCTCCACGAGGTCACCAAGCATCCCGTCGCCTAGCACTGGCAGCTGCATGGCAATGGCCGCCAGGCAGTGGCACATCAGGATCCGGGCAGCATCCTGAGCACCGTGCATCTGAGTCAACAGGGTTTCAACCACTGACTGGCTAAGATGAGGCCTGCCCTTGGCCAACTTCACCATGCAATTTAGAGCAATCTGCACACCAAAACCAAAATGGACTAATTATACTTTGAAGATATTAAGTGAAGCTTTAAATAAAAGAACTTTGTAAAAGTTACTGGGCAAAATCAAGGGTGTGTTTTTTTTTGTAGGCATAACATTTTTCTTTGTAAGAAGCACTTGATGTATTGAATCTTGCACATTAGAGTTTGTGAAGTGCGCCATGTTTAAAATAACAAATCAGAACTGTACATCAATCACTCATTTCGATCCAGGTCTTAAAAATGACAAGATGGGGCCAGGCCTGGTGGCTCATGCCTGTAATTCTAGCACTCTGGGAAGCTGAGGCGGGCAGATCATTTGAGTTCAGGAGTTCGAGACCAGCCTGAGCAAGAGCGAGACCCCATCTCTATCAAAAATAGAAAGAAATTAATTGGACAGCTAAAAATATATAGAAAAAATTAGCCGGGCATGGTGGTGCGTGCCTATAGTCCCAGCTACTTGGGAGGCTGAGGCAGGAGGATTCCTGGAGCCCAGAAGTTTGAGGTTGCTGTGAGCTAGGCTGACGCCATGGCACTCTAGCCTGGGCAACAGAGTGAGACTCTGTCTCAAAAAAAAAAAAAAAAAAAAAAAGACAAGATGAAAATCCTAAGGAATAATGCTGAAGAGGCAAATATATGCCAAACTAAATGTCACCATTACTGTATTTTTTATTATTTTTCAAGAACTGCTTCTAAAGTGTGGTTTGTATACTATCTATGCCAGCATCTCCCAGCATGGTAATGAAAATATAGATTCTCAGGCCCCACCCACCCCAAACTTAATAAATTAACTTTTTTTTGGGGGAGGGTGTTGGGGTTACTAAGAGTTCACAGTTTTAAAAAGATGCATAGGCCAGTGGACCCCAAACTTTTTGGCAACAGGGACCAGGTTCATGGAAGACAATTTTTCCATGAATGGGGGTGGGGGCGGGGAGGATGGCAAGTGATGGGAGTGGCTGTAAATACAGATGAAGCTTCACTTGCACCTCCTGCTGTGCAGCCTGGACCCTAACAGGCCATGGACTGGTGGTACCAGTCCACGGCCCGGGGGTTGGGGACCGTAGCCCTAGGTGACTCAAAATATGCTGAAATGGGGGAATGGCTTCTAATTTTCTCTTACTTCCCAATTGGCTTTAGACCCTCTACTCAGTCCTTATTCTGGGCATCACTAATATCTCAGCCAACAAAATTAGAAACTCAGAAATACCCTTACTTTTACGTAGTCATCAGATTCTGTCAAGTCTCTAATATCCACCATTATCTCCTTTTCACAAATGTCCCCTTAACTCCGTATCTTGAAAAGATGGGCCCATCAATCCATCCTTTACACTACAACCACGTAGCTATCAGCGTGGTGTTAGTAACACATCATAAACTTTAGAGTCTGATGGATGCAGGGTTGAATTCAGTCTGTCCCTTATTAGTGAGGTGGCTTTGAATAAGGTATTGTCTCTCTCTGAGACTTAATTTTCTGATGAGTGTAAGAGGGAAACAAATTTCATTATCTGGTTATTGAAAGATGGAAGGAAATGTACATACATGCCTTCAACAAAGTTTGGCCCATAATAGACACTCAAATAAATAACAACAATAATTACAACAAAGGTCAGAGCATGTCTACTACTTTAAAATTCTGTTATCTCCTCACCACCCATAGAATCAAGTCCATGTTCCTTAGCATGATATTGTATATCCGCTATGACTGAGCTGCAAACTACTTTCCAGTCTCATATTACGTCATCCAGCCACAGTGGGTTCCTCACCAACCTTCCAACATTTAACAAGTACATTTCTGCTTTCAAGGCTTTTATAAAGGTGGGACCTTGGGCTCAAACACTCTTTCCTAATTACTGAAATTCTATCCCGTCTTTCAAGGCTCAACTCATGACATCTACTTGTTGAAGTCTTCCCTAATATCCTTAGCTGAAATTAATCACTTCCGACTCTGTCCTCTCATTAGAATTGCACTTTTGTTTGTACAAAACAAAACAACGAAACATACTGCATTCTGCTTGGCATTACAGTCCCTTATATACACGTTGGTATCCTACTCTACATGGGAAGCGCCTCTAACACAGGGACCCTGCTTCATCATCTAAATACGTCCTACTGTGCTGAGTCCAGTGTTGTATCAACACCTATGGTTGTCAGGAAAAGGCTTTGTTTGTTTTTTAAAAAACATTTTTAAATATATTGTAGTTCCAAGGGGATTCTAAGGATGCCTCAGAATGGTTTTGCCAACACATGTCGTTTACTTCCCTTCTCCACTTCTTGATTACCAGCCTTTATTTAATGGTATTACTATCTTTATTGTTCATCACTACGACCACACCACACCTTTCCTTAACATGCTAAAATGAGACATGATTTCCTTTAAATCATATTTCAGACAAGCTAAAGTTCTTACATTTTCCAACATCTAACAGGTTTTTTTTTACTTCTACTAACTATGCTTTTCCTTATTATTAATTTTGCACCATCACAAATTATATTTGATTTTTCACTCTAATAAGAGTAGTCTCATTTCACATTTTAAAAATCTTAAATATCTCTAAGATAATTTCCTGTAATTAAGTAAAGGTGAAAATTCTTTATAATAATTCTTCTCTTGACTTATAAACTAGGGCTTCTAACTCAAGAAATTAACAAACACACATTTATGAGTTTCGCTATAGTCATTTCATCAGTTTTTTGTGGTATTATCAGTGTTACTTCAGATTAACACTTCTAAGAATATAGGCACTCTGCCAATTTAATTTTGCTTTATATTGTCTAAGACTATCATATGTATCTATTACAACTTAACAAATACTGTCGGCAGATGGCAAAATAGGCCAAAGTTCAGATTTCTACTTTATCTACCTTTAGGGATAGTAAAAAAAGCCAGTTTTCAAGGGCAGATGCATAATTAAGCCAAGGGTTGACAAACTATTGTCTGTATGCCAAATCTAGCCCCCATCTGTTTTTGGTAAATAAGTTTTTATTGCAACACAGACATATCCCCCCCTACCCTTAACACTGTCCATGGCTATTTTTGCCCTTCAATGGCAGAACTGAGTGGCTGTGACAAGAGTATATGGCCTGCCAAATTTAAAATACTATCTGACCCTTGACAGAAAGATTGCTAACCCTAGTTTAAGCAATGAAAGCAGACATTATGTTAAAATGAGTGAAATTTTCACCTTTAATGTAGCTTGAGCACCTGGACTGTCATCTTGACTACAAAGTACCAGAAGGGATTCCAGGCCAAAGACAGCATCTTGTTCCAGTGCCAAAAGATCTAGAAGAAAAACACTAAGTTTTATGGTGGTCAAGTAGAGGGGATTAAACACACACACACATACGTGCGGAAAAAAAAACATTAAGGAGTCTAAGATACAGAAAACACTTAAATGCATAAAGCTAACCTGCCTTTAAAAAGTACATGTGGCATTACTTCTAAAATGTAAAGGCTTATCTTCAGACTTCATTTCTACCACTTTATTGAAGAGTATAAAAATATACACATTAAATTAAGAGCTAAAGCCACAAAGCTATAAATAAAACAAAACAGAAATAGTGTCATCAGCTTAGCTA
>NW_012137080.1:3455984-3458385 GCF_000956105.1 Propithecus coquereli | reverse complement strand
GTTAAGGGTCTGCCCTCTCTGCAAACTTTCATTTCCTTGGCAGAGCGAACAGAAACTGTAGCTAGCTGACTATTGATTTGGGAGTGGGAGGAGATCACAGAAGGGTACAAAGTGGGACACTAGAATCCTCGGTAATTGTTTCATTATCTATAAAGCAAAAAACTCTAGTTACTTAGTAAGTAGCTGCCAGGTATGAGATGAGGCCAGGGGTTTGTGTTTGATGGTGGTACTGACCCACGCTGGGATCTTACTAGTAAGAGTCTGGAGAGGGGAGATCCTATCTCCACACCACTTATCCTTTCTGCATGGATTCAGCAATCCTCTTCACATGTGGTACCCAGTACTTTATAAAGACAAAATGGTAAGTTTTCATCGATCTCTGAATGTTAAAAAGGGGGAAGAATTAAGGGTTTATTTCCATGACCTATTTATTATTTTGATATTGCCAAATATACACATCAGCAGGTTTCTCGAGGTAGTTAAAATAGGATAACCCAAAAAGAAAAGGGAGAGAATTCTCACATAAGTCATCATCACCAAGGGAGAATTAAGAGAACTTACTGTTAAAGAAGCAATCCCTTTGTGATAGAATTTTAAAGACTCAGCAATGCAAGAAAGCGCTGAACTATAATTCTCCTCCTGCAACAAGGTGAGACGCTGTTCTGCATGTGAGAACTCCTTCAAACTATTCAGCCAGAAGTAGAAGTGTTCTGAGGCAACCTGAGTCAGCAAACTCTGATAAAGCTCTCTGGCCATGTCATGATTACCCTAAAAAAAGAAAAAGGAAAAAAAAAAAAACAAAAACCAAAAGCAAAGAAAAAAGAAAGAGAAGGGGCACATGGTAAGGTTCGTACGTTTGAAAGAGTTGATGCAGCAGCCATAAGACAAACCCAAACCTTGGATAAGTATAAATGATTGTTCCTCATGTTATATAATTTTTTGGGACTCAGTCTAAATCCTTCCTCAGAGAATATATGCTGAGCTGCTTTTATGTAACATAATGCTTAAAGTTCTTTACTAAAACAGTTTCAAAGAAAAAAGAAAGGGAATTTTAGTCCAAAATATAGAAAGTATAAATACTTAATGTATGTCCTTCTGGATGAGCTACTGAGTGGGGTGAGGAAAACCCCAGGGGGCAAGGGGGAATTGTTGGGGGGAATGTGAATGCCATTTAATGCCCGGAGCCTGGGACGCTCAATGTTCTGCAATGTTCCTTCCCTATTTGAGAAACAACGGAAAATCTGAGAAACAATGTAAAATTAAGAACATGCGCTTCAATCACCTCGAGTCATGCTTCTCAAACTTTGTTCTCCGGACTTATCCCTAAAGGATTTCTGTACTAATCAAGGTCTGCATTTCCTGCCTCTCAAACAAATTAATAAAAATTGTTAGGCGTTCCATATGGCTGAGAAGAGTACAGCATACTAAAACTTTTCCATTTCTACTTGCGAATGGTAAGGCTGGGGCGAGAAAGAGAGATGTGGTGGTTACTGACATGGAGGACAGAAACAGAGGGTGTGGCAGACGGCCTAGGTTATGACAATACAGGGCAGAATGAAAGTGGCACTAACAACCTAGGGCCAGAAAGAGCTCAGATTTTGACTTCCTCCTAACGCTGATAAATACCAACAACATAGGTACCATTCTTTTATGAGAAAAGTTAAAAATCCTTCACCATCTTTAGAACCCACAACTAAAAAGTACTTCCATCTTTATTTCAGTTTAGATTATGACTAATAATCATACAACGTAAGGTATATGACCTGACATTTCCACCAAGCCAGTTCGCTTAGAAGGGTGACACATACCATTCTGGAAGCCTGTCTGGCAATACGGTATACAGTCCATCCATTGGAGACACTTTCAAGCTGCTGCTTAATCACCGCCTTTACTTCAGCAGACAATGCCTTCTGGCTTGCTACAAAAATCACAGTAGCCAAACTCACCTAATGTGGGGCAAGAAGAAAATCAAGAAAATTGTGTAATTTTACCCAATGGCATAGATAACTTACCCAAAAGGGAGAAAAACTAATTACAGCCCATTTAAAAAGAAGAAAATGTCTTCCGTTGACATTTAATATTTCATTTTGAAGTCATTAATTTATTCTATTCACTCAGAGCATTGTTTATAATAGCAAATAATTAGAAGCAATGTCCATAAATATGGATAAATTATAGAATCATGCAATTTTACTATATATCAGTAAAATGGATAAACTAGAGATATACTTATCAACACAGATGATCAACAAAATAGGCAAAAATGTGCAAAATGCAAAAGACTGTGTGTAGTATGACACATTTACATAAAGTTAAAGATATGTAAAATAATACTGCATATTACTTAGGAATATATGCTTAGGTAGTAAAAGAATAACATCCACGGGAATGATAAATACCA
>NW_012137080.1:3451004-3451520 GCF_000956105.1 Propithecus coquereli | reverse complement strand
GAAAATCTTATGATAAAATTATTTACAATGTTATCTTCTGATTTCTGAGATCTGGCACATTACTGGGTACCTAAAATGGTCTTAGCTTTAAAAGCTCATTAATTCAAATCCATAAGCATATTAAGCAAATCACAAAGTTCCCCAGAGATAGCACATCAATCATACTTCACTGATGAAATCTGCTTCAAGTTTCTGTTTCAAGGACATTCCCTATTACAAAATTATTCTTACCAGGACCATTTTTCACATCAAAAAAAGGAAAAACTATCTCTTCAAATGGAGTCCCCTTTCTCACATACCACCACTGCCTTCCTTCAGTATTTGGTCTGAATTTCTCTCTCCATGCTGGCTTAGCTCCTGTTCAACCAGAGCCCCTGGCCCGAATTACTATTTTCTGGGTCAGTCCCTAAATAGGGGATTCTTCTCTACTCTGGAATGGGACTGGTCACCAGGGATGTGTTCCAGAAAAGCATAGTAAAAAGTGGTTTATAATAGTTAAAGAAAAATGTTATGTTT
>NW_012137080.1:3449258-3450954 GCF_000956105.1 Propithecus coquereli | reverse complement strand
AGAAAAAAGATGGGATATACACATGCTTGCATACTGATGAAAAAGTTTAGGAAGACTACATAAGAAACTGGTAACAGTGATCATCTTTGCAGAGGAGACCTGTGAGAAGAGATGAAAAAGACTTGTATTTCACTCATTGTACACCTTTGAACTCCACGAATGTTTTATCGTGTGTATGCATATTTTTTCAATTGAAAGAAAAACTTAGTTAACAATAAAAAAAAGCAGCTGTAGCAAAAATTTTCATGGAAGGAATGGAAATAGACCAAAAGATACAATGGGTTTCTGCTAATGGAATGGAAGACAGTCTAGGAAATGCAAATAACTCCAGCAATTAGGCCATAAAATTGGGTGTTTAGTTGTGGCCTAAAAGGAAATATGTTCAAGAGGGATGGAGGCTAAGAGAGAGGGAGGATTAGGGCCTTCAAAGCTAGGCAGAACTATTTAAACTTCATGAAAAAGAAAAAAGGAAAGTCACGGGAGAGGAATAATGGCATCTAAAGTGTTAGGAAAGATATTCTGGCAATGGTAAACAAAACAAGTTAACAAAGAGAGTTGGGAGTTAAGGAGGCCACCTCTATCCCATAGTAGTAATCCAGGCAAGTGGTGATGACGGCCTGAACTAGAAGTTGGTGGCAGGAATGGAGACTAGAGGATGAATATGAGACACATTTAGGAAGAGATTATACACGAGGGAATGATCAAGAAGGACTCAATGATTATTACAAAATTTCAAACCTACTGACCAGATTCCACTTATGAAGACTGAAAGTCATAGGGATATGCCAATTTCAGAGGAAGGACAGAAAACAGGAAGAGATATGAAGTCCAACAAGTATCCACCAGGCATTTGGAATTTAAGAGTAGCAGATTTTCAACTGGAAGACTCACATCAGAATTCTGGCTCTGCCACTTACCATCTCTGTGATCTGAGCCAACTACTGACTCTCAACTTCTTTGTCTATAAAATGGGGGTAAATATTTATAAAGAATGCTGGTTTTCATATAAAATATCTCTGGAAAAATATGCAAGACGTTGGTTGTCCCTGGGCAAAGGAGCTGTGTGGACAGAAGAACATTAAGTGGGAAATGTTCACTCCACATCCTTTTGTAGCTTTGGGATTTTGACCACATGAATGTATCTGCATTTAAAAAACTGAATTAAAATTAAAAATCAAATGTAAGTGGGGTGACGCCAATTGTCTTGTAAGATTAAATAACCACCGAAAGTCAAAGCACTGTGCAACCCACGCAAGCTACTATGCTAGAGAGTAATGCAGAAGCTTGGGTAAAAGGAGTAGATTGTTGAAGGCTCCACACACTGGCATTTTGGGAGGCCATTAGAATGACAGAGAATAAATGGGAAGAAAGCAGAGGGTCAGGGACTCAACTCTGAGGAAAAGGGGCAGTGAAGAATACAGAGAAGGCACAGTTTAGAGAGTGGAAAGAATGAGTGAGGACAGTTAAGTGTCAAAGAGGCCAAGAGAAGGGGTAGATTGATAGTGTCAAATGTATTGAAAAGCAAAGATAATAAAGGCAGAAAAAGCCTCTGGATTTAGCATTAAGGACACTGGTGACCTTTTAAGTACCTGGGCAAAGTGACAGGGCAACAGAGCTAAATGTAAGTATATAAAAGAAAGAGTAGGGGATGAAGAAACAAAACCAGATATAGATGCTGTTTTGGACATTCAAAAGA
>NW_012137080.1:3446351-3447898 GCF_000956105.1 Propithecus coquereli | reverse complement strand
TAAAAAGATAGCAAATAATCTACCATGTGAATACATCCAGGAGAAAGCTGAAGTAGCTGTATTAATATCAGACAAAATAAACTAAGGCAAGAGACCTAAATAAGTAGAAAGATTTAACATATTCGTGCATTGGAAGATTTAATATTATAAGGATATCAATTTCTCACAAACTGATCTTTATATTCAATGCAATCCCAGTCAAATAGTCAAGTTTTTTTGGTGGACTTGACCAGCTGATTCTGAAATTTATATAGAATTGCCAAGGACGAACAAAGTATGAGTAGTCAAAAGATATAAAAAAATAACTACAAATCAACAGAAAAATAGGCAAGAGACTTGAACAGTCATGTCATAAAAGAGGAAATCCAAATGACCAATAAACATATTAAAAAGATGTTCAATATTTTTTAGTAATCAAGGAATTACCAATAAAAACTACCACTTCTAAACTGGCAAAAATTTAAGTCTGATAATTCCATGTATCGGCAAGTAGGTGGATCAATGGACACTCTCATGCACAACAGGAATGTAAATTGGTTCAATCATTTTGGAAAGCAGTTTGACATTATCTAGTAAAGCTGAAAACACACATATTCTGTAAGTCAGAAATTTCATTTCTATACACTCTAAAGAAACTCTTGCATATGGGCACCCAGGAGATAAACAGAAGAATGCTCATAGCAGCATTGTTTGTAACAACCCCATGTTGGAAATAACCCATCAAGAGCAAATAAACTGTGGTCCATCCACACAATGGAATACTATATAGCAATTAAAGGGAAAAAACATGCAACTACATGGATGAGTCTTACCAGAATAATGTTCAACAAAAGAAGCAAAAACAAAACTAAACAATATTCTTTAGGGAGACATACACAGATGGCAAAACTATTTTTTCTTTTTTTGTTTTTTTGGCAAAACTATTATGAAGAGCAAAAATTATTATCACAAAGTCAAAGTAGTGGTTTTCTTTGGGTAATGTGAAGTTCTAATCAGGAAGGACCATGAGAGGGAAGGAAGCCCTTCAGGGTTCTGTGACCCTGCGATGTTCTATTTCTACTGGGATGGTGGCTAGATGGGTTTTCATTTAAAATTACTTAAACTATTAAATATACATTTTACATTTCTGCTTGTGTGATCTATCTCACAATAAGAAAAAATGAGAAGGAGTAATATAGTGCTTCTTACTGATCTTTCTGAATAACTGGGTTTGGTTCTGTGCATGAATTCTCTAAAATGACTAAAGTGACTGAGCACATTCTCTTCTTGGAAAGACAGTATTGCCTAGTAGAAAAAGCACTAGGACAAAAGATCAGAGGACAGAAGCTCTCTTAATTAAAGTGTTAATTAAATTCTCTTAAGAAGCTCTCTTAAGCATATTAAGTCTCTCTGAATCCTAATTGTTTATCTATTAAATGCAGATTTAACAAGTACCCTCATCTCTTGGGATATCTGCAACTACCAAATTATAATACAGATATTAAAACATGTTTCGAAAACTGCAAACAAACAGAAAAACAAACACAGAGGCTTAGTTTTCATAATCT
>NW_012137080.1:3444159-3444684 GCF_000956105.1 Propithecus coquereli | reverse complement strand
TTCAATTAGCAAAATGTTCAATTAAAAACAAATAGCATACTAATATTATGTTTATAACAAACTATACTAGAACTAATCAATAAGTTTGACAGTTTTTTTCAAAAGCTTTTAATATTAACTTTTCAATGATTATAAAATTACACACTGATAGTAAAAAATGCCTCTAAGAAGCTCAGGGGAAAGCAAACTCATTTTCTTCTCATATTAAAAACATTATAGTGTCCCTCAATGTTTTTAAAAGTATTAAAAAACTGCCCCTCCATACATGTATACATACAGACACATTTGATGGCTACAGTTTGATTATATATATAATTTTAATTATTTCCTTCAACAACTAAATCAGGATCAGGATATGAACAGACTATGTGTACAATAGTTATGAAATCCTTTGACCTTTATTTGTCTAGTAAATGCCTTTCTTCACTGTATATACAGCTGGAATTCCACGAAGACCTAATATATCTTTTCCTATCAACATTGGAGCTAAAAAAAACAAACAAAACTTTTCTTCTGTAGCATGGC
>NW_012137080.1:3439107-3442819 GCF_000956105.1 Propithecus coquereli | reverse complement strand
AGTAGTCAGAGGGATTCTTTGTGTTCACAGATACCTTTATGGAAAATTTAGAGAGACTCAGAGATTTTACTTTGCAGAAACACAAGCAGCTTAAAATTAATGTCAGGATACTGTTCTTAAAACTCCCTTGCCATTTCCATATTTCGGGCTCCAATCTTCCTCCACCTTTCACCCATCCATATCCCCGTGTTTTCTTCTACCTCTCTCCTCCTAATTCTTGTTCTTTTACTTTTTTTTTTGATAAAGCTTAAGGAACAATTAAGTAATGACTCTTAAGTGTACAGATTAATGAATTTCTACACATGTGTAGACTAATATAAATATTGTTTAGATGGCCAGACACAGTGGCACGTGCCTGTAATCCTAGCGCTTTGGGAGGCTGAGGCAGGAGGATTGACTGAGGCCATGAATTCGAGGCCAGCCTGAGTAACATATTGAGACCTTGTCTCTACAAAAAATAGAAAAATTAGCCAGGCGTGATGGTATGCATCTGTAGTTCCAGCTACCTGGGAGGCTGAGGCAGGATTCCTTGAGCCCAGGAGTTTAAGGTTGCAGTTAGCTCTGATGATGCCACTGTACTCTAGCTCAGGTAACAGAGTGAGAATTTGTCTCAGAAAAAACAAACAAAAAAAATATATATATGTATATATCTATCTTACTTAGACACACAGAATACCCCAGCAGCCCAGGAGGCTCACCTGTGTAGCTTTCATCAACTCCCTTGTTATTTGCCATCTACGCGAACCAACGGAGAGCCCAGCATGAGTTGGAAGGGAGAACAATGAGGTCAGAGTATTTATTCTCTGGTTCTTTCTCTGCAGGGTCATAACATATTCCTAAAGGTCAGTTTTTCACAGGAGCCCTCTTGACTTGACTCTAAGTTTCTGGTAACTACTCCTTCTCCTGGACCCTTATGGGTGGTAAAAACTATTACTAGGCTCAAGGACTACATTATTCTCATAGTTTACCCTGCCCACACCTTTGTATTATATGGTTGCTTCACTAAACTCTCCTTGAATTATCCTAATTCAAATGTGCCACCTGTTTCCTGCTGAGACCTTGTATGATACTGCAGGCATTCAATAAAAACCTGCTCAACGAATGAGTGACTTTCCTTCTAGCGTCACAAAGGTAGCCGTTTCTGCAGGAAAGCCCTTTGCTACTGGTGGAGGAAAAGAAGACGAAGGAATAAAGGAGAACAGGACAAAGCTTATCCACCCATATCTTGGTCTTTAATTGAGTGATTTTTATTATTTATGCAAGTGAACAAGTTCTTTTTAATTTTAAAGTGAAAGACATCTAAATGCATGTAAAATATAATTATCCTAAGAAATTCATGCCCTAGAAAGGCATGATAGCATAGTGGTTAAAAGCATGGGCTTCGAAGCCGAAGTGCCACTTATTAACTGTGTAACATACATACATACACATTCATTCATTCATTTATTGAGACAGAGTCTCGATCTGTCATCCAGGCTGGAGTGCAGGGCATGATGATAGCTCACTGTAGCCTTGAACTCTTGGGCTCAAGGGATTCTCCTGCCTCAGCCTCCAGAGTAGCTAGGACTACGGGCATGTGCCACTGTATCTGGCTAATTTTTTTTACTTTTTGTAGAGATAGCATCTATGTTGCCCAGGCTAGTCTCAAACTCCTGTCCTCATGCAATCCTCCTGCCTTGGCCTCCCAAAATGCTGGGATTACAGGCATGAACCACCACGCCCAGCCAAGTGTGACTTTTGAACAAATTGTTGAACTTTCGTATGGCTCCATTTCCTTTTCTGTAAAATGAACATAACTGTATTATCTATCCAAGGCTACCAAGTTGAACAACTCAAAGGAATGCTACTTATAAGAACAGAGAAAGTATTCTCTGGAGTGGTGCAATGATGTAGCTAGCCCCAGAGCTCCTTTTTATGACTTTTATATGGATAAATGGGGTTAATAAACATGAAGCATGTGGTATAAGAGATGAGTTTAGAAACCCAGGGCTTTGTAGGATATGGTAAAGACTTTGGATTTGATTCTAGTTGCAACTGAAAGACACTGGAAGGACATTATCTGGACAGCCCCAGAGCTCCGAATAACACTGCTCTCCCCAAGATCAGTACATTTCTTCCCCTAACTACAGTCATGGGCCACATAATGACACTTTTGTCAATGATGGACTGCATATATGACAGTGGTCCCAAAGATTATAATAGAGCTGAAAAACTCCTATCACCTACTGACATCATAACACCATACTGCAACGCACTACCTTTTCTATTTTAGATATGTTTAGATACACAAATACTACTGTGTCCCAACTGCCTGCAGTACTCAGTACAGTAACATGCTGTACAGGTTTGCAGTCTAGGAGTAGTAGGCTATGCCATATAGCCTAGATGTAGAGTAGGCTATACCATTTAGGTTTGTGTAAGTGCACTCTATGATGTCTGCACCACAACTGAATCACCTAAGGATGCATTTCTCAGAATGTATCCCCATTGTTACGCAACACATGACTGTATCTGCATGGCGTACTCCTTTCTCTCCTTCATGTCTCACTCAAATATCACTTCATCAGAGGCCTTCTCTGATCAATATATATAAAATAGAAAAGCCCCTCTCCCACCCTACCAACTCTCTATCCTTCTTATCTCACCTTTTCTCCATAGCATGGGATGTGTTGTATTTGCATTTACCTGTTGCCCACACCCCACCCCGACTAGAATGTAGGTTACATGAGGGCAAGGACTTTGTTTTGTATATAGAACTGTTTGGGTATACAGAACTTCAGAAATATTATATTTATTACAAATATTATTTGAATGGATAGTGACTAGCACATAGCAAGTAACGAATGTTAGCAGCTATTATAAATAAAAATCCCATTAGGTAACTTCATAATACTAAATGACTCGTACATACCTTGAATCATTTCACTGATTTTGTTACAGATTCCTATAGCAAAATCCCTTTGAAAAGAGAGAACACAAGAAGTTTAAAACCAAAGAATTAAATATGCTTATGTTTTCTAAGGACTTAAAAGAAATAAAACACAATTAGCACAGGAGAAATGCAATCCTCCAAATCGTAACTAATATTCCAAAGGTCAGGTGCCAGAGATGGGAGGAGATGGTAAGAAACACAACTGAAACAAAAACTCCAACCACCAAATGGGCTTATGCCAACACTGTTCTAAAGCAGCTCACTCAGGCCATTATCACAATACTATTTTATTTTATTTTTTATAACACTAACCAGCATCTGAAATTATTTTGTACTTACAAAACAGCAGAGCGTGATCTTTTTCACCTCTGTAGTCCTGGCACTCAGAATAGTGTCTGGACATGGTAGATACGTATTTCTTCACTAACCATACAAAAACTTTTTATAACAACTCAAAATTTAAAAACCTGTTTCAGGCCTTTAGGACCAATAAACTTCAAACCAAGAACCTGCAGATTTTTTTCTGATAGTATTTTTAAAATTCTTTCTTCTAAGAATATTTTAAAAATTCTTAATGTCAACATTTAAATATGGTGAAACTAAACAGAATAATCTGATTTTTCAGTCCCCTCTGCACCCCCTAAAAAATGAGACCTGGCGACACTGGGCATGCATTTCTGCAGTGTTACCAATCCGCTGGTGCCATGGGGCACCCTCAGATGGAACGAGGGCTCGTCAGTTCACCACAGCTGCCGCCAGAGGACACTGGTCTCACTGACA
>NW_012137080.1:3434478-3436542 GCF_000956105.1 Propithecus coquereli | reverse complement strand
GTTTTTTTCAAACCCATAATATCATATAAGCTATTATGTAACCTTCTTCCAAATATGTTTCTAAAATATATTTGTTTAAAGAATTTATAGTAGTTCATTATATGATCATAATTTATCTTAAGCCCAATGGCTGGAATTCAGGTTTCTTCTAATTTCTTTTGCTGTTACAATTAACACTACGACTAGCATCCTTGCAAATAAGTATGAGTACACATTGCTGATTCCTGAGAATAAGTTCTTAGAAGTGGATTTCCTGGGTCAAAGGGATACACACGTTTAAGGCTTTTCCTACATATTACCAAAATGCCCTTTGAAGGCAATGCTACTTTTCTTGTCAGTTAGTCAAGGCAATATTATATATTTTAAAGAGGACAAACAAGCAAGTCAAACAGTAATAATACCATGGTCAACATTTAATAACAACAACAAAAAGACCATTCTGTAAGATAATAGTGTAGGACATAACATCTGAATAAGTTAAAAGTGGTTTTAATTCAAGTTACTGTCTTTGCCAAATGGTGCATAGCTCTAATGTAAAAAAGCTTACCATTAGAAGGTAATAAGAAAGTAACAATTTAGTACAGGCAGTTCCTGGTTATGAAGCGAATGTGCCTGAGAACATCTTTAGGTCAGCTTTGTATGTAACTCAGATCTCTAATGAACAGTGCATATACAGCAACAATAACAACAACCACATTGTAATGGCTCATATGTGGTAATAATACAATGTAACATTGTAACAATAATAATAATACCCCTGTACTGTAATAAGTTACAGAAACTATTATGGTCTTTCTTTTAATTCAAACAAACATAAAAACAAACTCATACAAAAAGGTTAAATAGGAAATAGGAGGAATTTCAAAAAAGAATACTAAAGGTTAACACTTACCTAATGTATCAACACTAGGCTAATAGGAATGTTATGTTTACTTTGATATTCTAACCAAATCAATAACCTTTCCATTTCAATAATTAATCTATTATACTTACTAATAATTGATGCTTTCGTTGGAGCACTGCTTGTCACATGTTCCATTACTCTTACTTCATCCTTTATAATTGGTCAAGCCACTGAAGCCTAATGTTTCCCAATGAGTGGTGGCAACTGGCCTTTCTCCGAACCCTTAATTATTTCTACTTTTGTTTCTGCTGTAATCACCTTTCTCTTCGCTGCAGGCTCACCTGGACTTGTAGTGGATTTTCACTTTGAAGGCATGGTCGTAAGGGTAAACACAGACTCACCCGATAGAATAAAAAAAGTGAAGACGAAAGTGATGCTGTCTATGCATGAGCGACTGCATGACCGTCTGACAATGACACTAGCCACTCAGGTCAAGATGCTGCATCAGCAAACCACCTATGCCATGCAGGTTTGTCTATGTGTGTGGAAGAAACTAGTTCCTGAATTATTATTTAATCATAAATAATCCTTATGGGGAGCCTTGGTAGCCCGTTTGTAAGTACAAAACACTATAAGGCAGACTGTCCATCCGTAACCCGGGGACTGCCCGCATTACAAACGTATGTTTGGGAGAGGCTCCTCCGTGGACAAAGCTTCTGTTACCCAATGAAACCTTCCCCAGCTACTTTAATCTATGCTGACCCTGTCTTTCCGGAAACTCATTTCATTTATAAGTAATGCCAACATTTGTACTTAAATTTTCTATTTTATGTATTTAAGTCTTGTTTCCCCAATATGATGTAAACCTTCCTGGAAAATACACCTGGCCATTTGCATTTTCCTGTATCCCTTAGTGTTTATATATTAATGCATTGATCAGTTATTCCTTCAAAAACTTTTCTTGGGAAGCCAAATTACTAAAAGGTCCATGCTTACTTTGACTGTGCAGAGAAGTTTGCAGCAGCAAAAACAGCAGCTTCGACTTCTACATTATCATGTGAGTCCAAACTCTGACGAATACTGTGGTGAGCATTCTTCCTCTCAGGAATTATGGATGCCAGACTTCCCAACATCCTACAGAAGCAGAGAAACCCAGGAAGGATGGAAATACATTAAACTCAAGGTCAGGAAAGGAAGGGGCAAGGCAAGGCTAGATTACC
>NW_012137080.1:3432605-3433913 GCF_000956105.1 Propithecus coquereli | reverse complement strand
CTTCTTCAAAGTCAACATCCTAAGTAAACTTTCCAATGTAACAGGTCATTAAACAAATGACACACACTATATATTTTACTACTTTGATTTTGTAAGAAAAAGTATGATTTGTCAACAAACACATTTTAAAATGACATGTTTAGCTTGGGGCTAAATATATTAAAATGTAGGTTAAAATTTTTTTCCAATATTTTACTATGAAAAATGTTTAACATAGAGCAAAGTTGAAAGAATTTTACAATAAACATTTTAATACCTACCACCTAGATTCTACCATTGATCTTTTACCAAACTTGCTTAATCACATATCTATCCATTCCTCTATCCATTCATGGACATAATTTTTTAAAACATATTTCATAGGCCAGGTGCGGTGGCTCACTCCTGTAATCCTAGCACTCTGGGAGGCCAAGGTGGGAAGACTGCTTGAGCTCAGGAGTTTGAGACCAGCCTGAGCAAGAGAGAGACCCAGTCTCTACAAAAAATAGAAAAATTAGTCAGGTGTGATGGTGTGCGCCTATAGTCCCACCTGCTTGGGAGGCTGAGACAAGAGAATCACTTGAGCCCAGGAGTTTGAGGTTGCTGTGAACTATGACAACACTGCCCAGGCAACAGAGCGAGACTCTGTCTCAAAACAAAAAGAAGAATTGAGGCAAGGCTTCAACTGCCATGATTCAGAGAAGGGCAAGCACACAAAAGGAATAGAATATTCAAATATTCATCCACATTCTTTTCAAAATATTTAGGCTAGCTCTAAACTATTTATAAAATTTATAAAATTCATTGCATTGGTTAAATTCTATTATTCTTCTTTATTGTCTTCCAATTAAAAAGAAATAACCTATGCTTGAGGAAAACAATTCAAACATTACAAAACCAGATGGAAAGGTCTCTTGTGGTCCATAACCCAGTGACTCCTGCCAAAAATAATCACTGTTAACAGTATATGCTCCTCCAGATCTTTTTCTGAGCCTATATAAACATATATATTGGTATTAACTGACAAAAATTAATTGATACAAAGACATGACTATTTTTATTTTGATAGACACATGATTTTTCCCCCAATTTTTCATTTTACAAAAATGACACTATAATCACCTGCACACATATATTCACCAACTTTTAAAATTGATTTATTGAAAAACTCCTATAGGTTAATTTACTGAAGAAGAGGATAAGAACGTCTTAAATTTAAATTCTGTTCTGTTGAATATAGCTTTTAAAAGATAAAAATCAATTAACTGACTTTAAAATATCCCATGATGTTCACAATTTTATCACTCAAAAGGAAGAAGAATGACAAAA
>NW_012137080.1:3416813-3429825 GCF_000956105.1 Propithecus coquereli | reverse complement strand
CATCAAAATTAAAAATGTCTGCACTTCAAAAGATACTGTTAAGAAGATGAAAAGACAAGTCACATACTGGAAGAAAATATTTATGAAACTTGTATCTGATAAAGGACTTCATAGTTGTTATAACCCTACAAAACTATCCACTTATAATAAAAGTTTCTGTGGGAAAATTAATTCAAATTTATAACAGATATTTAGAACATATCCCTCCTTCACCTGTTTTCTCCCCGCCTCTAGCCCCTTACATGAAAAGAAGTGCCACTGAAGTGCTAGGAGTTTTCTTTCCACCAAACACACAGTGCAAAGAGGGATATTCTAAGTGTCTGGCAGTGGCTCATGTAGCCTTAAAGGCTTTTCTGAAGGCCTGACATGAAACAAGGGTCAAGGAACACACAGACAGGGCAGAAAGAGGAAGGGCAAGGCTGAGGATGGGGGTGAGAGGAACAAAGGAACAGACGTGTGCTTATATATATGCACTGTTGTTGAGAAAATCCACAGTAATAGGATTTTTCCCTTCTCCTCTCACTGCCAGTAGTTTAGTTACATGAAAGGATAGTTTAGTTCTGTTTGTAATGAATTAACCTTGGTTGACATGAGAAAGGCAGAGTAAGGAAGCAGCCCATGCACAGCTAGTCTCCTCAACATTATATGACATGTTTTACCTTCCCCAGAAAAACAGACCCACAGACTGTACTGATTTGCTTAAACGTGCTGATTTAAAATGTACCAAAGATAATTTTGAATTAGCCAGGGAATGTTTTGATTTCTCTAATGTCACCCAATTTTTTTTTTCTAAGGTAAAGTAGATCCTCATTCCTCTGTAACAAGGCTATCAGGGTAAATGAGGTAAAGAAGAGTAAATCTCTTTCCTGTTTTCTGATGTAAGGGCCTTCCTTGGGGGAGAGGAAGTGAGAAGCAGGTATTCCTAAAAGTTGGTATTCATATTTGATAACTCGCTTTGTTGCTTACAAGATAGATCTTAGCCATACATAAAAATGAGTGTGCGGGTTTCAATAAGAACTGAAGAAGGGCTTTGGATTTTTGGATTAGTTCATAGCCCATCAAGGGACCACCAACCAGGCTTGAGAATTAGTACTTTCTAATGCTGGTTTTTATGTGGCTTTAAGTTGCTAAGTCTGACCTTAGCCTCAGATCTACATGATTTTATAGGTCCACTTCTCAACACTGTCAGACTTAGTTCGTTCTGGTAGCAGAGGCCCTCAAGAGAAAGAATTTGACTCAGTGTGGATCATATATCCACTTCTGATCAATCAGTTTCGACACAGAATTTAGTCACCCAGTACCAATGTGGCTGCTGAGACTTTTCTCTTTAGGAGGGGCTATGAAGATACTTCCCAAAAGGCCTCATATTTGTTTACTGTAACACCAACTACATCTGTGCCAATACGGATAATGTAAAAGCAATCTGTGATCTTTTTTACAGTCTGAGAAATCACATATTTTGGAACACGGGTAAGGAGATAGCATCTAAGGGGAAAATTAGGAAAATCAGAGTATATAGATAGTTGTCCTGATTCATATCACTTACCTATTTCATGATAAATTTTTCATTAAGCATACTGCCATGCTTTTCACAAAGCATGAAGCTTACCAGCACCTCTAGTAGCAACTCCACGCCCTACATTTCCTCCATTCCCAATGCACCAGCTTCAAGAAAGGGAATGAGAGTCACCAGTCTCTCCTCCCCATTGCTTTCACCTCATCCTTTGAAAGGCCAACCTTGCACAAAGCGTATAGGCTGAGTGATGTCATTTAAGAGAGACTCCTCTTCTCCCAGGGTGAAGGAGACATTGCATAAGTTTTCCCAGATTATCAGAACAACTTCCCATTAGCCGATTTAAAAATGTTTAGACAACAGAGAATTGGATAAATAAAATGTGGTATATATACACAAAGGACTACTATTCAGTTGTAAAAAAAAGATGAAATCAGGTCTTTTGCAGCAACATGGAACTGGAGGCCATTATCTTAAGTGAAACAACTCGGGCAGACACAGAACAACACTTAAAGACAAATACTACACGTTCCCACTTACAAGTGGGCGCTAAATAATGTGTACACATGGAAGCAGAGTGTGGAATGATGGACAATGGGAGGACAATGGCGACTCGGAGGGGTGGAGGGTGGTGGACGACGGGAGGTTGCTTGGTGGGCTGCTTCAGTGATATATGCACTAAAGACTCTGACTTCACCAAAATGCAATATATCAATGTAGCAAAATTGCACTCGTACCCCATGAATATATACAAATAAAAAATGTGAGAAAAATTTTAAAAATGTTTCGACAATGAAGTTATATTAGTGAAAAAGTCACATTAGAGTAATTTATGTGCGATATGTCCTTTATAAGGCCAATTGGATATAGTAATGATTATCTAGATCATGAGCTGTGTCAGATAAATGTAACTTGTAATGTATTTGATTATGACATTTACCTTGCTATAGATGCTGTCTCCACAGAAGCTTAGTCACCATGGCTATCAGCTTATACTTTCAACATCTTTCCATTGCACCCTGCATAAAATCCAACTTCTTGTCCTGACCAACAAAGCCAGCCATATTTGATTTAGCCCTATCTGTCTACTCACATGTGCACAAGCTCCTTAAAGCTGTATTTTTCACCAATATAGTCCCAACTCTGAGTACAGTGCATAACACAATGTAGGTGGTAAGTAAATATTTGCTGAATGAATGAAAGGCCATCATATGAATGGTCATTTTCCTGTTACTAACTACATCCTGAAGGAATGGAATAGAGTCAGCTTCAAAATAACATCCATATTTGTTCCTATAGACATCAGAAACATTCAGCTTACTGCCATGCTTACTCAAAGGGCTCAGAACAAAATGCAAGAGGTTATAAATATATAACAGGTTATAAACAGCAGCATTTCCCAAGTGTGTTTCAAAGGACATCAGTGCCACAAATACTTCTTTAAACTAGAGTTCAAGGGTCACATCTTATACCTAATTGTCTACTCATCTCCACTTGGATGTCTAAGAGACATCTCAAATTTAACTTGTCTCAAACTGATTGGATTTTCACCCTCTCACTAAACGAAAAAACACACATTATTCCAGTAGCTCAGACCAAAAACCTCTAAGTTTTCTTGACCACTCACTCTTACATCCTCATCCAATCCACCGGCAAATCTTGTTGGCTTTACCTTCAAAATATACCCAGAATCTCAGCGCTACACACGTTTTCACTGTCACCACCCTGGTCCAACCCACTGTTTTCCTTTCTGGGGATTATTATTTAAACAATTGGCTTCTCACTGGTCTCCCTACTTCTGTCCCTGGCCCTCCTTTAAGTCTATTCTCAACACAATAGCCAGACTGGTCCTTTTCAAAGGAAAGTCAGAGCATGTCACGCATCTACTGAAAATCCTCCATGGCTTCCTACCTCACATAGAATTAAAGCCAGTCTTTTCCAAGGCTTGTACTGCCCTACATGAACTGGCCTCTGATTATCCTTCTATTCTCACTGCCTATTACTGTCTCATGCAAAGAAGGCTTCTACCCCAGGGCCTTTGCACTTGTTGTTCCTACACTTGATCAGTGAGGCCTTTCTTGACTATCCTTTATAAAATAACAAACCAACTACAGCCCCACACCAATTTTCTCCAGCCCCCTTCACATGCTTCATTTTTCTTTATAATATGTATTACTGTCACATGCTTACTATATTTGCTTATTGTCTGTTTCCTCTGTCTAGAATAAAAGCTCTATGAGGGAAGGAGATTTGTTTTGTTTCATTAACTGCTATATCCCTAGTACAAAGCCTGATCAAATAACTCGCATATCTGAGTTCCTATGGGGGGAGGGTGAGAGGAGGAACTCCTATTAAAACCCTTCAGAAACAGTATTCCTTGGAGTACACTTTGGGAAACTGGTCTAGAAGTTTTGGAACTAGAAGAAAGTTGGAATTTATAGCCTTCTGATTCTATGACGTTTGGCTCACAAAACAGAAATACTTTAATAGGTAAAAGATGGAATGATTCAATATTTAAAATGTTAAACAATATTCTAAATGAAACTGGCTATTTCTATAATCTAATTTTCTAACAGATTTAAAAGGTATTGGATGGTAAGGTGAAAAAGAGTAAGAGTTTTGGGCTGGGCGCGGTGGCTCATGCCTGTAATCCTAGCACTCTGGGAGGCCGAGGCGGGCGGATTGTTTGACCTCAGGAGTTCAAAACCAGTCTGAGCAAGAGTGAGACCCCGTCTCCACTAAAAATAGAAAGAAATTAATCGGACAACTAAAAATATATATAGAAAAAATTAGCCGGGCATGGTGGCGCATGCCTGTAGTCCCAGCTACTCGGGAGGCTGAGGCAGAAGGATTGCTTGAGCTCAGGAGTTTGAGGTTGCTGTGAGCTAGGCTGACGCCACGGCACTCACTCTAGCCCGAGCAAAAGAGTGAGACTCTGTCTCAAAAAAAAAAAAAAAAAGAGTAAGAGTTTTCTTCTTGTCTTGTACAAATTATTTTTCCAAGCCTAACACCCATCTGTAAAATACCCACGGTACTGCTAGGATTGAAGATGATCACTTACTTTGTATCTAGGCTTGACACTCGATTTCTTACAGATACGAAATATTTCCATTTCGACTTTTCTCTAAAAAGGAAAAACTGTTTTTTTCTAACACTTGCAAAATTTTAGGAATTAAACAATTCTAGATTTCTCTTTTCTTCAGTGCCCCATCCTGATCCCTGTTCTACAACCACTATCCTACTGTCAGCATGTGACAAACTCAGTTGGACCAGAGTGGCAGAAAATGTCCAGGTAGTATGATCATACTTTAGATGGAAAAAAAAAAAAGAAAATGTCCAGGTAGGGATATTAGGTTTTATCCACACCTGCAACTCTCACTGGGGAATAAGGGAGGAATGTATCACAATGGGGAAGAAAAGACTATGTAGTGCTTGAAAAATACATTTAATATCAGTTTTACAATTCAGAGGAGAAAAACCCTATGATTTAGTAAGAGAAAGAAAAGCTCAACATCATTATCTTGGTTGATGGGGATACATTAAGATACTGTGACTTAACCAAAGGACTACCCCACCGGACTATTGTGACATTTTTATGTTGATTGAAAGGGGTAAAAGCTTTTTAAAAAGTCTGAGAAACTCTTATCTAGACTAACCCACTAAAAATATTTATAGGTTAAAAAACAAACAAAACAAGAGAGTCCCCAAAAAGTTAACAGACATGCCCAAGTCAGAGAGCTGGGAAATGACTCAAAGTGGACTTAAAGACAAATCCTTGTGACTTTTAATCCAGTTCTCCATACATTATACATTGGCTATGGTTAATCAAGATTTAAATGTATACCACCTGACAAAATGTTTCCCCCATACAACAAAAATCTCAAGGCACACTGAAACAAAAGTTTCATATTAATACTCGAGTTCTTTACTGACAAATTTCTGCTTTGCCTCCCAAATCCATATATAAGAAGGAAGGTAAATGCTTCTTTTGCACACCAATATATATCTCTTAATACAACAATTTTCCCAGTTTAGTGGTACGGTACTCACTTTGCAGACAATAAATCGAGGCTAGGTGAAGTTAGGCGACTCGCCCATAATCACAAAACTAACAGAACTGTAATTTAACTCAGTGTGACCCCAAAGCTCTGTCTACACGAAGCTGCCCTCTCTAAGAAAACCGAACTCACGAACTTGCTGCAGAGAATGAGCAGGGGCCATGCTTTGCATATGGTCTTGGTCGTATTTAACCTGCCTTGTAACCCGCAGGTAAGAGAGCTACGGAAATGAAATGAGTCGCTATAAAGCCGGTGCAAGAATGTTATTCAACACTCTTGATGAAGACCTGGTCTCAACTGAACGGACTCAAAAATAATTTCACAATTTCAAAGCAGCGTTTTTAGAAATCTGCCAGCCGCTTTCACTGCTTGGAAAAGCAGATTGTGCCCTCAAATGGTCAAAACGGGCCCACTTGTTCAGCTGGTGCATGGCCAATCCGGCAATCCTGAATTTTCCTGCAATTATCTTTGCAATCTCTCGCTGCGGCCAAAGCCCTAGCCCCAGCAAATGCACACGGATTCCCCGCCCACCGAAGCTACGCGCATGTGCTTTCCGGGCCTCTCTCGAGGCGACCACCACCTGGTGGCGCCACTTCCAACACGCGATTCGCCCGCTCAGCCCGCTCTTTTGAATACCTTTGTCCAATTCCATAAGGGCAGAGTTAGCATCCAGTTCCTGTTCTCCATAGCCGGCATCTGCCAGGAAAGACTTAGTTGAGTTTGCTGCCATGACCCGATCAGTTACTCGTCTAGCCTAATCAGAAAGATTGCAAACTCGGCCCCAGAACCGCCATCTTCCCCCGCCGCCTTCTCGCGGATTTTTTTCCTCCGCGCGCTGTCAAGCCGTGTTACGCATGCGCCCTGATCACCCCGCGGTTCGCCAGCCCCTCTGCGGCCCCCCGCGCAGGCGCTCAGGGAGCTCTTGGAAGCTAGGTTCCCGCGGCTGGGAGAAAAGGAGGCGGGGATACGAAAGGGGAAGTGACTCTAAAGCGCCCGGACGCCGCGGCGAGAGCCAATCAGAGAGCGTGACGTCAGTTTGGCGCGGAGTTTGGCGGCCGGGGCTTACAGTGGCGGGAGTTGGAGGCAATAACGAGTCGTGGTGAAAGGGGTGGAAGCCACGATTTCTGCTGATCTCGGGGGCATTTCCACGGCTTTTTTCTCCGCTGAGCTTTTTCCTCTGACCCAGATGCTCTTCAGTTCGGTGCTCCGCCAGCCCCAGCTTGGCGTCCTAAGGAGTGGTGAGTAACGGTCCCAACTGCTGCTCGTGGCTGGCGGGATTCTCCTCCCCCCCAAACACACGCCGCCTCCGACCACGGCCGACTCCAGTTCTGTTCCCCAGCCGCCGAGTTCTCGCAGGGGAAGAGTGAATTAGTGAACTACTGAAGAAAGCTATGCTTTCATTCCTTCGGGACACTTTTGATCGTAATCGGGCTTTTTAAATCGTAGTGTAGGCCGAAGAAAGGAGGGACGTTAAATTAACTGGCCTCTGAAGCCCGTTACAGCTTGTGTCTGTGCTGCGCGTTAGCTGGAAATGGCATGCATGTGTGTGTGTGTGTTGCTCTGTTTCTCTCAACAGTTATGTGAGATCATCAAGACTCATATTTGATTAACTCATTCGTTTGTTATAGAACCTTAATGAGCCCTACTGTTTGCTTTGATACACCGGTGAATACGACCGCTGTTAAGGAACTCAGTCAAGCAGAGAAGACAGGACATCTGTTTCTTGCAGGGTCAAAATCTCCTCCCGCCACCCCACACGACTACATGGTTATAAAAATTCTAAATTATAGAGTGAAGGATGTCCATCACCACATCCCCCTGAAATAACCACTGTTAATAGATAGAAGTATATTATTCCAGATGTTTTTTGATGACAGGTAATATCTATTATTTTCAGAAATGGGATCAAAATGTTTTGTTTTTCACTTTAATGGTATAAATTGGACCTATTCCCATGTTAGTATGTAGAAATTGAATTTATTTTCTACAGTTCCTTATGTTCCTGTGTTAAAACATTGGCAGTTAAGACATTTGAGTTTAGGTTTGAAACTTTTTGATATATTTCTGATAAAGGAGTTAACTACCCAGACTAACCTTGGACAGAAGTGAAATCCTACTCGTTTAAAGGTCATTTATATCCAGAGATCCTTCTTCCCAGTGAAACCAAGTGGAAAACAAAACAAAAGAGTAGGGAATTTTTATATTTAAGAAGTAGGTCTAGGAAAAGGATGTCGAAGAAGGAGACTGAGGAGTAGTCCCTCAACTTCCTGCTCCCAATCTGAAACTTTATACCATCCTTACTTTCCTCTTAGATAATTTTGTAATTATACCCCCTCCAAATGCTCCTCTTTCCTCCGCCTTCTGTGTCATGAGTGGCTGTATGCACAGTGTTAGTTGAGAGCTTTGTCTTAGTAGTTAAACTGCCTGGGTTTTAATTAACAGCTCTACTCCTTACTATTTGTATGTCCTGGGGGAAGCTGTTCAGCTTCTATTTTGTGACAGATTTTCTCCCAGTTCTCCATTCCATCTGTCTACTTTTCCCCCTCCCTCTCTCCTATTGACAAATATTCATTATTATGCAGTAGGCACTGAAATTCATTATTATATATTTCCCACTGAAATCTAAATTACTATCTTCTCACTTCCTCTCAATGTTGGTGTTCCATCCTTGGCCCCTTTTCTTCTACCTACTCCCAAGGATGATCATAGCCATAATCAGGGCTTCTTCCACTACTACCTACAACCTTCCATTTCTTGTACAGTAAGTCCTCACTTACCATTGTTGACAGGTTCTTGGAAACTGCTACTTTAAACAAAACAACAAAACAACGTGTAATAAAACTAATTTTACAATCATAGACTAATTGATATAAACAAGAGTTAAGTTCCAATGGCATATATCTGGTCACAAAAACACCACCAACCTTCTAAATAAAGAACCAAAACACTTATAATATTAAACATTGAAATAAATGTGAACCATACATACATTTAAGAAAGATTGTTAGAAACAAGGTAATTATTTACTCCAGTTTTGATGAATGAATGAGTGACAGTGGTTGTAGTGGTGATGGGTTAAATCAAGGAATAAATGTTTGCAAAGGGAAAATTATAAGGAGCACCTCCTACCACCACACAGTTCAAAAGCAATCACAGATATGGCAGCTTGCTGAGCCCTTTTGTACCGCATTGTTTATTTTGTGCATTTGTGTGATTATTGTACACTTTATGGATTTTTGTTTTACGATTATTTGTATTCATTCATTTTCTGACACCTTTATTCCAGTTCTGGGTCGTGGGTGCCCAGATCCTATCTTGGAAGCTTAGGGTGCAAGGCAGGAGCGAGCCCTACACAATATGCCATCCCATCACAGGGAGCACTCACACACATAACCCACACTCACACTGGGATCATGTAGACATGCCAAGGAACCTAATATTCACATCTTTGGGATGTGGGAGGAAACCAGAGTACCAGGAAAAAATCCACACAGACATGGGGAGAACATGCAAACTCCACAGAGACTGGCCATAACCAGGAATTGATTTTCTCATCAATAGTTTAACAAAATGACATTCAATGAAATGATCTTATTCAAGGACCTGCTGTACTTTAGATCCATTTTTTATAAAAGCTATAGTTGGTCTCCACCTTCAGTCCCATAAGCATGTCAAACTCAAATGCCCAAAACTAAATTCACTTTTCCCCAAAACCTGGTATATTACCTATTTTAGGGAGTGGCCCCATTATTTTAAACCAGTATTCCTAGCAGAAACCTAGAGTCAATCAAAGACTGCTTCATCTTCCCCACTATTACACATACAAAAAGTTTCCTTAACATCTCTAGAATCCACCTTCTCTTCATCCCCTGTGATTCTGCCTCTTGGATCTGTTCTGTTCTTACTATTACATTTCCCTAGGTTTGGCCCTAATACCTTCTTGTCTGGGCTACATAACAAGTCTCCCAAATGGCCTCTTAGTTTCTTTTTCTCTAGTTTATTGTCCACATTGCTGCCCATGATCTTTTTAAAATGGAAATCTGGGCCAGGCACAGTGGCTCACACCTATAATCCCAGCACTTTGGGAAGCCAAGATGGGAGCATTGCTTGAGGCCAGGAGTTGGAGAATAGTCTGGGCAACATAGTGAATCTCTGTTTCTACAAAAAAATTAAAACTTTTTTTTTTAACGTTTAAAATGTGATGACATGTGCCTGTAGTCCCAGTTACTGGGAAGGCTGAGGCAGGAGGACCACTTGAGCCCAGAAATTCAAGGATACCATGAGCTATAATGGGGCCACTGCACTCCAGCCTGGGTGACAAAGTGAAACTGTTTCTAAAAAAAATAAAATGGAAATCTGATTACTTACTTTTCTGTGTATTTTTAAATTGGTATCTAAAAGTATTTGTCGTAATTTTTAACAGATGCAAAGAATGTAATTTTCTGGCTATATCGTGAATATTGACATTTTAAAAATGGCTACAATCATTCTTTTCTAATAGAATGTAAATATAATAGTGGTTGGATAATCACGTCATCCATTTTTTTAAAAAATGTGAACAAACTCTTAACTGCTAGACATTCTACATAGTTGCTTTTTCCTTTGACCTTATTTCTATTTCATTTCTCCCACAGAATTTTTCCTAATGTGATTTAATTTTATGCTTGAAAAGTTCTTTTATCCTTTCTGTGTCAAAGAATATATTTATATTGCTATTTTCTGTCATTATAAGACTCCAATTGTTAAAACTTTCTTCTGGGTTGGATTATTACAATTATTAGTAGTATACAATTGATAAAAACAATACAACTAATTTCGATAAATAGTTAAGCAAGAAGTAAAATTTTATTGAAAGTACAACTTTTAAAGAGATGAATTTGGGTGTGTATGGTGCCTTTATTAAAGGAATTATCCAATTATCTCTTAGTTGAGGTTCCAGAAACTTTTTATTTAAAAATATTTAATTGATACCCAAAAGTTTTTATACTTTGGATCAGTGGGAGGGTTGAGATTAGGACATGGGAACACCTTTCCATTGTAAACTGGAAAAAAGGAAGTGATGAAAGGGGAGGGGAGAAGATGTGCCTCAACCTTCTTGGACACATCAGTTTCTTAGATCAGTTTTAGAAATGCATATACAGTCATGTATCCCTTAAGGATAGAGATACATTCTGAGGAATTGTGCAGACATCATAGAGTGTACTTACACAACCTAAATGGTATAGACTGGGCTATACGGTATAGCCTGTTGCTCCTGGGCTACAAACCTATACCTCATGTACTGAGTACCGTAGGCAACTGTAACACAACGATAAGTATTTATGTATCTAAACATATCTCAACATAGAAAAAATACAGTTAAAATATGGCATAAAAGATAAAAAATGATACACCTGCATAGGGCACTTACCGCACACGGAGCTTGCAGGACTGGGAGTTGCTCTAGGTGAGTCCTTGAGTGAGTGGTGAGTGAATGTGAAGGCCTAGGATATTACTCTACACTACTCTAGACTTCACAAACACTGTACATTTAGGCTAAATTTATTAAAATTTTTTCCTTCAATAAATTAACCTTAGCTTATTATAACTTTTTTTACATTATAAATGTCTTAATTTTTTTAACTTTTTGACTTTTTTATAATAACATTGAGCTTAAAATATAAACACATTGTACAGCTATACAAAAATAGTTCTTCTTTATATCTTTATAAACTTTTATTTTCAATTTTTTTTCAAATTTTTTAAGCTTTTTTGTTAAAAACTAAGATACAAATATGCACATTAGCCTATGCCTACTAGGGTCAGGATCATCAAGCTGTCATTGGGTGATGGGAATTTTTCAGCTGCATTATAATCTTATGGGAGCACCATCATATGTAGTCCTTTGATGACAAAATGTTTATGGCACATGACTGTGTATGGAAGTTGAGTACATAAGTACTTCCTTATCCTCAGGGGATACGTTCCAAGACCCCTGATGTGTGCCTCAAACCTCAGATAGTACAGAACCTTATACATGCTATGTTTTTTCCTGTATAAACACATACCTATGATAAGGTTTAATTTATAATTTAGGCATAGTAAGAGTGCCTAATTATAGTATATTGTTATAATTGTACTATAATACAATATACTGTAATAAAAGTTATATGAATCTGGTCTGTCTCTCTCTCTCAAAATATCTTATTGTATAGTACTTACCCTTCTTATGATGTGGGATGATACAATGCCCATGTGGTGAGATGAAGTGAGGAGAATGACGTAGGTAGGCACTGTGACATGACATTAGACAGCTATTGACCTCCTGACTATATGGCAGATGACAAAAGGGCAGGAAGCATATACAGTATGGATACTCTGGACAAAGGGGTGAATCACATTCCCAGGCAGGATGGAGTGAAACAGTGTGAGGTTTTCCTGCTACTCCAAATGGCAGACAATTTAAAATTCATGAATTGTTCGTTTCTGGAATTTTCCATTTAGTATTTTCAGACCACAGTTGACTCCAGGTAACTGAAACCGTAGAAAGCAAAACTGTGGATAAAGGGGGACTACTGTATCTGGAAATTGATTCTCTGAAAACTCTCATGTCTTTGTATACTGCTTGGAAATTTTGTGTGTTACCCTAGGGCAACAAGTTGTACATTGAGGTAATAATGGGTTTTTCCAAATGTGTTGTGGAGGAAAGCATTACAGGTTGATGTTCAGGACATAGGTTCATATTCATAGCACAATGAGGATCCAAAAGTAGCTTAAGATGGCTCATCAATGAAGTATTAGTTACAGGGACTGCAGAATTGGAGGGGTAGACAGGGATCAATCACTAACCATTCATCAGTGTTTGGATATTAGATGTAGGCAATGATGTAGAGTTGAAGAGTCACTGTTTCATTGCAAAAATTAGGTTTTCCAGAGCATATCATCTGGTTGTTCAAGATTTCCTTTTGAATTTGTAAGTTGCAGTCATTAGACTTTTTTAAAAATTTCAAACCACAGGTGTACATTTATATATAACATTAGAACAGAGACTTTTGGTTTTAGACTTATTCTGTAGATCAGCAGTCCTCAACCTTTTTGGCACCAGCAACCAATTTCATGGAAGACAACTTCCCCACAGATCAGGATGTGTGGGGCGTTTCAGGATGATTCAAGTGCATTACATTTATCGTACAGTCAAACCTCTTTGTTAATGATAATCTGTATTTGCAGTGCTCCCCAGCGCTAGCATCACCAACTCAGCTCCATCTCGTGTCATCAGACATTAGATTCTCATAAGGAGTGCAACCTAGATACCTCCCATGCACAGTTTACAGTAGGGTTTGGGTTCTGGCTCCAATTAGAATGCCTCCACTGATCTGACAGGAGGAGGAGCTTAACTGGTGCAAGATACAGGGAGGGCTGGGTGTAAATGCAGAGGAAGCTTCATTGACTGGCTGCTGTT
>NW_012137080.1:3409474-3413228 GCF_000956105.1 Propithecus coquereli | reverse complement strand
TAGGATATAATAAGAAAATAGGGAGCGATCCAGTTTGGTTGGAATAAGATACAGTGAGAGATGAGCCTTGCAACAGAGATAAAGAGCAAAGCATGCAGGACCTTGAATGTCCAACTAAAGTATTTTAGACTCTAGAAAACATCATAAAGATTTTTCAGCTGGAAAATGTTTCAGCAAGATTTCGTTTTAGAGAATATGTTACTAGTCAACTCATGGAAAGGAATTTGACATCAGATGATTGTTCTCAAATGTGGTAATGAAGGGAATGTGTAATGTCTGTGAGTCTACAAATTCTCGGCCCATGGACCACTGATCTTTACAGCTTTCAAAGCATTCAAGCTGCTGTTATGGCTACTAGAGAACACAATCTAGACATTTCATTTACCATTTTCTTTGTTTAGAATGGATGGCTCACTGTAATGCTGTCTTTGACCTGGCCTGGGTCCCTGGTGAATTTAAACTTGTAAGTGACTTTTATTTCATTGGGATCTTGGTAAATAACTGGAAAGGGGTTGCTTTATTAAACTGTGCTACCTTATTTTTGAAAGGTTACAGCAGCAGGTGATCAAACAGCCAAATTTTGGGACGTAAAAGCTGGTGAGCTGATGGGAACATGCAAAGGTCATCAGTGCAGCCTCAAGTCGGTTGCCTTTTCTAAGTTTGAGAAAGGTTGGTCGGTAGTTATCCTCTTTCTTCTTCTTCTTAACCTTCTTTATGGTAGAGTAATAAGAAGCTGTAATTGTTTCTACCCTTTCCCCTGTTAAAGTTGCTGCTTTACCTATATAGATGATTGAGATTCTAATATGACTGAAAAGCTTAATGAAATTAAGTTGGCTCTGGGCCCATTCTTACAGACATTATCTCCAGCTTGTCCCTGAAAGTCGAGTGTTCAGGGAAGTTTTTTTTATAACCTTGCAGATAAAGTAAAAATTTAAACAGCCACAATACCTCTATTCAACTTTGATTGTTAACTGAAGTTAAAACCTTGTGCTGGGCACTTGTTAACTGTTTGTAAGATAGAGTTACTTTAATTGTAAAATCTAAGTGGGCGTGAGGCTGGTAAAAAACCTGAAAAACTGAACATGATTCTCTACCTAAAAATGTACATAATTAGTTTAAGTGACCCAATTTCCTACTATGTTTTTAACCATTATTCGCTCACAATTGATTTTCCTGTATTTATTTTACCATTACAGTGGAAAGGGAAAATTTAAAGAGTGTTTTAACTCAGAACATTACTATAGCAGCTAGGGAAAAACTTAGCAGGGGTGTCTGAATGAGCTCTTCATTTCTGGTTTTTTGTCTTCTTCTTCTCTTTCCTCCATTTGTTTCTCACTAAATAAACTTTTAAAAATAGACCAATAAACACTTAGCTCAGTAAAGTCTTTGAATTAATCTGACTTTAATCTCAAAGTAATATGAACAAATATTATAATCTCCTTTATCATTAAAAAATATCATATTTTAAAAAGGAATATTTTCATTTACTTACCTGAGCACTCAGGAATATTAAACTGAGTTGTTGAGGTGGTTTGGACTTTTAAAAAAGTCAGTTTTAATCTACTGTGGTTGCTGTTGAGACCTTGAAGAGGAACCTTGAAGAGGAAAGAAATATGTGGTGTGATTTTTGATCTCTGCATAACCCTTCTAATTATAAAGTTAGGTATGCTTGTGTTCTAGTTTTCTATACTTTTGTGTCAGTGTTGACTCTGAGTTTATAAAAGTAATTTAAGATTATGAAAATTTAGAGGATAATAGAAAAGGAAAACACCATATCTGTTGGTCCCTTCATTTAATTTTTAAACCTCTGTGCATATAAATCAATCTATGTCAATGTGGTGTAGTAGAAGAAGCACTGAGTTAGAAATTGGGGCAAGTGGCTTTTGTCATGGCTTTCAGTAGTCCATAGGTGCCCTAGTGTGAATTAGTCTGGTTGGATACTGCCCCCAAGGCCCCATGGTTTGGTTGGTGAAACAGACTAGATTTTAGCCCCACTCACTCCCTCGAGCCACATGCCCTCTTGTTGGGCACACTTTTACAACCATACATAAAAGCCCCGTGTTTTATTCTGGACTCTTAGGCAAAGTCATTTTTACCTCCCTGGGCCTTCATTTCTTAATCTAATGAGATTAATATCTATTCTGTTTAGCTCACAAAAATGTTATAAACACAAAAGTGAGGTGAGAGATGAATGCATTAAAAAAACTGAGGACCATATAAATGCTTAGTGTTTTGTGGGTTTTTCTGTAGGTAGCATGGTTGAAAAGATCATTGGTCCAGTTCTTTCAGCCCTACTTGGGCAGGACACAAATATTCTTAAGAACTTCTAGCAGATAATTAAAATTGATCATAAATTTATTTCTATTTCCTCTGCCACAAACTTACCTATATTTGCACCTTCTTTCTCATTATTCATTCTTCAGTTTAAGGCCACCCCTTCCTCCTAGGTCACTGGTTCTCAGCCCTGACTGTACATTAGTCACCTGCAGAGGTTTTTCAAATATCAACTAAATAAGAATCTCTGGGAGGTGAGCCAAGTAACTATTTTTTTTTTTTAAAGTTCTTCAAGGGATTCCAACGTGCAGCTAAGGTTGAGAAACATTCTTGATCTTCGCCTAAGACTTTATGCCATTCTTGTATCCACACAGTTTCTGTTTCTTCAAGCTCTCCCTCTCTATTGGCTATTTCTCCTTAGGAAAGACTCAAGAGTGTCTGTGGCCTGTCCCCCCAAACATTTTAACCCTGTGTTCTCTTTTTAGCGGTTATCCTTTCTTATTTTCTATCTCCTCTAAGTTTCTTAAGAGTAATCAAAAGCTGGCTAAATTTCATCATCTCAACTTGATTCAATCTGTTTTCCACATCTAGCTCTTCCTGAAATCACCCTTGCTAAGGTTGTTAATTATCTAATTGTCAAAAACCATGAAACTTCAGGCCTTTTCTTCTGCTTGTATAATATTTGATACTTCTGGCCATTTATAAAATTTCACACAAATTTTTTTCTTCCTTTGAATTTATGATACCACTCCCTTCTGGTTCTCCTTCTGTCTTTCTGTTTATTCCTTCATAGTTGCTTTTGTGTATCACACTTCTTTACCTAGCTTGAAATGTTGGCAAGGCCCAGGATTTGGTGTGTGCCCTTTTTTTTCTTTCAGTCTATACTCAATACCTTCTTGAACAGTTTCATCCATACCAGTTTTGTTTTGTTTTGTTTTTCACCTTACTTGCATTGACCCAGATCTATATTTCTAGCCTTAAGCTCTCTGTAAGCACCTCAAATTCAACACATCCAAAACTGAACTCATGATCCACCCCCCTCTCTGGGAACTTTATCCTTTCCTCTGGTATCATTTCCCTGAAGAACTTCCCTTAACATTTCTTCTAGTGCAAGTCTGGTGGTAATAAATTACCTTAATTTTCCTTTATCTGAAAATGTTCTTATTTCATCGCCATTCTTGGATATTTTTGTTGGATATAAAATTGTGGGTTGACAGCTTTTTTTTTTTCTTTTCATTACCTGAAGATGTTATTCCATTGTCATTCATGGTTTTCATTGAGAACTCTGTGATAGTTCAAGTCATTTCCCTGTATGTATGTTGTTTTTCCTGACTGCTTTCATGATTTTCTCTCTTTGGTTTCCAGCAGTTTGACTATGGTGTGTATAGTCAAGGTTCCCTTCAAAGTTGTCCTGTTTGAAGCTTACTGAGCTTTTTGAATTTGTAAATTTATGTATCACTGAGTTGGGAAATTTCCTACC
>NW_012137080.1:3408369-3409424 GCF_000956105.1 Propithecus coquereli | reverse complement strand
GCTATGAAAACTGTTTTACTCAGTAAATACATACCCCTTTTTGTCTGGTTGAATATATTAATATCTCCTCCTGTGACTAAGAGGGTCATATATGAGCAGAAATGGAAGTACTTGTCCCTACTCCTAATAGTTTAAGAAAGGGAAGGTGAAAGGTTGTGAAAAGGAAATTTAAAATTGATAGACTCAGCCTGCTGGTGGCCGATACCATCATATGCCTTTATTTGCTATTGCCAGTACCACTCTTTTGGTTGAGGACTACCCCTGATTTAGCCCATCTCTAAATAAGATTATCTGAAGATAATTTCGGTGGTTTTGAGTCAGCTTAAAAATTTTGTGTTATGCTATATATTTTATTCTTTGTTTCTTATTTAGCTCCCAATATGGAACATATACTAGCAGTTGCCAATGAAGAAGGCTTTGTTAGATTATATAACACAGAATCACAAACTTGCAGAAAGAAGTGCTTCAAAGGTGAGTCCAGGTCTATAATTTTTGTTTTAACATTATTTTTAATTCATAAATTCTCAAGTAAATTTTTATTTAAATACGTTCTTCATCTGTTTTATGTTGCCATAAAGGTATATCTGAGACTGGGTAATTTATAAAGAAAAAAGGAAGGTTTATTTGCCTCATGATTCTGCTGGCTGGAAGATTGGGCATCTGGTGAGGGCCTCAGACTGCCTCCACTCATGACAGAAGGTGAAGGGGAGCCCACGTGTACTGAGATCACATGGCAGGAGAGGAAGAAAGAGAGGGGCAGGGTGGTGCCAGGCTCTTTTTAATAAGCAGCTCTTGTCTTGAGGGAACTAATAGAGTAAGCGCACACTCCCACCTCAGTGAGGACATTAATTTATTCATGAGGGATCCATCCCCATGACCCAAACACTTCCCATTAGGCCCCACCTCCAACATTGGGGATGAAATTTCACCATGAGATTTGGAGGGACAAACATTGAAACTATAGCACATTCCCAATTATGTGCACTTCTCTTTTTAGGGACCAGGTTAAATGTAAATGGTGGACTGCTTATCTGCCAATAACTGTTAACTGTGGC
>NW_012137080.1:3394180-3395954 GCF_000956105.1 Propithecus coquereli | reverse complement strand
TTAGCAGTACTTTTCACCCATTTCTCCCAACCCTATATAACTACTGGACTAATTTCTATCTCTATAGATTTGCCTATTCTACACATGCATATAAATGGAATGGTAAAATATGTGGTCTTCTGTAACTGGCTTCTTTCACTTAGTGTAATATTTAATCTTATTTCTCTGTTCTTCAAATGGAATTATTTCTATTGATCTGTATTCAAGGTAACTTTCTCTGTTCTCTCCTTTCTGTTCTTAAGTCTATCCAGTGAATTTTTTTTTTTCTTTTTTTGAGACAGAGTCTCACTCTGTTGCCTGGGCTAGAGTGCTATGGCGTCAGCCTAGCTCACAGCAACCTCAAACTCCTGGGCTCAAAGTGATCCTCCTGCCTCAGCCTCCTGGGTAGCTGGGACTACAGGTACACGCCTCTGTGCCTGGCTAATTTTTTCTATTTTTAGTTGTTTGGCTAATTTCTTTCTATTTATAGTAGATACGGGGTCTCGCTCTTGCTCAGGCTGGTCTCGAACTCCTGAGCTCAGGTAGTCCTCCCTCATCGGCCTCCCAGAGTGCTAGGATTACAGGCGTGAGCCACCACGCCTGGCCTATCCAGTGAATTTTTGTCATTTCACATGTTGTGTTTTTTAGTACTAAAATTTCCATTTGTTTTTTAATAAATTTTGTTTTTCTGCTGAGATTTATTGTCTTTTCATTGATTACAATTGTATATTTCCCTCATCTGACATAGTTTGAATTTGCTTTACAACTTTGATAAATCAACGTCTGGATTATTTGGGGGTTGGCTTCTGTTGATTTCTTTTCCCTTGAGAATAACTAACTTTCCAGGCTCTTTGCATGTCAACTAAGATTATATCCTGGGCATCGTGAATGGTATGTTGGGTTCTGGATTCTGTTATATTGCTTAGAAAAGAGTTAATGCTTCTGTTTTAACAGGCAGTTAACTCCTTTAGACTCAATTGCAGACTGTCACACCCACAGTAGGGTAGTGGGTCATATCTCAATTCATTTCTTTAGTTTAAGCTTCAGTCGAAAGCTGCCTTTGGATTTCTCTTGCACATATGGTTTTGAGTCAGCCAGAGACTTGGACTGAGTTTAAACACAAAATTAGAGGTTCCTTTTCTCTGGCTGTCATCAGGATCCCCCCACTCCCTCACTCTCTGACAGCTCTGTTCTTCCCAGTCTCCTTTTCCTGGTTCCTCTGGCTTGAAAGATAGCAGATTTTTCTATTGATATTTTAGCTGCCTGGTATTGATGCTGCAACTGTTGCTGCCCTCAAGGTAGAACCACAAAAAATTCCAGTAACTTAGCCAGGGCCAATCGTTTGCTAAAGGTGTTGACTCCCCTCCGAAAATTGCATGTTTTTTTGTTCAGTCTCCACAGAGTCCTCAGGTAGTTGTTTTTGTATTTTGTCCAGTTTACAGCTAATGCAGGTGGATCAGTTTGTTAAGTGCTCACTCTTTCATATAAGAAGCAGAGTGGTGGTTTTTTTCGCTTAATTTTAAAGAATAAAGTTCTCCTGTATTCCCTTCTCCAATCCCATTGCCCTCCTCCTGGCCCCAGAGGTAACACCCCTTTCACAAATTTCATATAGATCTGGCTCATATATTTGTGCTAAAACAATGCAGCTTAGAGTTTTGGAGTATAGGCTCTGGATTCACACTGCCTAGAATACCTTTGTGAGTTACTTAGCCTCTCTGTGCCTTAGTTTTGTCATCTGTATGTAAAATGAGGAAAACAACACCTACCTAATAAAGTTGATAGCAAGGATTGAGAT
>NW_012137080.1:3391920-3393100 GCF_000956105.1 Propithecus coquereli | reverse complement strand
TGTACCTGCTGCCCCACACATGCACAGCCTCCCCAGCTGACAGTATCCTGTACACCCAAGTGGTACATTTGTTAACAGTTGATGAACCTACATTGACACATCTTTATCACCCACAGTTTATAGTTTACATTAAGGTTCACTCTCGGTGTTACGTATTATATAGATATTGACAAACGTATAATGACATGTGTCCACCATTGTAGTATCATACAGAATAGTTTTACTGCCCTAAAAATCCTTCATGCTCCACTTACTCATCCCTACCTCCCCACTAATTCCTGGAAACTACTGACCTTTTCACTGTCTCCATGTTTTTGCCTTTTTCAGAATGTCACGTAGTTGTAGTCATACAGTATGTGGCCTTTTCAAACTGGTTTCTTTCACTTGGTAATACTTATTTAAGTTTCCTCCATGTCTTTTTATAGCTTTATCAGACTCATTTCTTTTTAGTGCTAAATAATATTCCGTTGTCTGGATATGCCACAGTTTATCCATTCACCTGCTGAAGGGCATCTTGGTTGCTTCCAAGTTTTGGCAATTATGAATAAAACTGCTGTAAATATCTGTGTACTTATTTTTATACGTTATAATCTTACCACAGGAAATACAGTGCAGCTGGGTCTTCTGGTTTCTAATTTCACTAATCTGGTGAAAAATTACTTAATATTGAGGTCTTATATACAAAAGTTACTTTCAGCATGAGATCAGAGTTCTGAAGCCTAAATCAATTTCCTTGGAATATCTTTCAGATGGGTTTTACAGGCAAGTGAATCAAATCAGTGGAGCTCATAATACCTCAGACAAGCAAACCCCTTCAAAACCCAAGAAGAAACAGAATTCAAAAGGACTTGCTCCTTCTGTGGTAAGGTTCTACAGATATAGAATATCATTTTAGGGAATTTGTTGACCATAAAATGGGAGCTATTGATTAGGTGAATGAGAATTTTCATTTACTTTGGATCAGTGGTTTATTGCTTTCTCAGTACCTACAGCAGTGGTTCTCAAACTCCAGTGTGCTTTGGTGTTACCTGGGGAGCATGTTAAAAATTCAGCTTCCTGAGTCTCAAGTCTCATCCGTAGAGATAGTGAATGGTATGTTGGGTTCTGGATTCTGTTATATTGCTTAGAAAAGAGTTAATGCTTCTGTTTTAACAGGCAGTTAACTCCTTTAGACTCAATT
>NW_012137080.1:3386792-3391829 GCF_000956105.1 Propithecus coquereli | reverse complement strand
AGTTTGAAGAAGCATATTAAGTACTATGATATAGTTTTCTACGGAGAAGGAATCCATTGTTTTCATGATATAAACTACAGAAAAGATGTGAGTCTTTTGTATATTTTTAAACATTTGGCAAAATATTATTAAATATATTGAGAAACACTTGGGTAGAACATAGTACCACTATAGTAGCTTATAGTCAAAGCTCAAACAATGCCCGTAATACATCTTTTTCCTTTAAAAAAATTGCCATTAATCTCATTTTAATGTGTTTATTTTTCTAATGGTTCTTGTTTGTAGGACCCAAGTTAATATTCTGGGGTAAGTATGATTGCTAAAACATTAAGACTTAAAACTATATACCATGAACAGGACACAGACGTGAATGGAAACAGTTTCATTTCATCTGTGGAGGCCAGATGAAGTTAAAATGAGTAACATTTCAGACATCTAATCAAGTTCTGAGCTAAGATAACTTGTAAGGTTATAGCAAGTAGGAAGTCAAACTCCACTGAGCCCCTTTAACTTTTTCAGAGCATGTAACAATCTTTCATCTATAATTTTTTAGACTCTTATATGATAATCTCGATAGCAACATTTTTGTAGACGAAGTAGGCATAGAAAAGTTCAATGAATTTCCTAAGGATACATAGCTTATTTGTAGGGCTGATTCTAAGTAGACCCAGTGGGTTCAGATAAGTAAATCTTTTAGTCACCAGTTGAATTCTTCGGTACAGGTTAAAGTATTAACACTATGTGCTATAACTTAATAATGTTTAGGTCATTTCCTTGCTAAAATTACTTCCTGGTCAGCATATATATCTGATTAAGATGATTGGAAAGAAAAGATTTAGTCTAATTCACAGTTGAGGGTGGGGAGCAATTTTTCATCACCTTCTTCTCTCGATGGTGAAGATTGTGATATCCAAGATAGAATTTCCTTCTTTTCTTTTCTTGTGCTGTCAGGATTCCCAGCAGAGTGTTACTGTGGTCCTCTTTCAAGATGAGAATACATTAGTCTCAGCAGGAGCTGTGGATGGGTAAGAGTCTATTTCTTGGTTCTTTTGATGAGGTCTCTTTTATGAGCTAAGATGGGGAAGTCACCTAGTCCCATTGTAATTGAATGTGTGTACTTTTAACTTTCAACGTAGCAAGTATCCTAGCTGAGAAAAGGAACTACAGATCACACTGGAAAATACCTAGTTAGGACTCTTGCTAAACTCATTAAATGAGATAATACATGTGTCATACTTAGCACATAGTGTAGCACTAGGAGCAGTGTTAGCTGCTGCTGCTATCTTAGAGAAGAAGCTGGATGAGTAGTTTGCTTGCCTTATATACAATATAATTTAGTTACTGAATCTTATTTTGAGGAGTAAGATTTCTATTACTTTGGATTTTATCTTTTCAGGTTTAAGAATATCCTAAAAGAGGAAATCTGATTCTGGGCATGTAATTGTCATTCCTGGGAGTAATATTGCTAGATTGATGATGGAAAGGCCAATGACTTTCTCATACCTGCCATCTATGATTAGTCTGAATTTTTGGCTTCCAAATAAGTCTGTGATGTTTATTGATTGATTGCTTTGTAGAATATAAATTCTTTGCATGTAAGGACTCTTTCTTTTTAAGCTCCCTTATTTTATCTCCTTAACGTCCCTCCCTCTAAAAATTTTAATTTGAAAGATCATGGCTTACTAAACTAGGATTTCCATTGTCTCTGCTGGACACTAAAACCCTTCTGTGAAACAAATTCTCAGGCAAGAACGAAGAATTATTTAAAGGTTATTAGTTATGTTTGTGAATGGCTGCAAAAGCTTATTCTGTTTGTTTCCAACGATACTGCCATTACATGTTATACCAAGCTTGTGTTTTCAAGTTGCCTGCAAACAAGAAGTAAAGGATTAATACAATTATAGCAATCGATGAATTGAAAAGATACTTTTCTCTATTTCACAGGAAAATTGTTTAGACTAGATTACTTAAGGAGTTATATATAGTGATATAACCATAGGAACAGAGCTTGCTACTTATGATGTCAAAGGATATATTCAGAATATTAAAGGCTTAGGAAGTGTTTTTTCTAAAAACAACGAAACAATGACTATCGGCACCCAACCTTCATCTTCCTTTTCCGCTCCCTTGAGTAAACTTCAGTAACCCATTACTGGGTCAAATCACATCTGTTTCCGTTCTGTCAGAATTATAAATCTGACATTGGAGACAACAGTGTAAGACAGTTCAATTTGTTTTCCAATGAGATGTCCTCACTGTACTTGGTTAGTGTGCCAGAGGAGGTAAATTAAAAGTCATAATTGAAGTTATTTGGGATTGGGAGAAAGTCTACAAAATAACTATTTATTTGCCTTGGTTTTTAGGATAATTAAAATATGGGATCTGCGTAAGAATTATACTGCTTATCGACAAGAACCCATAGCAGCCAAGTCTTTCCTATACCCAGGTAGCAGCACTCGAAAACTAGGTAAGTCTTTTCATAGACTATAGGACTTTTGGGGGAAATATGAGTTTTTGTTAAAATTAAAAACAAAAAAAATTAGGCTGGTTTTCAGCGACATAGACTAGAGAAACTCTAATATGTGGTTTTATCTTTTTGACATTCAAAAGATAAAAATTCAGAATATTTTTGGTTTGTGTATATTTTGGGGTCAGAATTCTGATGATGATTCTTGTGGATAAATCTGTTTTCAGATCTACTCACCTTCATCAGGGCATGCTAACTAAAGTTTCCTTTTTTCCAGGATACTCAAGTCTGATTTTGGATTCCACTGGCTCTACTTTATTTGCCAATTGCACAGATGACAACATCTACATGTTCAATATGACTGGATTGAAGACTTCTCCGGGTAAAATATTAGTCATTCAAATTCTCTTACCAGGAAACTAATATGGGCTTTTTTGTTAGTGAAAATTTAAGGGATTTTTTTCCCCTAAACCAAACCTATTAAGCCATATGAGGATTTTAGTGTCTTTGATTAGTTCAAGTGATATTTTCGTAAGTGTATATTCCTTGTGATTATTTTGTAAGTAAACAAAATCCTGCTCTTTATGATGACTTTATCTTAATAGTGAGTCTCCTGAAATTATGCCCCTTGGCCTGTATTTAGAATTACCTCAATTTTCTATTTAATAAGCTGTGGGGTAGAGAAAGTTGTTCTGCTCAACTTTTGTCCTCTTTGGGGGCTGTTAGTGAAAATTAGGGGGCTTAATTTTTCAGACACCCAGAATAGTTCCAACCTACCTCAGCCTTCTCCGTAATGTTGGACAGAGGCCATTTTATCTCTTTAGGTGTTTTCCCCAGCTTTACCTTTTTTTTCCCTCGGTAATATAAAAATATAATCTGATTCTTAAAACAAATAAATGATATTTTTAAAAAGAAACACGTTTCTCAAGTATGCTTTAAGAGGGTTATGTGGGTTACATTATTTTTAAGAATACAATCTACTACATAAGCAAGCTACATATTAGTAGTCTGGTTCTTCCTCAGCTACAGATCTGTCAAAAATACTTTGAATTCCGTGAGCAATCCCTAGAGCGACCCAGTTCCTACTAAAGTAAGATGTACTGGTAAACAAATCTCAAAATAGTACAGAACTCAGATCATTTTATCTGGGATCTTACAAAAGTTTCCAAAGATTGCCCCAACAGTCTTACTAGGACTTTATATCTGTGATGGTATCACAATTCACATTTCCAATGCTTTGAATTAGGTCTGGTGTTCTCTGAACAAGACAAGAGCAAGAGTATTTGGAAAAGGGGAGCGGTTTTATAACTTCTTCTGTTGTTTTTCATAATGGAATCAGAACTTGGAGAACTACCTTATTTAGTTAGTCACATAAAATAGACTTTTCAAAATCTTTCCTCAAAAGATAAAACCTAGTCCTGATTATATTATCAGTTGTACAAGAGCTCTTTCTATATAATTTTTGCTACAGTGTCACTCAAAGGGGCCTTGAGTTTAGTTTGTCCCTCTGCCATCAAACACTTTGCTAATAATTTAGTAACCTTTTTCTATGCTCCTAAAAATAATTTGATTTGCTCAGATAGATAAATACATAGGTAGATACATGGAATCATAGATTTGTTCCTGAAAAATTGAATGACAGCCAAATGTGTGTGTAACATCTGGTAATTACTTATTTTTTTCAAAACTTCAGAAAGGATCTTGGGCTCAATACTTGATCTACCATACTTTTTATTTACAATATTATACTATATAAGTGATGCTCATAAGAATGACTCTCAGGTACTTTCAGAGCTTTCAAAGAAAGATTAAATTGAGCTAATTAAAGCCAATATAGGATACTCAGGAGGTTGAGTAGGGAGGATCACTTGAGCCAGAGTTGGAGGCTGCACTGAGCTATCCAGTGTTGTCCAGCCTGGGTGACAGAGCAAGACCCCATCCCTAAAAAAAATTTTTTTAAATAAATGAATAAATAAAAATAAAGCCAATATAGGTTTTAGAAGGATTTTTAGCAAGATTTGGAACATTTACAACGTACTTAATACTAGCCTGCCTTAGACCAGCAGAGGGCAATAAATACTTACAGGTAGCATGGGAAATTTGGTGTATATTTTTTTCATTCATAGTTTAGAGTTGAGGGAGATGAAAAATTACAGTTTTGAAGCAGTGTTCAGAATAGAGGAATTTGTTGATTTTGGAAGGATCTATCTATCATAGCAGGTTTATAATATGTATATCTGAATTGATTCAGATCCTGCTTCACTTTGACAGTAAAAATGTCTGACATAGGTAGTATTTGCTATGGTGGCTTTTTCCTTAAAAGCTAAAAATACAGAGTTCTTCAGTTTTATTCTAGAACAAGGGAGAGATTTCTGTGAGAATGGATGAAAAGCTGTTAAGTCCCTTACTAATACTTCTCTCTCTCTCTATTAAAAGTTAGAGTGTAATTTTTTTTTCCTGCCTAAATGTATCTTAAATTCTCCAGTAAAGATTTTTCTCTTGTATTTCCTAGGAGTGTTCTGATGCCAGAGGCTTCAGGTTTTGGCCTCATTAGGATAGAAGAACCTGTC
>NW_012137080.1:3385418-3386120 GCF_000956105.1 Propithecus coquereli | reverse complement strand
GCCTCGGCCTCCCAGAGAGCTAGGATTACAGGCGTGAGCCACCGCGCCCGGCCTCACATTTTTTTTCTTGATATGACCATTTCTGTACCAGATATTTAGTCTGAATTCATGAGATTGGATCTAATATAAATCCTCTTTCAAGGGTTTTCTTTATTTTTCTGCCAAAGTCCAGTTCCCATTTATTTGGTGAATAAATCTTGACCATGGGCTTTAATAGGCAATGTAGTCATAAAACTTGTTAGGATGTGCCTGCTATCGGTATTCATTTGAACACCAGAAATAAGAACCAAGTAATTTGTTTTTTTCCTCTGGCAGTGGCTATCTTCAATGGACACCAGAACTCTACTTTTTACATAAAATCCAGTCTTAGTCCAGATGACCAGTTTTTAGTCAGTGGCTCAAGTGATGAAGCTGCCTACATCTGGAAGGTAAGTGGCCAAACTTCCCCTACAAATGTGAGACAGAAATATTCTCTCAAATATTTCTTCTGTCCAATATGAGATAAGTTTAATGTAAATACATACTATTTACTTTTCATATATCAGATATTTAGTAAACGTTTACAAATCTCAAAATAGTACAGAACTCAGATCATTTTATCTGGGATTTAGTCTCAGCAGGAGCTGTGGATGGGTAAGAGTCTATTTCTTGGTTCTTTTGATGAGGTCTCTTTTATGAGCTAAGATGGGGAAGTCACCTAGT
>NW_012137080.1:3379265-3384296 GCF_000956105.1 Propithecus coquereli | reverse complement strand
CCAACTTAGAGGATTTTATTCCTACCACAGAAAGAAAGAAGTTTCTTTCTTCTTAAAGTAAAAACCAAAAAACTCTGAAATTTCAGATATGCCAAAAAGAATAATAAAGAGTTATGCAAATAAGTCATTATGTATTAATCATTCTATTTAAATAATTTTAGATCAGTTTTTAAATTATATGTAATTATGTATGTAATTATATGTATATTGTGGTGGGGGGTGTAGTTTTCCAATTCTTAAAGTTCCAAAGGCCTTTTTAAAATTTTGTTTCAGGGAGTGAAGGTGAGGGGATACATCCTCCATTTAAAGTTACATGCTAAAAAAAAAATAAATAAAGATACATACTAAAGATACTTGGAGACACTTATACTTGGCTGTTGTTTCTAACCCATTTTCAGACATCCAATCAGTGACCACCACGTACATGGGTGACCCTTTTTGAATTCCTAGGCTGGGTCACATGTCAGTGTTGAATGACGTGGTTCAGACGTGATGTTCTCCTGCCTGTCCACACATAACCCAGTGTACAGGCTCTGATATTTGAGAGCCTGGCAAGCTTGCACCTCCTAAAATTGAATTTGCCTAGTGAGGTGGCTCAGTTTCTCTTTTCCACGATTAAGAGAAAGGAGGGTTGATAATTTAAAAGCAATTCCATGCAAGCTGAGAAATGGAGGTTGTCTTATAACTGTGCTGTGTGTTCAAAAAGTCAGAATTCTCTTCTTAAGTGCTGGAACTTTTTCTATGCTAAAAAGCCCATGGGCACAAGAAAACAAAGTAGAAGAAGGGAGTTTTATATCTTAAGACAGAAAAGAATGGCCTTTTAATCCTCACTACTGCCCAGCAAAGGGGAGATGTAATATATTTAGACTTTGATATTGATGCCCAAGACTTAAAAAGATTTAATGTTATATTTTTTCTTTTTAATTTCCTACCGATTTTCCCACCTCCACCCCATCCCCTCTTCCCTGGTTTCTGATATTAGCCACTAAATAGTATTGAAGTGGTTATAAATAAACTGATTTGGCACAGTCATTCTACCGCTGACTGGCGAAACGTTGAGCCTGACACTTTAGGAAGTGTAAATGATCTCATGGCAGAAATGAAGATTAGACTTGGTTTCCAACTGGGCAGAGTAAGGAGATTTTGTGAGGAAAAGTGCTGATCTTTTTCACATGTTTAAGTACGTGAAATGCTTTACGGATAGAGCCATTTAGTTCTGAGAATTTTAATTTGGGGATTCCTTGTGCCTTGAAGTCTTTATTCTGTAAAAAGTAGAATATGTAAGAGAGGACAGTCTTCTATGTTTGACCATCCCCAAAGTGCATAGGTATAAATGTATCTTACAATTAATAGTCTCCTTCCTACTTGAAAGGAGGCTTTAAAAACAGAAGTCATGTAATTATGACAGTGTTTTTATAATAATGAAGTGGTAATAAATAAAAACTTATTTGAATAAAAATAAAGGATTTAAAAGCCACCTGAGTTTCATTGGAGGAAATTAATCTTCTTTGAATTAGTCACCAAGTACTACACCCTAGGATAGTCCTAAACTGTCAAAACATAAAAGTTCACAAAAACTTGTTAGACATTAGTTTCTCATTTTAGACCACAACTTGCCCTTCCCCCCACTTTTAAAAATTGAGACAAAATTAACCATTTTAGTCATCTTAGTATGTACAATTCAGCCAGGTGCAGTGGCTCACACCTGTAATCCTAGCACTTTGGGAGGCTAAGGCAGGATTGTTTGAGCCCAGGAGTTCAAGACCAGCCTGGGCAGCATAGAGAGACCGTGTCTCTACAAAAAATAAATTAGCTGGGTATGGTGGCACATGCCTGTGGTCCCAGCTACTTAGGAGGATGAGGTGGGAGGATCGATGAGCCCGGGAGTTTGAGAGCTGCAGAAAGCTATGATCTCACCAAAGTGAGACTATCCCCCCACAGACCCATCTCTTTAAAAAAAAAAAAAAAGTGTTTATAAAGTATACAATTAAATGATTTTTAGTATAATCACAATGTTATGCAATGGTCACTACTATCTAATTCTCAAACATTTATCACACCAGAAAGAAATCCCCTACCGTTTAACTATCACTCTCCCATTCCTCCCTGCCCCCAACAACCGCTAACCTACAGTCTCTATGGATTTGCCTATTCTGGACATTTCATATAGATGGAATCATACAATATGTGGCATTTTGTGTCTGACTTCTTTCACTTAGCATAATATTATCAAGGTTCATCCATATTATAGCATGTATTGGTACTTCATTCCTTTTATGGCTCAATAATATTCCATCGTATAAATAGACCACATTTTGTTTATCCATTCATCAGTTGATGGACATTTGAGTTGTTTCCATTTTTTGACATTATGAATAAAGCTTCTATGAACATTTGTGTATAAGTTCTTGTTTTAACGTATGTTTTCAATTCTTCTGGGGGTATATACCTAAGAGTAGAATTGTTGGGTCATATAATTCTATGTTTAACTTTTTGAGGAAGCTTCTCCCCACTTTTGATAATATGTAAAGTGCCTGGCTTATGGTATTCAATCAACAAATGCTGGCTTTTATTATCATTGTTATTAATACCTATTAAATTGTTAAAAGTTTTTCTGATGGGTCTCTTTTCTTTTTTCTCTGAGGTGCTCTAGATAAATGCAAAAATGTACATTCATTTTATTAGCATTTGGGGTTTTTTTTGAAATTTATTTTAATTTTTGGTGTATACATTTAGGTTCTCCTAGGTATTATGATACAGAAACTGAGGAAGGGGCAATATCATGAAATGAAAAGCTAGGGGCAACAAGCAAGGTAAACCAATGGAGAATAATGGATTCTTACCAGGGATGCTCAAAAGGACATGAAGATTTCCTCCCCCTTTTAACTTGCTTCTATCTGTTTGGGTCTTGACTGAAGAGAAACTTAATAGACTGGCATCACCCCAAATCCCATTTGGAGGGGCCTCCTCTAAATGGAGGAGGAAGGAGAATTTCTGTGACTACTGGGATAGGTAGAGACTATCTTAAAAGTTGTTTCTAAAATACGTTACCTTGTGAAAGAATGAGTTATATTGTCTCTGGCGTTGTAGGAGTAGGCAGTAAATGAGATCTTTGTAGATGTGGAAGAGACTTCCTTTTCTGTTAATTCAGCAAGGCAAATTAGACTCTGCTCTTTGTCTTCTTTTGCTTTTTAAATTATTGCACATGTACCATTTAACCCAAGAGAAGAGTAGTAATAATTGAGTTGGATAACCTTGTGAATCAATGTGGCAAATCTCTTAATTATAATCTGAGGAATCTATTAAGTTTACTTAGTCATTCTCACAAATATTCTTTCCAGAGTCACCTCCACTTGCTTCATACAAATGAGCCATGATTCAGAGCTTTAGGTAAATGAAAAGAGAATAACTTCTCAGCCCCAATCTCCTTGGTCTTTTCAAACACACGTGCTAATAATAGTTATGTGAGTTTGTACTCCTTATTGTGCTCATTAATTCCTATGGCCTGTGAAAGGGATTGACAGCTCTCAATGAGCTGTATGATGCTGTCAAATGCATATTACTGGTGGCATCCAAAGGAGGGAAAATACTTAATCACCTGTGCAACACAGCACAAATGTGACTCTTCTTCATGCATTAAACTATATTAAAGTGTAGTGAGACTTAATTGAAAATTCAAAATTTCTTTAAGCAAACTAACAAACTTTTGGAGAAAAAATTTTTTTCCACAAAGGATACCAAAGTACTTTGTAGAATATAGCTTATACTCCTTCAAAAATGAAGGTTATCCAATTAAAAGGAAAGGATATAACTTTGGATTTTGGTAAGAGTCAGTGAGTCTTCTTTTGGAGGGAAGATTCTGCTCTTGTCCCAAGAGAGCTGGTAGCATGTTTCAGATAGCTGCAGGATTCACAGTTAATTTAGTGTTTCTGGAAGTAGCTAACTAGAGATCTGAAAATATCTAGGCTAAGTAAAAATAGGACTAAGTTGTCCACTTGAAGTTTGCTATCTAGCTGTTAAACTTAATCCTTCCAGAAGGTTTACCAGCTAATGGGTAAGGGACAATGCCAGTCTTAAATTTTAGTTAAAATATGTATAGCTGCGTAGTCCTAGGTGAAATAAGAATGGTTCTGGTGTCCAAGCTCATATTATTTACTTATTTTGTCTATTTTCATTGTGTTTTCTTAGATTAGTGACAGAAATACTTAATTGCCCATTGGAACTATTTTTTCTGAACTATAACTAGGCAAGCCTAGAGGCCTTTGGTAGCAACCCTAAAGCTCTTTAAGGCACAATTCTGGAGATTCAGAGTCTCTAACTGAGAGACCTAACGCTGTTCTGCTCACTTGTTCCTGTTTGATTGGACAGGTCTCCACACCCTGGCATCCTCCTACTATGCTACTGGGTCATTCTCAAGAGGTCACCTCTGTATGTTGGTGTCCATCCGACTTCACAAAGGTTTGTAAATAAATCTCTATAGTTGGCTTAACAGGTAGGTCACAGTTTTGTAGGTTTGCCCAAGGTTAGTCTGAGAGTGATGTAGATTTTTATGTTTAAATGGAAATTTAAAAGATCTAGAGGCCATCAAGGATCTATATCAGCATTACTCATACATATTCTGCTTTTCTCTACCAGTAGAGAAATGGTATCATGCACTAAGGAATAAGGATGGATTTCTGGTTCCCTAGAGTCATTTCTTTCCTAAATGAATAATCTCAGGTGAAAACTAATCTTTTTCATCTTCTAGATATTACCAATGTGGTATATTAAAGGTAACATCTTAAATGCTCTTCACAGTCCAATTTGGGTTTTCACATATGGCTGACAAAGTGGTTACTGTAAAGTCTTGACATGTTATGTTATCCGTGGCTAAACCATGTAAGAAGTAGGTTTGAAATGCTTTAGACACTCTGGAAAGAAGAAAGTATGCCCACCTTTCAATTTTTTTATAGTGAATAATATGTGATACTTAAACAAAAAACCCTAAAAGATAGCAAGGCCAGAAACATAAACAAACTGTATATATACATG
>NW_012137080.1:3370836-3378495 GCF_000956105.1 Propithecus coquereli | reverse complement strand
CTTTTAACGTGGAGTATTGTTTCTTTGTGGAACTTACTAAGATAAATGATTTTTAAATTATTCAATTAATTATTTTATCTTTTTCAACCATCATATATTATCCTATCTCTATGCATTTCAACCATCATATATTAATTATCCTTCTTTCCTGTAAGAAAAGACTCAAAGAAAATGGCAGGGCTATTTAACTATATTAATCTAGTGACCACCTTTTTAGAAGTCTTCTTAAAAACAACTTTGTACCAGGCCAGGCTCATTCCTCTAATCCCAGCACTTTGGGAGGCTGAGGTGGGAGGATCCCTTGAGGCTAGGAGTTTGAGACCAAGCCTGCGCAAAATAGAGAGACCGCATCTCTACAAAAAAAAAAAAAAGCCAGGCATAGTGGTGGGTACCTGTAGTCCCTGCTACTTGGGAGGCTGATGTGGGGAGGATCACTTGAACCCAGGAATTTGAGGCTGCTGTGAGCTATGATGATGCCACTGCACTCTAGCATGGATGACAGAGTAAGACCCTGTCTCAAAAAAAAAAGTAATAATAATAATAATTTTATCCCAAGCCTAGAATTAGGGAGGTAGAATATGGTTTTTATTCTTTAAAAAGTCTGACTTTTGGAATAGGAGAAAGCTAGGTTTAAATTCTAGCTCTGCCATTTAATTGTGGTGACTTTGAGCAAATAACTTTATCTTCATTTTTCAGATGGGAGTATTTGAGTATAAGACTTTTTATATTATGAGAATTAAATAAGATAATGTAAATTACCATACCTAGTAGATGCTCTGTAAATAATAACTATTAGTAGACTATAGAGTGACCATGGGATTCCAAGCATTTCATGTTCAGCAGTTAAATATGTGTATCTTCTTTTGGCCTCCCAGTAAGGAAAGGAAAAAGCTACCAGTCTCTTGGGGGCCAAGACTTAAGAGAACGTGTATTCTTTTTTTCTCTCTCTTTAGTGACTGAAATAGAGAAATTATATAAACAAATGCTGGGGAACAGTTCTGGTACCAGTGGCCAATTGCCACAAGCTCTTCAAGCCGGACTTTCTCTGCCATAAAAGGCTTGGGACCAAGATCAGAAATGGTCAGATATTTTTAAAGGGGCAAAGGTTATTTTTAACTCCTTTTAGCCTAGTGAATTTGTTGTTTTCCCAGATTGCTCCTTTACCTATCTGAAAAAGAATCTCAAAAGGAATGGTTTCATTCTACTTGTCATGGCCTACTAGAGTCATGGGCTAAGACTGATCTTGCAAAGAATTTTAGGAGTGCCTCAGAACATGTGGTATTCGGAAGATAGTTGTAGAAATTGAATGTTGGTGATATAGACTGATCATTTAACAGAACAAAAGTAAAAAGGATATCTTAATTACATATTTTATATGTATATAGATGGTGATAAAGAGAATGGCTTGCCTAACTTCTTGAAAGAACAAAATGAAATAATCCTAGTTTTATAGTAGAACTTTAGGTAAGAAATGACTGGTATCAAATGACATATCAGCAAAATGTATGTAAGGAAGAAACTAGAGAGCCACCTTCGTTGGAAATCTGGAATGATTCCTGAAAGCAAGGAATGAAAATACATGATCTTTCAGACGTCGTTTTCTGTATCCAGTTATATCAGAAAAAATAATTCCCAGTCACGAGCCCTTAAGACACATCTATTTTTTGCTTTGTTGTAATTCTTTGATTGAAACTTCTTAACTCCTTTCCTGGTTCTCCTCAGATTGCTACCTGTTCTGATGACAATACACTAAAAATATGGCGCTTGAATAGAGGCATAGAGGAAAAACCAGGAGATAAACTTTCCACAGTGGGTTGGGCCTCTCAGAAGAAAAAAGAGGCAAGAGCCGGCCTAGGTAAGGATATCATGCACTTTCTAAGTTTTTTATGGTTTGACTGGTTTAGTCCTACAGTATAGAGTGGTAAGCTAGACTTGATCTTGTTTTGGTATGTACTTAAAGAAATGTACCATCTTCTTGGCATTCATTCTTTTCAATAAATATTTCCTGAGCACTACTCTGTTTATCTACGCAAGGCACTTGAATATAGTACTGGATATATTCAACAAATATTACTTGAATAACCAGTATATGGTAGGTACTGCTCTTAGTTGCTGGAGATTGAGCAATGAACAAAAGAATCAAAAATCCCAAAGATGTAAACAGAGCTTACATCTTAGTATGAGAAGCAATAAACAAGATAAAGAAATAAAATATGTACTATGTCAAATAAAAATAAGTGCTTAGGAACAAAGGAAAACAGGAAAGGGGGAATGGCAAAGTGTACTGTTGAAATTTTATATTAGGTGGCCTAGGAGGCCTCAGTAAAAAGATGACATTTGAGTAAAGAATGTGAAGTAGTAAGCCATGTAGATATTTTGGAGAAGACTCTTACAAGCAGACAAAACAGCAAATGCGGAGGCCCTAAAGTAGGGGCAGGCCTGGCATATTTTCCGTTCCTCAAGAAGGCTAACATAGCTATAGCTCCTATGGCCAGAGCGGGCAAAGGAGAGGGAGGAGAATAGCAGTGGAAGATAAGTTCCTGTGGGACTTTGCCTTGTGATAGACAAAAATCCACTGGAGGGATTTGAGCAGAAGAGTATCATGATCTGACTTTTAACTTGATCATTCTTGCTCCTGTGTTGAGAATAAATTGTAAGTGGATCATGGTAAAAGCAGGAAGCCAATTTTAAAAGTCATTGAAATAATCCAGGAAGTGATGATGGTGACTTGGACCAGAGTAGTAGCGGAAGATACGATAAGAAGACATCAAATTCTGGATATATTTACAAGATAGAGCCAACAGAATATGCTGAGGGATCAGATGTGGGGATAAAATGGAGTTATCATGATTTGAAAGTTTTCGCTTGAGATTCTAGAAAGATGGCATTTCATTAACTTAGATAGGAATCCCTGCAGGAGAAGCAGGTTTGGGAGGGAACAGCTGGAGTGCCATTTGGATATATTTTTTGACATGATTACTCGACATCCAAATGGAGATGTCAGGGAGGCATTTAGATGTTTAGTTCTGCAATTCAGGGCTAGGCTTGTAAATTTGATTGAAAATCACATAGGTGAAGGTAACGGTAGATAGAAAAGAGAATAGTTCTGGGGTCTGAACCTTGGGGCACCCCAATATTTAGAAATTGGGGAGGTGACAAATGCCATTAAGCAGGCACAACTACAGAAGTAAGAGGAAAAAGTAGGAGAGCCAAGTAAATAAAGGAGGAGAGAGGTATGAATTTGATCTGATGTTTCTGGCATATCAAATATGGTAAGATGAGGCCTAAAAACTGATCTTTGGATTAGGCAAGTGAGCATTCAGTATGGTTGTGTGTTTGCTGTGCAAGTACAGGTACACTGTAGGTAGAGAGTTGGGTTTAACCAGAGTTGTGGTTTAGCAAAGCAAGTGAAGAAGTGAGCAGTGAAGTCAAGGGTGCTTGCAAGAGGATAATTATGATTGGCTATAGGATTTAACTTAGGTAAGGAGGGAAGTGAGGACACAGTAGGTCTGAGAGATAGTGTAAAAGTGGTACTATCAATGGATTGAGGGCCCCCTGGGGATAAAAGATTGTTGGAATTGGAGCACTAAACAGTGCTGAGAACATAGGTGGTAAAAGGAATGGGATAACTGAAGTTAAGATAATGGTAGACTGCCAGGCATTGGCAATAATAAGGTAAAGGAATAAGTGGCTTAGATGAGTGAAAGGACAAGATTATTGTAGTAGGTCAAGAAACTGAGAAACCAAAGTATTGGAAAGATCATGTATGTGGATCTTCACAAGTTGACAGGGATCGGGTTGAAGAGAGGAACAGTGAACCAAGAGCAGAAATCTTCAAGCACGTTGTCAATAGATGTACAGTCATGAGTTTGAAGTTTGAGCTTAAAGATTCATTTTACCTAGCCATCAAAGACTAAGGTAAGTGGGGGCTTGACAGTGAGACAGGGAGGATATATGCTCATTTTTCTAATGACTTATTTAGTGTTTATAAGATACAGAGCTAGACTTCAGAGGGGTCTTTTGTTCTACGTCTACTTTCTGCAAAGTCTTTGATGATGCTACCTTATTTGTTTTTTGCTTTCCTTTAAAATTTTCAATTTTTATTTTATTAATGTTACAGTTTAATAAGTCAACTAGTTTTATAGGGGTGAATAAGATAAACAGCAGTCCCCAGACCCTTTGCCCTACAGTTTCCCCTTCCCAGAGGCAACCACTTGCAAATCTTTCGGTCGATTCTTTGATATGTATGTCTGTACCTTTAAATAATATTGCACATTTTTATTTCTTTACTTTCTGCAGTTTTCAGCTTTATCTGTTGACTTCTTTCCTTTGTGACATGAGGATTTAGCTGTCTTTCCTGTTTCTCACCTTTACCAAACCTGTGCACTCCCTGTCTTCCTCATACAGGGTCATGATTTTGGTTAGATCAAGGTACAATTCAGTGGTTTTTAGTATACAGTCGTCCTTCAGTATCCGTGGGTCCAGGACCCCCCTGGCAGATGCCAAAATCCACAGATGCTCAAGTCCCTTATATAAAATGGCATAGTGTTTGCATATAACCTGTGTACATCCTTCTGTATACTTTAAATCATCTCTAGCTTACTTATAATACCTAATACAATGTACATGCTATGTAAATAGTTGTTATACTGTACTGTTTAGGGAATAATGACAAGAAAAAAGTCTGTACATGTTCAGTACAGACACAACCATATTTTTGGTTTTGGATTTTTTTGAGACAGAGTCTTGCTCTGTCTCCCCAAACTAGGGTGCAGTGGCTTCATCATAGCTCATTGCAACCTCAAACTTGTGAGCTCAAGGAATGCTCCTGCCTTGGCCTCCCGAGTAGCAGGGACTATAGGTACATGCCACCATACCCGGCTAATTTTTCTATTTTTGTAGAGATTGGATCTCGCTCTCTTGCTCAGGCTGGTCTCAAACTCCTCTTCTGACCTCAAGCAATCCTTCTGCCTCAGCCTTCCAAAATGTTAGGATTACAAGCATGAGCCACTGTGCCTGGCCCATTCTTTTTTTTAATATTTTTTATTTGCAGTTGATTGAATCCATGGATGTAGAACCCCCAGGCTATGGAACTGAGGATACAGAGGGTCAACTATATTTAGAGTTGTGCAGTCATTAACAGTCTAATTCTAAAATATTTTCAACACCAAAATGAGGATTCCAATTTCTTCATATACTTGCCAAGACTGGTTATTGTCTTTTTCATTATACCCATCCTATTGGGTGTGAATTGGTATCCCATTGTAGTTTGATTTGTATTTTCCTGATGGCCAGTGATGTTGAGCATATTTTCATGTGCTTATTGACTATTTACATATTTTCTTTGGTAAAATGTCTATGCAAATCTTTTGCTCATATTTTAATTGGGTTGTCTCATAGTATTGAGTTGTAAGCCTTCTTTATATATTCTGAATGTAAGTGCCTTGTCATATAATGATTTGCAAGTATTTTCTCTTATTCTGTGGGTTGTCTTTTTACTTTCTTGATGGTGTCCCTTGACACACAAAACTATAATTTTGATGAAGTCTACTTTGTCTGTTTTTTCTTTTGTCACTTGTGCTTTTTATGTTTTATCAAGGAAACCATTGCCTATCCCAAGGTCACAAAGATTTACTCCCATGTTTTCTTCTAGAGGTTTTTTACTTTTAGGTCTGTTATCCATTTCGAGTTTATTTTTGTGTATAGTGTGAGATAGATATTCAAATTAATTTTTCACATGTGGATAAAGAAACTGTTTTTTATCCCATTGAATTGTCTTAGCACCCTTGCCAAAAATCTGCCAAAAATCAATGGACCATAAATGCGAGGATTTATTTCTGGACTTTCAGTTCTAATCCATTGATCTATATGTCTGCCCTTATGCTAGTTCAGCATTTATTTTTTTTCATTGCCTTGATTATTATAGCTTTGTAGTAAGTTTTGAAATCTGGAAGTCTGAGAACTTCAGTTTTCTTTTTCAAGATTGTTTTGACTATTCTGGGTCTCTTTTATACAAATTTTAGGATTGGCTTGTCAATTTCTTCAAAATAGCTAGCGGGGATTATCTCATTTAATTCCCCAAATAACTGAAAACTGAGGGTCAAAGAGGTTAGACTTGTCTAAGATCACACAGCTATGGAGTTGTAGTAGAACCAGAGTTCAAACCCTTGCAGCCTGATTCTAGAGCACATGCTTGGAAGTATACTGCCTCCATTAGAACCTAACAGAGCAAAGCAAAGTTCAAGTTGAAACCAGATTGGGAGTTATGCCTAGATTTCTCCATTTCTGGGTGATGCTAGGGTTACTCTGAAGAATACTACAGAGCAATAACCTGATGTGAGTGTGAAAGGTTGACACACTGGCCACTCAATCCTCTAAGCCAGCTTCCAGCAACAGATTGCCTGCTGCTAATAACCGCATTGCCACTTTGAAAATTATGTTCCTCTGCTTTCTCAAGCTTCTAATTGCCGCTCCCAGCCTTTCATTGCTGTCCTGGACTGCATATCTTCTCACTGGCCCTTTTAATGCATTAACTGGAAGTGTTTAAGTGCCAAGGCACAGACTCTTTTCCCTCTGCCCTACTTTTCCTAGCCAGTACCTGCTCTATTACTTACTATTCTTTCACTGTTTCAGCCAGAGTTCTCATGGCACTGTTGAGGCCAATGGTTCTCAATCGTGGCTGTGCATCAGAACCACTTGTGGAGCTTTTTAACTTTGTGTGTGATTCGGTAGGTCTGGGGTGGAAGCCAAGCACGTGTATTTTTATAAAGCCCCAGGTAAGTCTGTTATGCAGCCAGGATTGAGAGCCTCTGGTTTAGGCATTACTGAGTGACAATGATGATTATCTTTATCTTAAAGAGAAGGAAACCTTACCTGTTCTATTTCAGGTGCTTGCTGCAGTCTCATAAGTCAGCAGGATAATTATAGAGTCCATTTTCTGATTCCTAGAAGCTCACCCTTATCCTTCTCAGCAGTAATGAAGTTTAACAAGCAGTGTTTAATAATTCCTTGCTAGGCACTACAGGGGCACTGGGTTCAAAGATGAGTAAATCGTCGTCATCACCTGCCCTCACAGTCTAGTCTAGGAGATGGATGCAGAAACTATAGTGCATTGTAAACATTTCTCCTAGCGGTATAAACAAAGGGCTCTGAGAACCCACTTCCTCTGGGAGAGGGAAGCTCTGTGGGAGAAGAGGAAAGAAGTTTGTGAATCTTCACAATGAAGTTAACATTGTCATCAGAGCCTTGAAACATGAGAAGAATCTTTGCCTGGTGAAGAAGGGGCTGACTTGGCAAGAAAACCACATGAACAAAGACAGAGAGGTGATAGTGTTCAGGAAGCAGTGAGTAGTCTCCTATAACAGGATTCTAAAGTAGCACAGTGCGTGATAAGACTAACAAGGTAGGGTGAGGCCAGATGGCAAACCTTCCTGTAGATAGAAGCTACAAGTTGACTGATAATTAGTAAACGCTGTATAATTCTTCAAAGGAACTGACTTTCAGGAAGTCTTTAGGGCAATAACCCAGTCTATGCTACCCTGTCTTCAGATTTCATCCATCATAGAATGGTCAAGAAAGGTTGATCCACTTAAACAGATGAAGTACTACATGACATGCCGTATTTAAATTTATAGGCCAATGTAATGGCATACTGTGCAG
>NW_012137080.1:3357090-3358813 GCF_000956105.1 Propithecus coquereli | reverse complement strand
TCCAACCAAGACTTTGCTACAGAAAGTTAAAAAAAAAAAAAAGGGAAGAAAAAACTATAAAGACTCTTTCCTTTCTTTTCTCAAAATTATGACTGCTCTTTGCCCCTAACCAAAATCTCTGTTTTTTTCAGGGAGGGCTGGTCTTAACTATGTGTTAGCAGAAAAATAATTTCAATGAAAAATTATTTCCACCAATATGCAAATCTTAAAAGCTTTAAAAGTAGGAATAGTGTGCTGGTCTTATAATTTCTTTGAAGCTAAAATTTTTAAAAATTGTTTTTCTTTATCTGTATGACAATATAGACCTTCAGAAGAGTGTCGCAGCCACCATTTGAATACCTATCTTGTTTATAAATTGGGGAGGCTGACTTATTTATTTCAAAGAGGACGGTAATTGTCACCTCTTTGGTTCCTAGTAAGAGGCTTTAACTGGTTAATATATATTTTTATGTATTTTCTAGATTTTTACAAGTACATGTTTTACAGTGGGGTAGTGGGAGGCCGGCAGTTAGGAAAGAAAAAGGAAAATGCTGAAAGGGTGTGGTAGGAATCAAATGAGTTCTATAATGTACTTACTGACAAATTGACCCTTGAATTATTAAGTTAGCTATGATTTTCCTTGATGAGAATTTAGGCACTTTCTATGGCTTTCACTTCTGATTTTCATGATCCTCTCTTCTTTTTCAGTAACAGTAACGAGTAGCCAGAGTACTCCTGCCAAAGCCCCCAGGGTAAAGAGCAGTCCATCCATTTCTTCCCCATCATCCGCAGCTTGTACTCCAAGCTGTGCTGGAGACCTCCCTCTTCCTTCAAATACTCCCACATTCTCTATTAAAACCCCTCCTGCCAAGGCCCGGTCTCCCATCAGCAGAAGAGGCTCTGTCTCCTCTGTCTCTCCCAAGCCACCCTCATCTTTCAAGATGTCAATTAAAAACTGGGTGACCCGAACACCTTCCTCATCACCACCCATCACTCCACCTGCTTCTGAGACCAAGATCGCGTCTCCAAGAAAAGCCCTTATTCCTGTGAGCCAGAAGTCATCCCAAGCAGAGGCTTGCTCTGAGTCTAGAAATAGAGTAAAGAGGAGGCTAGACTCAAGCTGTCTGGAGAGTGTGAAACAAAAGTGTGTGAAGAGTTGCAACTGTGTGACTGAGCTGGATGGCCAAGTTGAAAATCTTCATTTGGATCTGTGCTGTCTTGCTGGTAACCAGGAAGACCTTAGTAAGGACTCTCTAGGTCCTACCAAATCAAGTAAGATTGAAGGAGCTAGTACAAGTATCTCAGAGCCTCCTTCTCCTATCAGTCCTTATACTTCAGAAAGCTGTGGAACTCTGCCTCTTCCTTTGAGACCTTGTGGAGAAGGGTCCGAAGTGGTAGGTAAAGAAAATAGCTCCCCAGAAAATAAAAACTGGTTGTTGGCCATGGCAGCCAAACGGAAGGCTGAAAATTCATCTCCACGCAGTCCATCCTCCCAGACACCCAATTCCAGGAGACAGAGTGGAAAGTCGTCACCAGGCCCGGTAAGTCAGTAGTGGGAAGATACATTTCCTAACTTGAAGGGGGCTAGTGGGGAAGATACATTTCCTAACTTGAAGGGGGCCAGACACAGATCTCATCTCAAGACAGAATGCTTTAAAAAAAAAAAAAAAATCTGTTTATTCCTAGGGTTGCCAAATTTAGCATATAAAAAATACAGGACAAAATTTGCTTGGGACATATTTTT
>NW_012137080.1:3355353-3357040 GCF_000956105.1 Propithecus coquereli | reverse complement strand
ATAGTATAATCCATTAGTGTTTTAGGTTTTTTTTAAGGTATGCTATACCTATACCTTTGTATGTGCTAATAGGTACATAGAAGTTAATGGAATGCACAGAAACATAAGAGTGAAATGAGAAGATTGAAAAGAAGAGTTACTTTTCACCTTCTTCCTCTCCGTACTGTTTGAACTTTTTTTACCATGAACTTACAACTTTTATAACCTAATTACTATTTAAAAGAAAAATTTAAATTTGACCCAGAGTTTTGCTAACCTTCAAAGTTAACAAAATCTACTTTTTGACCCCAATGGTCCGCCCTCTCCTCCAGCATAACATCCTGAAGGAAGAGGAAATGCCCCAACTTTCCAACACATCAGACAGATTTCCTGGTGAACTTTCATAAATACTTTCGATGTGTGCCATGCAAGTATCAGAAACCTAGATGCCCAATCTGTCCCAGGCCCCACTCTTCTCCACTAATCCTGCCTTAGAATCAGCATAGTGTATGTAAGACCTGTGCTATTTGAGGACTTTCTGCCCTAAATGTACACTTGAGCCCACTTAAATGGAAAAAATGACCATGGCAGCTGTGCAGTGACTGTTGACCTGTACTGAGGAGTGCAGCAAATGAAAACTTCCTTTCCTCCTGAAATAATAACTGTTATCTAGCTCTAGAGCGTGAGTGCAAGAACTTAAACCAGAGGCTCCACAGATAGGTCCCTGTTACTGACTTCTTTCCGTAGCACATTATGGCAAGATGGGGTTTTCAATAATGATCTTTATTGAAGGAGCAGTATCACTTTGACTGGTTCTAAACATGGTCAATGAGAAAAGTTTAGGCAGAAGTCAATTTGTAGGATTTCTTAGTCTCAAGGCAAGACTGCTTTAGTAGTGAAAAGCACAGTAAAAAGGACAGAATAATTAACTGACTAAAGTTAGTACTTGCAAATCTTTATTTCTGCTAAAAGAGAGATTGCATTTTTATATCAGCCCATCCGAAATTTAGTTGCATATAAAGGCAATTCAGTAATTAAACTAAAGTAAATATCAGAGTTACAATTCAAAGACTTTGTGACTGAGAAATAAATAAGTGCCCTTTCTCGTTATGTGAAGACAGGAACGCTGTTTCAGAAATCTAGAAAGCTCAGAAGGAAAATGAGAAAATATAGTATTGTTAGTGGTGGGGCCTGAGATGGAAGAACCATCAAGTTTATAAGAATTTGCCTGAAGTACTTGCTATTGTATAAACAAAGGGACAAGTACACATAGAGAAGAGTCTTGTCTACTAAGTTTGATTTGCTTTACAGAGAGCAAGCATTGATATTATGAATGTTCTTTGGCATTCTTTGCTTTGTGGAAAGTAGTAGTCATTTATCAAATAAGGTGGGGAGCCATGTGATGCCTGATAAACTTAAGAAGTAAAATCGATAGAATTATTTCTTGTGGAGATAAAAAACTATCTCCATTTCATAAATAAAGACTCTGAGTCCAAGGAGATGAAGGGTTGTGCCCTGTTCACATACTAAGTTTTAGACCTGTGTGTTCCTGTCTGAGAGCCCTTGTGCAGTGCTTTCCTGCCCGAGCATCGCTCAAGAGTATATAGAAGAATGCTGATGGCAGCTTCACTTACAAAACTGAAATATCAACAACCTGTTTTATTGTAATGAGGGCTTGTTATATAAATATGTTATAGAATACTATACT
>NW_012137080.1:3340433-3343153 GCF_000956105.1 Propithecus coquereli | reverse complement strand
TTTCTCTAGATATTTAATGCAGAAAGTGGATAGCCTGAGTCTAAATTAATAATGTGCAAAATATCTTAAACATCCCTCCCCTTAATTGATGTATCAGTGATTGTGAAATGAACCATTGTTTTAATGTTTTTCACCTTTGTAACCTCATGGAAAGCAGCTTTATGTACTTTCTATGTACTATGTACCTGGAAGGGAGTCCCCTTGCAACAATCACGAAACTTGATTTGTTTTATCATATCCCTGGGACTGTGAAGACTATTTCTATTTTTGTCATGATTTTACAATGTATTCTTAATGAAAACTCTTTAATTCCTTTGATCTTGTAAGTTAAGCTGTAACAACCAAAACTGCATAGGTCAAGTAAGCGTAAGTTCTCTGTGGTTTTATCCAGGGAGAAAAATAAATGAAGGAAAGCCATACAATTGCTTGGTCAAAACCAAGTACACCATAGCCTTAACTGAATATTTAAGAAATCTACTTATATTTGGTATTTGCTGAGTGTTGGGCCATGGCAAGGTCTTATGACCAATACCTGCAAATAATGCCATCTCTCTCGCTTTAAAAGTCAGTATGGAAAAAAATCCGTGAAAAGGATCAATAAAGTAGATGATTTGGGTTGTATCCTTGCACATCTGGCAGCACACTGAGTGAAGTTGGGGTGAATGTGGCTGTCAGAAACTGCCGAGCATCTACTGGCTGTAACGTGTCCCACCAGGAAAACTAGTACTTTAAATGGGTGCCAAAGGTCAAATGTAATGAGATAATAATTATCCCTGCCTGTGTCGGTGTCAGACTCTGAGCTGATCCTGAATAATAAAGCCTTTTACTTTATCTGATGTCCTTTTCTGAGCTTTTGCATTAACCTAGAAGCAGTCAACACAAAGGAACTAGAGTCATACTCCAGAATCCCTTCTGTTTGTTCATTGAATAAAATTTATTTATTCCCAAGGTTGTAATCTAGTTGAAGCCCAAGAAGGTTTTAATGAAATACATCTTGCTTGGTTAGACCTTGAGTGTTTAAGGTGGCTTGGATTACTTTTGAAGGAGGCTGGAGTGATGTAGTTCTTTCTCTAAACAAGTATTTCCAGCCCAAACTTTTCCATTTGAATACATTCCAAGCATTATTGCTACAATGCTGTATTAGAGTTTCCTTTTGGCTGTTTCAACACAGGCCCTTAATTTACTTTTGTGAAGGTTGACTAATTAGTCCCTTAAAATGTCTCTTTAATCTGGGCCATGCTTTTAACTGATGAATCAAGACCATGTGTAGCTACTCCTGCGTTGAAGGGTTGGGGTGGGGTCAGTCTGAATAGCTGAAAACTACACTAAGACTTTTGGGACAACCCGTATAGGAGGCATTTTTTAAAACTTTAACTGCAAAATGGATGACTGGAGACAATTTTTTAAGTGTGTGTGTGTTGCTTTAACCTCCAGCTTGAAATTAGCCTATGGCCACGTTCTTACATAAGTCACGTGTGGGTTTCAGCAGATGCTTTTTGAGAGCTTATCATCCCCGACACACTGCTGCTCTTGTATCTGTTTTTCCTAGTCCCAAGAGGTTCAGACTTCCTTTCACACTACTTTTAAAGCAAAGGCCAAGTAGTCTCACAGAGAGAATCGGTTCCACAGTTAGGTAGTGTGGGCAACATTTTACAAACGTGTGTCACAAAAGAAACTGAGTGAGAATGTCGTACTAGAAAAACTGAGTTCATTTCCCCCTTACGGCAACTCAGCACAGGTGGGTTCTGCTTGGTAACTCTATAAAGGGCTGAATGTAAGCCCAGTTGAACTCTTGTCAGTAGCTCTCCCTGCTGCTCACACAGGGCTCCACAGGAACTCCTTTGCCCTAGGTTTGCATCATGCCACATTACAGATGAACCAGTTACTCATTAAATTCGTGGGGATTATGGAAAAACCTGTAACATACATCAGCTCTTCAGATATTGGCTGAAGTTATAGGCAGACTCAACACACATTGGACTTGAGGTAAGTTTACTGCTTTACTAGATCTGATGCCAGGAATACAAGGCTAATTCGTTATAAGGTAACCATTTTGTTGTCTAAAGTGGTAGAAAAACCTGTTTTATTTCTGAGCTACATTTGAGTGCATGCTAAAAAGTGTAGGAGTTAAGGAATGATGTAAGGTAAATTCAGCCTTTAAAAAAAATCACCTGAGCATATTATAAGCAGCTTGTTCTTCAGACACGTATGCCTACAGCAAGTATATACATCACAAAGATATTATTAAAGAATAGGTTTGTTTGATCCCAAAAGCTTGTCCCTCCCACTTCCCAGCTAAGCCAGGAAAGAGGATTTCTAGGATATATAACCAGGTTCTTTATTTTGAATTTCAAACGTTTAATATCCCATTTATATTCCATTTCTCTTTAATTTCCTTAACTTGCCACATGCCCCTTTCTGTTTTGACATTCTAAATAATTTGTATTCAAGCCATTTTGTGGAATATGAATAACACATTTCAAAATGCCTTTGATTGGAAGGCATTCAATTCAGCCAAGATTTATTTATTCATCACCTGGGTGCCGAGCCCTGTGTGAGGCACCTGGTCTGCAAAGAATTCTTCCCTTTACTTTCAGTTGTCGAAGGAGTCTCTTTATCTATGGCACTTCAGTAGGCTAAAGTCAGCCTGGGAGAGAAACAGGCAAAGACCAGATTTTCAAGTCCTTTGAGTGAAGCTGTTTGTGAGCAGCTATGATACA
>NW_012137080.1:3329490-3339716 GCF_000956105.1 Propithecus coquereli | reverse complement strand
ACTCTTAAGCAAACCGAAACCTTTTCTCTCCCCAAGCCCACCCTTCCATTTCCTGACCGCTGCCCCCAGCTGTGCTACATTGTTTAAGATGTGATCACCTTTAGAGAGGAAGCTGCAGCTGTTGGGGTTTAGAGCCAGCTCTTAATCACTTGAGCTATTGTGCTCTCTGGCCAGTGAGCAAGCAAGTAGGAGGTTAAGCTCAGAACAGGCCATGTTGCTCTGTTCGTAGTAGGTTACAAAAGAAGACTCAAAACATTTGATGGAGGAGTGTTATGTACACGCTAGATTGCTCTCACTTGATGAGCTTTTTCCCTGGGCTCTTCTTTTTGATATTGTTAATACTTGTTGCAATTGTCATGTCAGTGCCAAAATACCAGCCATGAACATTTCCTTGACATTTTGCTGGACAAACCCAACATTGGGGTTTCAGTTGGCATGTGGGCATCAAATTTATGCTGCCACTGATGCTATTAGGGATCCTGGTTTCCAATTTATGGGAACTTACGGAACGTGGCATGCTCTTATTAGGAGCTGGCATCTGCTCCTTTGCCAACAGATAGTCCTGCTACCTGGATCCCTTTCATGGATTTGTGCCAAAGTTATCAATTCAAATGAAGACGTTAAGGGCTTATTTTTTTTTCATGTTAACAGCCTTCCTCACTTCTGAAGTCAGGGTCTAAAAGCAGTTGTGCAAATCAGCCCTTTCCTCTATCCGTATGTTACCAGATGATATATATGTTACTGAAACAGAAACTGTTAGTGAACCATCTGGCCTTGCTGTGTTGACATGGAGTTAGCAAACATTGTCATACCACATCACTCGATAATCATTCCGCACCACTCTTAATTTCTTTCACCTTTTTCCCTGCAATATGCTCAAACACAATTTTCCAAGAATTATTTGAAAAGAAGCATAACAGGATTTATTAAATGTAACTGTGAGATAACTTATTCCTGGTTCAAGAATTTAAAAAAATTAAAATCCAGTGGGCATCGTTGCCTCTAATGGATCAACATTCAGCCCAACCACTAATGTCAAGTTGGAAATGCTGCTTCCTTAAAAGCCTTCTTGGATCGAGACAACTTTATAAGGGAGTAAGAGACTTAGAATCCAAAAAGCAATGTCTTCACGAGGAGGTTGACTAGAAGATAAGTTGAAGTGAACATTAATGGCTGGATCCAATGGCACATGCCTTTAGTCCCGGCTATTCAGGAGGCTGAGGCAGGAGGATTACTTGAGCCCAGGGGTTCGAGGCCAGCCTGGACAACATAATGAGAAACCATCTCAAAAAAAAAAAAAGAACATTAATAACTTGAGGGTGATTATGATAAATACTTCTCAACTCCCTAATTCGGTAATGAGGTATTTGCCTTGAAGTGCTCAACTGTTAATTAAGTATCAGGGTTTGAAAAACTATCTCCTTAAACCAAGAAATGTAAGTGACAAAATCTCGAGTTGTACATGGAGAGCCTGCAGGATAAGGACAATCAGAATGTGGTTTCTTTAATGATTAGGAATGGTTTCTGTTCTAGCCAACTCTTCTGTACAGTAAGCTGCACAAAGAGAGGATGCAGTTTAGAGCAGCTTGTTAATTTGAGTTATCCTGTGGTGTCCTCTTGCCTTCCTGTTTACTTTGACGGCATTTCTAATCCCATTTATTTTCTCCTTTTTTATGTCATTTTGGCCACTGAATTCGTTTGTGTAGTGCATGAAGCCAGGGTTGTGGGTTTGATTCCCAAGTGGGCCAATTCATTTCACTCTGTTGGTTTTGTAGCCACAAGCAGCATCTCACATGCCTATCCTGGCCAGCCACTCCACAAGGAGGGGTGGATAGAGTGTCCAGGCTGAGTATAAACACTGGATACAAACTCGTGGTATGTACCCTCACTATCCAACCTGAAGGCATGCTGAATGCTGCCTGGCTTTCCTCTTCTCCCTACCTGAAGACCAAATTTATAAACCTCATAATCAAAGTTATAGATTGTTTGATTTAATGTATACAATAACCCTATAAGTGGGTATAATTATCCACATTTGTTACAGATAAGGAAACTAAAACATAAAGAAGTTAAATAACTCACCCATGGACACATAGCCAGCAAATGATGGCTTGTGGAATAAAGTCTGACTCAAAAGCCCACAACCCTCATTTCCCTCTTATAATGTCTCCCAGAAAGGCCTGCCCCTGGCCCTCTGTCAGTCAAATATGTGCTTTCCATTTGGAACTCTCAAAATGTTCCAAGCACATTTCCCAGTTGAGTAATATATAAAAAAATATTCCTTGAGAGAGGAAACCATTCTTAACTACAGGAGGAAGGGGATATACAGGCTAGAAGCAGGAATCAGTACTGATAATGTGTTACAGGAACACAAGAAGATTGACAAATACAAGTGAAAGAAAAACAGGAACAAAAGCAAAGAAGTTAAAATTCTTTAGTAAAGAAAAAGTGTAGAAAGGCTTGCCCACAAATGTGAAGGCAGAGAATGAAGATAAAGATACACATGCCCCATGACCCGCCAATTCCACCCTTGTACCCTAGAGAAGCTCACGTGCACTGGGACACATGTGTAAGGATGTTCATAGCAGCATTGTTTATACTAGACAAAGGCTGGAAACAATCCAAAGTTTATCCACAGTAGAATGGATAAACTATGAGATATTTGTAACAAAACAGTTATATAACAGTGAGATGGAAAAGAATGAACTAACTGCACAGACAATGTGAATGAATGGTTAGAATGTTGAGCAAAAGAAGCCAGAAACAGAAGAACGTATCCGGTATGATTCCATTCAGATCAAGTGTTAACAGAAGGCAGGCAATGCTAACTGGTATTGAGGGTTACATACATAGGTGATAAAAGGCAAAGCAAATGTGATTACTACAATAAATGAAAACAATAGTTTGCTCTGGAGGGTTGTGCTTGGGAAGTAACACGTGGAGTATTTCCTAGGTTGTGGCAAGTTTCTGCCTCATGCCCTGGTTGGCGTTTATATGAGTGTTTGCTCTATAATCTTTTACTTAAATGTTTTATGCATTTTTCTGCATATGTTTTATGATTCACAATGTTTTTAAGGTTTTTTGAAAAGGAATGAAGATAAATAGTATAGTTCTCTAGAGAAGGTAAGCAAGAGGTAGTCATGAAGGTGTTCTAGATAGACTCAATAATAACAGTTATTCAAAGGGAATAAACTAGGAGGGGAGCCTGTGAGACCTTGATACCTTTTAAGGAAAAAGGAGAATCCTCTGTTCCCTCAAAGCAGAATGATGAACCAAGTTGCCTCTATATATACTGTCAGGATTTAGTATATCCATTCAGTTTAAAAGAACTGTGCCTTCAGCAACCTATGCTATGGCTCAGACATTGGGTTTGGGATTTTCATAACTGGGATTTATCCAGAAGTCAGCAGGGAGGACCGACAGAGGGAGAGTCCTGCAGCATGACCCACACTGTAGCATTTGGTGGCCTTTTAAAGCTCCGTGTCATATACATTTTTTTCCTTTGTCCTTCTTCCCTACTCCTGTATTTTCTTTCTCTTCCCAAGGTCAACCATCAAATTGAGGCAGACATGGGCCTTAGAAACTGAATTCTTATTTTCAAGAAACAGGCCTGGGGAAGTTAACCAATTTGATCAGAGTCACAGAGCTATACATACAGTGGCAGAATCCATTCTGGTATCCTGCATTTTTTACATCCCAGTGATCTTGATCCATTAGCCATTCTCCTAAGTACTTTACTATCCTGCCTTTGTTCAAGATGTTTCCTCTCCCTGGAGTGATTTTCCCACCTTTGCCTACCTTCAAAGTCCTCATTTTTTGAGATCCAGTTCAGTCCCTCCATGACTTCCCGTAGGAACTATTCATAGATTTTTCTAATTAAGCTTCCTTCCGCTCAGCCTCATAGTTAGTGCTTTGTTTAAACACTCTAATAGTGCTCATGATATTTGTCTTGGAATTATTTCTATATTTCCTCCCCGAGACTGTACCCTTCTCCATATCCAACCGGTCTCATTCATTTCTGCACACCCCGTGTTACGCTGGAGCTGTCTTGCACTCACGATAGCCAATTCCTAAATAAATGTTCAGGAACTTTGTGAGCTTGTCGTTAAAATGTTGGTAACCAGAAACTGGTCGTGCTGAGAGTATTTACACCATGGAAATTGGCAAAAGCTACGAATCGGGGCCTTTTCTTTCCTGGAGAGCCAGCTTACCAGCATATCCCTGCCCACATCCCATCACCACCACCCACCTCTGTGCTTACCATAGTGCTTGGCTTAGTATTTGCAACATGAGTATCTCAGGAATGGAAAAACAAACATCACATGTACTCCCTAATGATTGGGAGCTAATCAATGGGCACAGAGAGTTGTAAAGGTCGTTGGAAATCAAGGAAGGGGGAGGGGTAAAAACTTACCTATTGGGTACAATGAACATTATTCGGGTGATGGGCATACTAAAAGCCCCGAGTTAAGCATTATATTAATAAAAGGTATCCATGTAACAAGAATATTTGTACCCCCTTAATATTTTGAAATAAAAAAAATATATTTAAAAAAAGAAAATGGGAACCAGTGAAACTACAAACCAAAAAGTAAAGAGAATTCAAAGAGTGTCAGCTCAGGAGCCCAGGGAAGAAAAATTTTTGAAAAGTGAGTGCTTCACTGCTGTAGAGAAGTTGATAAAGATGAGAACTTAAATAAGGCCAAATTATTGGGCAGTTAGCACATCTTTGTCCTCAGGAGCTACTTTGATAGAATAGTAGGGAAGATAGGTGTGAATGAAAAATTCAGTGTCCTTCAAGACAGAAGGAGTCTTTCTCTTATTAAACTGCTATTTGCTGAACATCTATGTGTCAGACGTTGCACTAAACAAAGATAACACTTAGGCCTGTCCTGAAGTTGCTCCCAGACCCACAGGGCAGACAAACACAAGGACAGAACACAGTGATAAGGGCTCTGGAGAAGACATGATCTGGGGGCGGTGGGAGCACATCAGAGTGAGCCTGGCCACCCCGGCAAGTTTGCATACAAAAGCCGACTCCAAGCTGAGCCCTAGAGAAGAACAAATTTTCCAGATGGATCAGTAAAGGACTAGTCAGTCTAGCAAGGGAAATAGCAAAATAGCATGAAGAAAGGTTTGAGGACAGGAGAAAGAGTGACCTAACCGGGGGACGTTAATTCCGGTTTCCCTCGATGGCTGGAGCGGAGAGGACGCGTAAAGAACGGCAGGAGATGAACAAGGCTGAGAGGCAAGCAGGGTGGGGACACAAGGCCTGGCGTGGCCATGTTTGGGCTTTATCTCGAGGGCAGTGGACAGCCGCAGAATGACAAAGCAGGGGACCAGCACAACCAGATTTTTACTTTAGAAAGGTGATTCTGGTAGCGACGTGGAGGGTAGACTGGAAAGGAACCAGACTGGAGGCGGTCAGTGCGGTTGGCGGGTGATCGTAGTAACCCAGGCTGCAGGGAAGATGGACTGAAATAAAGTCATGGCGGCGCACAGGGGAGGGTGCTGCTGCTTTGGGAGAGATTCCTGAAATGGCAAACTAGGGTCGTCTTCGGTGGGTAGATGAGAGAGGAACCTGGAATGAATCCCAGGATGCTGGCACCGGCTACTGGGTCGATGGCGGTCATTTGGGGAAAGTGAGTAGAAATGACAGAATTATGGGAGGCTGTTTCCCTTGTAGACACCTGTGGGACAGTCCGTTAGGTAGTTGTATGTATGACGTTGGAGCTCAGGAGAGTGGTCTTGGGTGGATGGAATTTTTAGGAGGATTAGATGTGACAAGAATAGTTTCAGTGGAGTTTATACAGGAGATTGTCTAGGGAGACCAGGTAGCACAGTGGCTCTCGAACTTGAGCAGACAGCCCACTAGTTTTCCATTCCAGAAGTCTGAGGTGGGGCCTGCAAATGTGCATTTCTAGCAAGTTCCCAGGCCGTGCCGAAACTTCTAGTGTGGGAACCACCCTCTAAGAACCATTAGTGCAGAGAAAGGCCAACGGTTAGGGGTGATAGAGAAAGAAGGGCTGATAGAAGTGACTGAGGAGCGATTTCAGGAAGAGAAAGTCCAGGATAAAGAGTTTCAGGGAGCGGAACAATATTGTCAGGCAGGATGCAGAACAAATAATGTCAATCCCACTTGACAATTCAGAAGGTAAGATGGGAGCCAGGGGGCAGTGTTGGGGTTGGGGGGGCAGGTGGAGAACAGGAGATAGCAAATGCGATTGGCGCGTCCACAGAGTGCGGCTGAGAAAAGTGAGGACAGCCGGTGAGAGGCTTATGGTCAGGAAAGGATTTGGGGTTGGGAAAGATTAAGTGGTTCACAGGCTGGGAGAAAGGAAGCAGGAAGGAAGGAAGTTTTAAAGACACGGAAGTAGGGGTAAGGATGGAAGCAGGAAGGAAAGAGCCAGAGCACTGGGGACTTGGCCTTAAGCAGGAGGATAGCCTTCCCTGTAAGGCCAGAGGGCAGGTCAGAAGAATGGGGAGCATTTGGAAGGATAGGTTCGCCTGGAGTGGGTTTGTAAGCTTGTAGGCCGGCGGGAAGGAGCTGGCCAAAGGCAGGGCCTGTGCCGTGGGAAAGATGGAGAAGTCGTGCTCAGGGTCCCAGAAACGGAGGCTCAGGAGGGATGGCATCAGGAACAGAGGTGGGAATAACACAGGGACAGCCCAGAGATGTGGCCGCAGTCATCACAGCGCTATGTATAACTTTGAAAAAAATGGAAGCAGCTCAAATGTTTCCAGCATTCATAGGATGTTGTTTAAATAAATTAAAATGCGGCTATTAGAAATAATAATGTACTGATTTTTAAAAGATAGGAAATAATGTAAGTTACAAAACAAGAAGTAGAACGTCTACTTTTATTTTAAATGTTACGAATGAATTCTACACGCACACATACACGGATGTGTGCTGCAGTAGTAGTCAGTAGAAATCGCAAGTGATTTTTTTTTCTCTTCCTTGTCTGTATTTTCCAGATTTTCTACAAGGAATAGATATTTTGTAATTTTAAAAAGTTACTTTGAAAAATCGTTTTAGCTGAAACTAGGGAGGAAAGGGTTACTTATTTCTCAGAAGCAGGAGGGAAGGAAGAAAAATAATGGGCGAAGATACAAAGAGGCTTTGTGTTTTTTCTAGGATGAAGATTTCACAACAAACATCTTTGTGTGTGTATAAAAACACAGAATAGGCTGGGCATGGTGGCTCACACCTGTAATCCTAGCACTTTGGGAGGCCAAGATGGGAGGATCACTTGAGGCCAGGAGTTCAAGACCAGCCGGGGCAAGACAACGAGACCCTGTCTTTACAAAAAGTAAAAAAAACTTAGCCAGGCATGGTGGTGCACACCTGTAGTCCCAATTACTCGGGAGGCTGAGGCAGGAGGATCACCTGAGCCCAGGAGTTCAAGGCTGCAGTGAGCTGTTATCACGCCACTGCACTCTAGCCTGGGTAAGAGAGCAAGACCCTATCTCAAAAAACAAAAACATAGAATATAGAATCTTATAATAGAGGATATTTTAAATATATAATGTGTTATAACTATGTTATAGAATATTATACATAGAAGACACACACACACATTTGCAACTACTTCATAATAGATTCCCAGAAGTGGACTTACTGTGACAACAGGTTCTGACAAAGGCTATTGCCTTAAAGGTGCCAACTCGTTTTTCAGAAGGTGGTACTGTAGATGAGAAATTTTTGATAGAGATTCAAGGGAAGTTGAGGGAACTCACCCAATAAGAAGGTCATCTGCAGAGAATGACAAGGACATTGGGACAAGAGAAGGAAAAGGATCTAATATTTAGGGTGCCTGCTATGAGCCAGGCTCTGTGCTAGGCTCTTTAATAAACACAACCCTGCTAAGGAGATGATTATTATTCCCATTTTACAGGTAAAGAAACTAAACCTCTTCGAGTTTAAATCATTTGCCCTGGAAGGTAGTGAGTGGCAGAGAAGGGATTTAAGTCCCAGCCTTCCAAAGCCAGTTTACATGGAAATGATTTTAAATAACCATCGTGAGAACCACAATGTCTTCTCCCTTCCCTAGAGAATGGGACCTGGGCCAGGGCAGCCAGGTAAACGTGGGCGATTGTGGCACGTGGGGTCCTGGGGCTAGCTCTTCTGGGAGCTGACTCAATCGGACACAAGGAAGGAGAGAAAGGAAGGATGCCTTGAGCTCCAGATGCCCACTGGGACTTCTGAAGCAACGCTTGCTTATCTCAATCGACCAGAAATAATAATAAGAGTCAGAACTGAAATATACATACATCCTATTAGGGGGGAAAAAGTGACAATTTGAAAGATTGCTGGACTGCAGCGGGAGCTCCGATGGAAGTCGACAAACTGTCCACGGAGTCCCCATGATGAGGCGTAGTATGATGTCTCACCCAGATCGCGCGATCTTGACTCTGCCGTCGGCTGGACGCTGTGACCTTACACGGGTTATTAACACTTAATCTCTCTGAGCCCCAGCGTCCTCACCAAACAGTGGCAAAGGTAATAACGGCACTTTCTTTGTTGTCACTGGAGGACTGCATGAGTTACTATATGTAGAGTGCGTAGACAAGTGCCAGGTGTGTACTAAGTTTTAACTTTGTGTAATTGTTCTGGGTGCCGAGGTCCCTCCCTTGAAGACAAAACAGTAGGAAAGAAAGTCAGACACATGCGGTTTTAGTGGAACGGTTTGTCGCGGGCTCCGACACCACAGAGAGCTTGTGCCTTTGCAGCTGAGCTCAGCAGTCTGGGAGCAGAGCCAAAGAACGCTGAGGTCGGGATTACCCAAGGTGGGAAGTCAGCAGGGCAGGGCCCAGGGAAGAGTGACCGCGTGCGGGGTCCGTGGGCACCCTGGAGACAGCAGGCCGAGGGCGCCAGGCTGGATACGGAGGAAGCCAGGGATTCTGGGAAGAGTGAGCAGGTGCAGGAGGAATAGCTGAGGCAGAAAGGTCAACAGAGGTTACATAGTCTGTGATCAGAACAGGGTTGTAAGAATCTGAGCCATTCTGCTTCCCGTGGCCAAAGTAGACTTGTCACAGTGAGTGACAGTTTGGGCAGAATTTAGTGTCACTGTAGTTTTTAAAAAACAGTGAAGCCCAGGTATCAGAAGGGTCAAAATCAGGCAGCAGGGGATGAAGTGGCCATGAAAATGTGAGGCAGGTGTTAGCCACTGAGGAGGGCGAGAGAATGTGCTGGAAACTGGTGAACAGTCTAACGGACCGAGCCGGCGGTATTATGGGGTGGTGTGCCCAAGAGCAGTGGGGAAGCCACAGGAAGTTGGCACAGCCCAGCCCGCTCTGATCCTGAGAACCAGGAACGGGGCCTGGAGAACAGGCCAGGCCAGGGTGCCATTCAGGATGAGAAGGTGGAAGGGCAGAGGAGACAAGGAAGGTGTCCCCTGGGCAGCCAGTGCTGTGCAGCCCAGGGGCACAGAGACACCCGCGAAAGCCCAGGGACAGTCAGCAGCACGCGCTGTCCTGGATCACTGCCCTGCCAGGAAGTAGCAGTGAGAGGCCGGGTCATGTCCCACACTGCCCCACCTGGGCCGCCCACTGCAGGGCAGAGTTGGGGCCTGCAGAACCCAGCCCGAGAGAGGACTGGGCTCGTGAGTCAGGGCAGCATCCTACTTCCGTGCATTCAGGCTGCTGAATAATGGCCTCAAAGGCAGCGCCAGCCACTGGCAGGCGCAAGGGGAAAGTGAGAAGTGGGGCTTGGCACCTTGTTTCGGGAGCTGCGGTCAAGGGCCCAGCCCTCCGGTCTGTGTGCCTGACATGTGACAACAGCGCTCACCCCAGGCCTGGATGGCCAGCCCTGCAGGCACTCGCCCAGGAGCCCAGAGAGACTGTCCCTGTCGGGAAGATGAGCTCTGTGGCTTTTTGAAGACAGGGAGTTTGGGTCCTTACTTCTTGAAGGAGACTCACCCAGTCAATCCCAATGCTCATCCCAGCTGGCTAGTGCCTCAGCCTCAGTTCCCTTGGCCTTGTTTTCTTTCCCTGCTCACTCGTTCTTTTACAATTATTATAAAATGACGACGACATGCATAACACATACAAACACTCCACTCCAGACCTGAGGTGTCTAGGTGTGTCATTTGAGCTCGAGTATACTTTGAGCTGGTTTACAAAGGCAGGGGTGCCACCCACACTCTCCTGGCCACCAGCTCCCCGTGTGTCCCCAGTGATACACATGTGTGACTGTCATGGTTACAGCTAGGGCACAGTCTAATGTG
>NW_012137080.1:3328634-3329440 GCF_000956105.1 Propithecus coquereli | reverse complement strand
CTCAGGCTGGTCTCAAACTCCTGAGCTCAAACAATCCGCCCTCCTCGGCCTCCCAAAGAGCTAGGATTACAGGCGTGAGCCACTGCGCCTGGCCGGGTCCTTACTTCTTGAAGGAGACTCACCCAGTCAATCCCAATGCTCATCCCAGCTGGCTAGTGCCTCAGCCTCAGTTCCCTTGGCCTTGTTTTCTTTCCCTGCTCACTCGTTCTTTTACAATTATTATAAAATGACGACGACATGCATAACACATACAAACACTCCACTCCAGACCTGAGGTGTCTAGGTGTGTCATTTGAGCTCGAGTATACTTTGAGCTGGTTTACAAAGGCAGGGGTGCCACCCACACTCTCCTGGCCACCAGCTCCCCGTGTGTCCCCAGTGATACACATGTGTGACTGTCATGGTTACAGCTAGGGCACAGTCTAATGTGGGCACAGAGTGTCACTAGTTGTCACATATACATGAAGGTCAGATTTGTGACCCCATGAGCACAGTGTTCTGGAAACTTAAGCTGACTGGCCCTGAGAACCTCTGCGACAAGCCTTTGGGTTCATTTCTGCTGAACAGTTAGATCCAAAGACTGAAGTCTGGTTGCCTTAAACCTGCAATCTTCTTTAGAGCCATTCAAGTCCTCTGAGGCTGGACTGTAGGCAAGTCTCCGTTAATATCTTAATTTCCTATATATCAACTCCCTTTTTTCTTAAAAAGTAAATCCTATTAATTCTTTGGGATTTCTTAGGAATTCAACTTCTTTCTTCTTATATTAAATACCCATATAAAAGAGAGGAATTGGAACCCACCAGGAT
>NW_012137080.1:3312200-3328584 GCF_000956105.1 Propithecus coquereli | reverse complement strand
GCCACCCACACTCTCCTGGCCACCAGCTCCCCGTGTGTCCCCAGTGATACACATGTGTGACTGTCATGGTTACAGCTAGGGCACAGTCTAATGTGTACACAGAGTGTCACTAGTTGTCACATATACATGAAAGTCAGACTTGTGCATGAGCACAGTGCTCTGGAAACTTAAGCTGACCGGCCCTGAGAACCTCTGCGACAAGCCTTTGGGTTCATTTCTGCTGAACAGATAGATCCAAAGACTAAAGTCTGGTTGCCTTAAACCTGCAATCTTCTTTAGAGCCATTCAGATTCTCCGAGGCTGGACTGTAGGCGAGTCTCCGTTAATATCTTAATTTCCTATATACCAACTCCCTTTTTTCTTAAAAAGTAAATTCTATTAATTCTTTGGGATTTCTTCTTAGGAATTCAACTTCTTTCTTCTTATATTAAATACCCATATAAAAGAGAGGAATTGGAACCCACCAGGATTGAGTGGTTTGCACTGAATCATCGTAAGAACTTCAGTGCAGCAGTGACCAGAGCCCCACGAAGTCTCTGCCTCCGTCAGCTGGCCCCCCTGCTTCCCTCTGGTTTGCGCCAGTCTGAGACCCAAACCGCGGATGGCCACAGGCCATCTCTCTGACATCCCTTCTCTGTGACGATCTGGACTTCACTGCCTCAGGTAGTGATCACCATCGTATTGGAGGGACTTTCCAGCACACATCTTTCTGCAGTAACTCCCACGGGGTAGAATTCTATCGAGCTTAAAGATTATTGTCCTGCAGTTGGAGCTTCTGATGCTTTTCTCAGATGCTTTTCTCTTGTTGATCCATCAAGAAGGTTTCAGACTCACCTGTAGGCAAAATGACCGTCTAAAGCATAGCATGCTCAGACATTTGTTGCCAATTCCATTGGTTTTCTGTGGCTACAGCTGAGACTTATTTATTAAATCAAATGCAATAGCATTGGGAATATAAGTTTCTATACTTGTCCTCTGAAAAGCTCAAGGATTTCTTAACTATTGTAGGTTACTCACATTTCTGAGAATCATTGAAATCTAGGGACACGTGCCCCAGAAAAATTTGCAAGACACTTCTATACAAAATGTTGCTTATAAGAGTGTGGGGAGGGACTGTAAGTTTGCAAACCCTATGAAGCCCATTGATGGGCCCTGGGGTCTCCACAGACCTGTGTTTAAGGAGGCCTTGAGCTACTGTAGGTCAGCTCAGTGCTAGCGCAATGCCAATGCAACAAGGTTGGTGGGTTTGGCTCCTTTGTGGTCGAGTGAGCTTTGCACACAGGAGATCTTATCTCAGAACCACAGAATAATCTCAAAAGTTCAGACTTGAAGTTTAACATGTGCTCAGTTCAACCTTCTTTTACAGATTAAACAGGGGAAAAAAAGCACAGAGAATACTAGTCATTTACTTGAGGTCTCATGGATAATTAAAGGCAGAATTAAGACTAGAGTCCAAGCCACACCACATAACACAAAGTGAATGATCTTTTAATGGTGAATCGGGAATATCAACTTTACATATGGAGGAAAGCAAATGATTAAAATATCCCCATTTTTAAAGACCAAGACAGGCAGCTAATACTTAGTGTCTATCATACATTAGTTCATGTATTCATTTATCAAAAAAATATACTTAATGTTCACTATGTGTCAGGCACTGTACTAGGTACTATTTACCATAAAGCTCAAACCTTCCTTAACATATTATTAACAAAAACAAAACAACACACAATTTGGTGCTAGCATCCTCTTTTTCGGTAATATATTTCTCTCCTTCCACATAGACATAGATTCAGATGCTGTCCACACTCAGGGATTCCATTGGCCATGGCTTTAAGTTCTCTTCATGTCATAAATTGAGCTGTAGGGAGACAATTTTACCACCTATGACCACTTCAATTTCAGACTCATCTTGGGTGGGCATGTGACTCTGGAATAGAGCAACTCTAAAAGTTTGGATAAATTATAGACGTAAACAACTAAACAAGGGAGGCAGGATCCCACACTAAATGCAAGCAGAACTATTTTATGCTCCTGGGGCAAGCTCCAGGCCCTGTTCTGACCCTACCCTGTGTACCCCACCATGTTGCTCCTTCTCAAGCCCTGCATTCTTTGATTTGCACGTAGACCTTCTCTCATCCTGACCTCACTCCACCTGCACCTGAGTCTTCTTCCTGGGAGAACAGGGATTACCTTTAGGTCAGGAGGACAACGGTCCGCTCCTTGTGCCCCTGTGACTGTGGGTCCTACCTAGACACAGACTTAGACTTTGCATTGGGTCATCTGGCACTAAGGCAGGATCGCGTCAGACCTGGCCAGCTGTCCCGAACCCTCCCTCAGCTGGAGTCACATTCCCACAGCTGGGCTTCCTGGGGGGTCAGGGTGGGAAAGGGATCATCACAGAGCATAACCGTGTGTCAGGCACTATGCTAAATACTTTGCGTGGATTAATCTCAGTTCATCTTTACAACAGTGCTTCAAGGAAGTGCTTTTATTATCTCCATCTTAAAGATCTTAAAGAAAACTGAAGCTTAGGGAGGATGAATAACTTCCCCAAAGCTTGCAAGCGGTGAAGCTAGAACTGAACCCGGGAAGTCTGGCCCCCACCACGCGCCTTCTGAGAGCCGAGGTAGCAGGAGGCCAAGGAGCGAGCAGGCTCTAGCTTTGGTCCCTGCATGCTTCCTGTGGTCTGTGCTATGCCCAGAGAGAGCCAGCCCCTGGCGTCTGTATTATTCATTCAGACATGGGTGACACTGCATGTTACAGTGTCTTTTCCAATATATGTGACTTATTGTTTTTTAAAATACATTGTAACCTCCTTGAGGACAAGGACCGCATCCCACTATAGGGCTGCATACATGTCAAGCAAATAGCTCAGTAAGTACTTATCCACTGGGGATCAGAATTGCCTGAGGACAGAAATATTCAGCGGAGAAAGTCAGAACTGGGTCTTAAAGACCTTCTAGACTTCAGAGTCTCATCTTACAGTTGAGGAAACTGAGGCCTCGTCTTACAGTTGAGGAGTCAGAGCTGTCGGGGCTCAACCCCTTCTTGAAGGCAGAGTTTTCTCAAATTGTTCTCTCCCCCAGGTTCCTAGAAACACTGCTGGAACTCTGTACTTATCCAATGCGTGTTAAGCCCTTAGGATCCAAAGCCTATCAAACAATTGAAATCTGATGTCATTTCAGACCAATCCTAGACTGAGGCACACAGGAAGCCCGATTGGCCTTTCCCTTGTTGGGGTGGGAGTGGGAGGTGATTGGCTCATACCCAAGGCCAGCCTGCTTGGGGGACAGTGCCCACCTTCAGCAGAGCCCTGGGTGGCTCACTCCTGTGTCTGCCCTTTCTCCTCTGCCCCTCAAGCAGTAGGAGCCACAGCTGAGCCCTGTGTCTGAGCTGGAACCCGACACCGCCACCCGTCCCACCCTCCTCCTCCAGCCCTTTCCTATCCAGTGCCAACTCTGGCCGGGCCACCAGGTTAGGAATGTCACACATTTGCAAATTACAGCTTGGCTGCCGTGTTTCTTCTCCTTGGGTAAAAAGCCCAGAGCTGAGGAAAATAAGTGTCTCCATCCTATTTTCCTTCCTGTAGAAGCCAAGGGGCAGAGGACAGAGAGGTTGCACTGCTTCTTATGGGCAGTGTTGGGAGCATTAAAGAAGGCTGTTTTGTCCTCACTAGACCTTAACAGTGACCTTCCTCGGAGGGTCAGCCCTGTCCCTCCCCTGCACTCCCAAGCACAGTATAGATCAAGAAGCAGCATGTATAGAAAGACCTTTCTGAAGACTGAAAAGGATCGCTCCTGCAAAAACAGCAAACAGTGCATGGGGTACTGAGCGCCCCACGGGGCATCTGTCAGGCTAACAAAGGGCTGGAAGGTGAACTGCAGGTAAACTCATTTAGTGGGGACGGAAGACCTACCCTTGTCCCATGTCCCTCTGGCTGTGCTCCCACAGAGGAGCTGAGCCGCGGGCTCATCCCATCCACCCAGAGCTCCCAGCAGTGGGAGGAATTCCCATCTCTCCTGTCTGGCTAAATCGCACCCCTACATGAACCAAACTATCTGCTTCCTTCTCACCTGCACCCAGGCAACCAAATACTATCAGAGGAAAGTCTCACCACTGGGCAAATGGGTTCTTCTGTAATTCAGGATCACCAGTCCCACATGGGACCAAAGGGTGTTCGCAAGTATTACCGCATTTCTCCAGAAATAGTTATGTAGTTCACACCCCTACCGTGAACAACTATTTCACACCTTCTCCGCTCTCCTGAGACCTCTGCTGCTCTCACCTGCCTTGCTCTCCACAGATGTCACCACCTTTGAGTTCTTCCTCGTGTTACCAAATGTTGAAACCTACCTACCCCTGCACCCTTCCTTCTTGCTTCCTGTTACAATAGAAGAGCTTCCCTTCCAATGTCTAAATCAAGACCAAATCCACCACTGTGTGTTTGGTTTTTTTTTGTTTTTTTTTTGAGACAGAGTCTCACTCTGTTGCTAGAGTAGAGTGCCGTGGCATCAGCCTAGCTCACAGCAACCTCAAACTCTTGGGCTCGAGCAATCCTACTGCTTCAGCCTCCTGAGTAGCTGGGACTACAGGCATGTGCCACTATGCCCGGCTAATTTTTTCTATATAGATTTTTAGTTGTCCAAATAATTTCTTTCTATTTTTAGTAGATACGGGGTCTCGCTCTTGCTCAGGCTGGTCTCGAACTCCTGACCTTGAGGGATCCGCCCGCCTCGGCCTCCCGGAGTGCTAGGATTACAGTTGCGAGCCACCGCACCGGGCCTCAATTCCGCCACTGTGTTTTACCTCCCATCTTCTCCCACCTTTTCATTAACCTTATCTCTAAATCATCCAGTCTCTATTTGAGTATTCAGAGCTCCCTCTCTATTGGACCCATCTCATGGGTATGTAAAGAAGCTCATATCCCTCTAAATTAAAGAAAAAGAATCCCCCTCTCTCTGTGGCCTTCTTGCTCTCCTCTTCTACACTCTAATTCCTCAAAGTAGATTGCATGCTCCCTAGTTCCACCTTCTCGCCTCCCATTCAGCCCCCTGCCCACTCCAGTTTGACTTTTGCTCTCATTACTCCACTGGAAAACCCCTTGTGATGGTCATCAGTGACATTCGTGTTGTTCCATATCATGGTCACCTTTCGGTCCTCACCCTGGCTCTTTAGCGTTTGACACTGTTCAAAGATTGAATGACCATTCCCTCTTTCTTAAAAAAAGAAATTCTTCCCCTCTGTGACACAAAACCCTTCCTGTTTCATTGCTGTGATGCCGTGACCACTCCCGATCAGTGTCCCCTGCAGGTCACCCTTCTCTAGTCATCAATTGTTAGGGTTCAAGGCATGGAGTTCTCAAGCCTATTTATGCTAACGTGCTTTCAAACACTACACAGCACTGCCCCATTAAGATGTTTGCAACAGCAATATATTACAAACATCTCCCCATGTCTGCAAAATTATTTTAATGGGTGCATTTTACAGATGTATCATAACTTATTTACCTAGTCCCCTATTTTTAGTCATGTAGGTAGTTTCTAATATTTGTACCTTTATAAATAGCACTGCAACAAACATCCTTATACAATCCTTTGCATGTGTGACTGGGTGAATGATGCTAATATTAATGACCACTATCCAGTCAATAATAAATTACTATGGGGAACTGGGGCTCTCTGGAATGTACACTAATCTGTTGAGGTCAATAATGTGGAGGACAACTACTGAGCAACCACACAGCGACATGGTCCAGAACAGAATTGGAGGCAAAAGAAACTATTTGTTTGCTCTAGGGTGAGATATCTGGTATTTCCTGTTTTTGAAGCTCTCAACATGAAAAGTACCACCGCAGACTGGCAAGGGATTCTGGCCAAGGCACTGCTCACTCTGGAAGTCACGGGCCATTTGCCTTCTTCTCGCCCTATACTTTGGCAGAAGAGTCGGTCCTGATGGAGCCAGATGAAACTTAAATGATTCCAGAAGACCCTGAGGATGTGGATTGGCTGGAGAAGTTTCCGAGGTCCAAGAGCAGCTCTGGAACTGACCCGTCAGGCCTAAAGTTGGATGGCCACAGGCCAGAACAGGTCAGCAGAGATCAGCGCCAGAAAAGTGGCAAGGACAGGCTGATGGAGCAGACAGAGGGGAAGAGTCATGGGCATGAGAGAGAACTGGGTGGGGGAAGTTGGCACAAACAACTGCAGGGTTCCCCTTCATCTCCCCCAATCTTTAATATTGGTGTGCCCAGCATTTAGTCCTTGGCCTTTTCCTTTCTATCTCTTTTCTGTCTACACTCACTTCCTTAGTGATCCATCTACACTCATGACTTCAAATACCATCTATACACAGATAATTCCTGATTTTATATTTCTAGGCTGAAGTCCAGCCTGAACTCCTGACTTGTACATCCAACCGAAAAGTTGGCATCCCCACTTGGATGTTTAACAGGCATCTCAAATGTAACATGTTTAAAACTAACCTCCTAATCTTACCCATCCCCTTACCCCTCGTTGCCCCAAATCCGATCAAACGTCAGGTAATGGCAGTGCCACCCTCCCAGTTTCAGGCCAAAAACTTAAAGTCAATCTTGACGTGTCTCTTTTTCTCACAACCTAGATTCAACTCATAATCAAATCCTGTTGGCTTTATTTTCAAAACATATTCAAGCCCTGCTTCCACGCATGAAGGAGTAACTGATACAGATGTTACTCTCTCACCATAAACAGCTAAAAAACTGGATCAAAGATATGAAACAACTATTTCCAGTTACAGACAAGAGGCAGTACAGGGCTGTGATCCCCAAAGGCAGGGAAGGAAATGAGGTGAGCCCATAGTCATGGAGGCAATTTCCAGATTGTAGGACAGGAAGGGAGAACCCAGATAGAGCCCAGGGGGTCTTGCTGAGTTGAGGGGTCAGGGACTGGAATTTGGTGAAGCCAAGTCAGCTAGAATTTGCTAGATAAAATGCCAAAGAGGAGGGAGCTACATTCAGAAAGAGCTCCATATAAAAGAAAAATGAGGCTGGCTGAATACCAGCCTGTACATGCACAGGGTGAAACTCTACAAGTCCTGGCCAAAGAACAACTGCTGGGGAGAGAACAATTACTGAGGAACTGTAGGCCCAGACATTCTTAGAGCTCACGTAGGGCTCGGAATCATTCAAGTTGTGACCAGCCAGAGTAGAGAGTCCTTGTACAGGTGGTATTTTCCTGGTATGGCCCGATAGTTCCAATCTCTTCTATGTCATGACCTCGCTATTCCCATATCAAGAGGTAGAGTCTAATTCCACTTTCCTTTAATCTGGGAAGGATTCTAACTGCTTCTACCAGTTGAATATGGTCGTGAAGCTGTGTTGACTCTGAGGCCAGGTTGGAAAAGGCAATGTGGCTGCCAGACACCCATGTCACCTACCACCTCTCCCTCAGCTAAGGCCTGTGTCCACACGGGTGGTGCCTTGTGATCAGCTGATAGAGGAGGGAAAAGCCAGGCTGGTTCATGGATGGGTCAAGCCACAAATGGGCTGGTGCTGCATTGCAGTCCATTCCAGGGCAGCCCCGAAAGACACAGTGAAGGGAAATCTTCCCAATAGAGCTTCTGTGCAGCTGTCATTCATTGATGACGAAAGAGATATTGCATGAGATTAAAAATAAAAATATACACAGAGATTCATAGGTATAGCTTGGCTGTATTGGTCAGGGGCCTGGAAGGCGAAAGATTTTTTTTTTTTTTTTTTTTTGAGACAGAGTCTCACTGTGTTGCCCGGGCTAAAGTGCCGTGGCATTAGCCTAGCTCACAGCAACCTCAAACTCCTGGGCTCAAACAATCCTTCTGCCTCAGCCTCCTGAGTAGCTGGGACTACAGGCATGCGCCACCATGCCCGGCTAGTTTTTTCTATATATTTTTAGTTGTCCGATTAATTTCTTTCTATTTTTAGTAGAGACGGGGTCTCGCTCTTGCTCAGGCTGGTCTCGAACTCCTGAGCTCAAACAATCCGCCTCGGCCTCCCAGAGTGCTAGGATTACAGGCGTGAGCCACTGCGCCCGGCCCTGGAAGGTGAAAGATTTAAACATCAGGGACAAGAAGTTCTGAGAGAGAGGCGTGTGTATGAAGACACAGTTACGAAGTGTGAAGATCTTCGAACCACAGGTTAAAGCCCACCTGTAGGCATCAGACAAACAGAGTGACTCAGCCAGTTGATGTCAATGGCCTCTGTCATTGGTTTCTTCAGTGCACTCATAAAGACTGGTCTAGCTATTGCTGCTGTCCAACCTACCAGAAGCAGATACTGTTACTTAGCCCCCAATACAGATCCACCCTTTGAGGAGATGATCTGCCATTTCATGGCCAGTTGATTACATTGGACCTTTCTCACCCTGGAAGAGATATAGTTTATTTGGACTGGGATTAAAACATATTCCATGATCTCAATATACATGTAAAATGTAAAGTTATACAACTTTTAGAAAAAACAGAGGAGAAAAACTTTTGGGCTCTAGGGTTAATCAAAGAGTTCTTACACTTGACACCAAAAGCATGATCCATAAAAGGAAAATTTGATAAATTTGACCACATCAAAGTTAAAAACTTGCTCTGTGAAAGACCCTGTGGAAAGCATGAAAAAAGCTACAACTGGGAGAAAATATTTGCAAAGCACATATCCAACAAAATCTAAAGTATATAAAAAACTCTTAAAACTCAACAGTAAAAAGCAATCAAATTAGAAAATGGGCAAAAGGTAGGAATAGACTTTTCACTGAAGAGGATATATAGATGGCGAATAAGCACAGGAAGAGATGTTCAATATCATTAGTCACTAGAGAAATACCAATTAAAGCCGTAATGAGATATGACTACACATGAAGTAAAAAATAATGAGAATATCAAGGGCTGGTGAGGATTTGGAGAAACTGGACCAGCCATGCATTGCTGGTGGGAGTGTAAAATGGTACAGCCATTCTGGAAACAGTTTGGCAGGTTTTAATCAAATCAAAGGTACAATTACCGTATGACCCAGCAAGTGCTCTCTTGCGCATTGATCCCAAGGTAATGAAGACTTATATGAAACCTGTACCCAAATGTTCATAGAAGCTTTATTCATAACAGCCAAAAAACTGGAGACAGCCCAGATGTCCTTCATTGGGTGAATGGTTAAACTGTGGTGCATTCATACTGTGGAATACTCAGCAATAAAAAGGAACGAACTATTAACGAATGCACCAACTTGGGAGAATCTTCAAGGAATTATGCCAAGAGAAAAAAGCCAATTCCAAAAAGTTACGTATGTGTGTTATTCCAACATTTGGTAAAAATGTTTTAGAAAATGTTTTTGAAATGACAAAATTTTAGAAATGGAGAACGGATTAGTGGTTGTCAGGGGTTAGGGATGGGGCAAGGGAGGGACAGCTGAGTTTGGCTATAAAAGGCCAACACAAGTATCTTTGTGGCAATGAAACTGTTCTGTATCTTCACTATGGTAGATATATAAACCTACATGCGTGACAGAATGGGATAGAACTAAACACACACACACATACACAAATGAGTACAAGTAGAATTGGGCCATCTGAATGAGTTTGGATGATTCTATCAACGTCCACCATCCTGCTTGTGATATTTTACTATGGTTTTGCAAGATGTTAGCACTGGGGAAACTGTGTAAAGGGTATATGGGATCTCTCTGTGTTATTTCTTGCAACTGCGTGTGAATTTACAATTATCTCAAAAACAGGAGTGTAATTTGAAAACAGTATATTTCTGCTTAATCTTCCAGATTTGGGTTTGCCTTTCTTGCCAGTAGAGCCTCAACCAACACTAGTATCCCAGGGCTTATGGAGCATTTTCTCCACTGACGTGAGATCGAATTTAACCTTGCCTGCAACCGAGGGCCTCACTTTTCAGCAAAGGAGGTGTGGAAGTGGGCACATGACCATGACATACACTAGTCCTACCACAGACCCAAAAGCCGCTGGCCTGACAGAGTGGCGGAAAGGCTGCTTAGAGATGCATTCGAGGCACCGACTTGGAGCTGATATCCTGCAAAGTTGAGGTGTTTCTCCAGGCTGTGGGTTCATCCCAAGTCAACAACCACCATATGGTGCTGTGGTTCCAGTAGGCAGAACACATAGGTCCAGGAACCGAGAGGTAGACCCACTTGCCATCACTCCAGTGACCTCCTTGAGGAGCTTGTGCTTCCTTTGCCTGCAACCTTGGCTTCTGTGGCTCTGGGAGTCCTGGTTCCCAAAGGGAGAATGTTTCCACCAGGAAGAAGAGGAGTTTCAGTAAACATTTTAAGTGATGGCTGCTGCGTGGTCACTTGGCTCCTTGTGCCAATAGATACTAGGCAAGGAAAGGAGTCACGCACAAGTTGAGGTGTTGATCCTGATCATTGGGAGATGATGAGTCTGCATTATGCTGTGGGGACAGAGAAGAATGTGTTTGACACTCACTTAATCCACCAAGGCATCTCCTGACACTTCCCCTCCTAATTACAGAGGTGAATGGAAAAGGGCAACAGCCTCTATCTGAGAAAGGCATGGTGACCCATGGCTCAGACCCCTTAGGGATGAAGGTCTGCGTCACACCACTAGGAAGACACTTGGAACAGCAGAGGTGCTAGCCAAGGGCGAGGGGACTCCAGAATGGGTAGTAGAGGAGGGAGGTGATGAGTATCGATGTGGCCTCAAGACTAGCTGCGTAGTAGGGACAGAGGGAGAGGTGGCTAGTTCATCCTACTAACTTTTAAGTTTCCCAAGGAAACAGACCAAGCAGAATCCTGGAGAAGTTGTTCCCAGGTGGGGTGAATTTATTACACGAAGCAAGTGGATTTGAAAGGTGCAAGGGGTGGTTTGTGGCTTGTAGTGGACGGTCATCGAGATTCCCCCTTAGGGACTAAGACACTCGTTCCCTCAGCATGCAGGAGTGTTGACTATAGATGGCTCACAGCAGTGTCCCTCTCTGGGCAGTGCTATCAGCCAACGGCAGCTTCCTTGGCTCAATGCTATACCCCGTCACTGGGGACAGCCCACATGCGAAGACTGGGCCACGTGGGGCTGCAAAGCCCTGGCCAGTTTGGGACAATCCTGTCTAAGAAGCATCTCCGAGCTAACTCATTCACAGCCAAACTCTTAGAGTCCTCTGTAAACCTAAACTCATTCCAGTAAATGCCAATTCCATTCTTCTAGTTGTCCAGTCCAAAACCTTGGAGTCTTCCTTGACTTTTCTCTTTGGTTCCTCACGTCTAATATACGAGCAATCCTGTGGGCTCTACCTTCATATCCACAGTCTGACCACTTCTCAGCACCACCACTGCTAGCCCTCTGGTCCAAAGCCCTATAAATGCTCCCTGGGGACCCACTACAGCCTCCCAACTGGCTTCCCTGCTTCTGCACTTGCCGCTTCCTGTCTATTCCAAGCACGCAGCCAAAGTGATCCTGTTAAGAGCTAAGTCCTATCATGTCGCTCCTCTAACGAATTCTTCTAGTGGCTTCTCGTCACATTCAGACTATAAGCTAAAGAGCCTCCAAAGCTCTACATGACCTGGCGCTGGGCCAGCTGTGTGACCTCATCCCGCCTCTCCTCCCCATCCCTGCTCTAGCCTCGGGCCTCCATACCGCTCCTCAAGCACACCAAGGATGCTCTGGCCACAGGCTCTTTGCACTTGCCTTTCCCTCTCCTTGGAACGCTTTCTTCGCAGATAGCCACATGGCTCCATTCCTCAGGTCATCTGGGGCTCTGCTCAAATACCACCTTATCCCAGAGATGTTTCCTGACCATCTCAAATACAACAGCAAACTCCACTCCCACCTTATCACCACCCACACCCCCTCCCCCCTCCTCCCTTTCCCCCTGCTGTGCTTTAGCACTTACCACCTGCCACCGGTTTTGGGTTTACTACCTATCTCCCTCCACTAGAAAGTAAGCTGCCCAAGAACAGGGACTTTGTCTTTTCATTTATTGCACTGTGTCTCCAGTTCTATAACAATGCTTGGCAGGTAGTAGATACTCAGAAAGATATTTGTTGAATGAACAAATAAAGTTTCAAGGACTTTATAATTTAGGTGTTTACACCACACCCCTCCACTCCGAAGTAGCTATATCCTGAAATGCAGATACGCCAAAATAACCACAGAAATACCCAAGGTAGAAAAAGAAACATGGCGCGGCCAGACCTAGCCATGTGCAACAGACACTCTCTCTGACCTTGGGGGGAAAGGGCTTCCTCGTTTGCGAATTCGCTGGCCTAAACCATCGTGATTGCAACAGGACTCGGAGATGCAGGAAGAAGGAAAAGACCTGGGCCTGCGGGAGTGGCTCATGGCCTGACTCCAGAGCCGATTTATCCCTTAGGCACAGGAAGCGCGGTGCTGAGAGCTCATGGCAACTTCAGGGGCCTACAAAAATCATCTCTTTTAGAACCAGAAGGAAAATGAGTATAATGATAATAATAAGCATAGGATAAATCCAGCTTGGATTATGTTCATCTTTATACCAATGCCGTCATAAAGCATAAGTTTTAACGTTGTTTTATGGAGAAAGCAACCCAGGAAAGCAAAAGGGATCCCTGACGTTGTGACGCGGCCCTGCCTGACCGGCCCCCTTAAGGCTCTGGCTGACACCAAGGGCCCGTCAGGACAGGGAGGTGGCAGGACTGGTGTCCAGCCTGTTTTCTCATTTGTCACCCCAACCTGGCTTTTTGGTCCCATGTTCCAAAAGGGGACACTGGAGCTCTGAAAAGTTACCTGACTCTGCCAGGGCCACAGAGACAGTAAATAGCCAAGTTAAGATTTGGGCCTAGGACACCAGAGACCGAGCCACAGAGCACCTTGCCGCACCGCCGCTGCCAAATGGCGCCTGCACAGGCCCAGGCACAGATGTGCAGACAGACTCTTTGCTCAGATCTGCCCCTGCCTGCCAAAGGCAGCCCCACAGTGGGGCCTGCCCACTGAGTCACCCCAGCTCCACCCTGCGCTTCATGAGCCCGGATTTGCCTGGCCTACCTCATCCCCCATGCCAAGCCCCTACCCTGCCCCTCGCTTCAGGTCTTAATCATGAAACTTTGGGGAAACAGGGTTAAGTGGGAACATCCCGCCCTATGAACAAGCAGGGCTGGCTGCCCTCTCCTGCCTGTCGGTCCTTCTGGAGAACATTAACTCAGCCCCGAGGAAGAAAAGAACAGCCTGGGAAGGGTTCTTCCTTATTATTCCCACTGCAGGCTGGGTGCCAAGTCCTCGTGCCTTGTGCCAATGGGAAGGTCGGCAAAGACTCTGAGGGCCTCTTTTGTCTGTATTCTAATCCTCCTCAGCATGAGCGCAGGGTGGAGTTCTTTCTTGAGGCCTAAGCAGAAACTCACTAAGATCTCCTTGTCAATCTCCCCTCCATCTCCCGCCCCTATTTGGTGAACCCTCAAATAGGAGCGGTTGGGCCGTATTCAGTACCCAGGAGGAGAGTGAGAAAGCCTAGGCTGCACGAACTTGGGAACAGAAGGGCTTAGCTGAACTCTAGCTCTGCAGTTAAATAATTTAACCCCTCCAAATGCAACTAAATCCTTGCTAAACAAACAGAAGAAAAGGTTCATAAAATGCTTAGCGCAGAATCCGGAACAGAGCTGTGCCAATAAATGTTAACGATTTATTCTTAGTGTGCTTTCCACTATAATCTGCCTGATTTTGTGGTGGTTGTAGTCTGGGTTCCTCATTAATCCGGTCATTCATTATATATTTATTGAACATTTAGTGTGTGCTAACCGCTATGTAAGCTTTAGAGACACCAAGCTGGCCATGGAAGTCTTTGCCTTTGAGGATCTTGTGCTCTGGTGAGAGGTGGAGAGAAGTGAGCTGTCAACTACAATTTAATGTGGTAATTGTCCAGCTCTGCATCTCAGTTGATGGTGTTTCCATCAGGGAACCAAAAGGTCAGGTGGTAGAGAGGCATTTAGCCTTCGAAGAGCAGATTAACAAAATGAGACCAAAGCGTGTTACAAGATGGATAAGAATAGATAAAAATAGGACCCTGAGACCAAGCATTTGGCTATTTTGTTTATTTGTTTCAGACAGGGTCTTGCTGTGTTGCCCAGGCTACAATGCAATGGCATCATCATAGCTCAATGCAACCTCCAATGCCTGGGCTCAAGCGATCCTCCCGCCTCAGCCTCCCAAGTAGCTGGGACTACAGGCGCATACCACCACGCCCAGGTAATCTTTTTTATTTTTTATAGAGATAGGGTCTTGCTATGTTGTCCAGGCTGATATTGGCCATTTTATACAGTAGAAGGTGCAAACCTGGCTGTTCCTAGCTATTCCTCCTAAAAGAGAAGCTGCTATTATAGTTCTGAGGATTTAGCCCCTGGAGGTTTCTAAAATGACAACAGATCGTTTTTATCAGGGCTGGCTTCATGAGTAAGTAGAGTAGGTTGCCACCTATGTGTGTATTCTGAGAGAAATAAGGAGGTGCCTCAGCCACATATGAAAACGCCTTATCACGTCACTGTTCCTGAAAGTCCATCATTCAATTCTGTCCTTAGAGACTCATTTAGGCCTCGGAATTTCCATTTAAGGCACAGAGTCCAGAGGGGGATGTGCCTTTGCACTGACTGTCCCCTGCTTAGGCTGCCCTTTTCCATGTATTCAAAGCCTAGCTGTTATTCAGGGCCTGGAGCACTTCCTTAATGGTTTCGTTACAGCCTGATCTGCCCTATTGCCCTATTCTTGGGGCTCTTTATTGCTGGTACATGTATTTGATCCAGCCACACCTTGTGTGGCTTCTGTGACGTCGTGGTTGGATTCTGTGTTTGTGAGTGAGTGTGCACACACACATGAGTGTGTGTGTCCTCTATTCCTAATTGATCTATCAATTATTGTTGCATGAAAAACCACCCCAAAACTTAGTGACTTAAAACAATTATTTATTAGTTCATGACTGGGTTGGGATCAGTTGGGTGGTTCTTCTGCCTGTTGGCTTTATGTTTCTTATGCAGCTTCAGTCATGTGAAGGCTCAGCTGGGATGGGAGGATCCAAGAGGGCTTCATTCACGTGTCTGATACCTCTGTTGAGGAGGTTAGAATGGATAGGGGCTGGCTGGACCCTTTCTTCATGCAGTTTCATCTTCCAAGGCCTTTTCATGTGGCCTCTCTTGCCAGCAGGTTAGCCTGGACTTCCTTACAGAATGGCCACTGAATTCCAAAAGAGAGCATGTCAAGAAGTTGAGGCCCAATGTGCAAGCACTTATCTACTTGTTTCATGTTTGTTAGCATCTCATTGGCCAGAGAAGTCACACAACAAACCCTAGAATCAATGTGGGAAAGGACTTCAAAAGGGTAGGTTATGATAGTGAGAGATGTGATTTATTGAGGACCATCAATGTTTACCACAGTTTATAAACACTTAGGGTAGAGATTACATCTTCTATTTTTGGAAATTTTCACATTTACTAGCGTTGCCTAAAGTATATTGGTATGAGCAATCCTAAGCAAAAAGAACAAATCTGGGGGCATCACATTACCCAAGTTCAAATTATACTGCAAGCCTGTAGTAACCAAAACAGCGTGATGCTGGTATAGAAGTAGGTGCATAGATCAGTGGAACAGAATAGAGAACCCAGAAATAAAACCATTCACCTACAACCAACTGATCTTCAGCAAAGCAGATGAAAACCCACACTGGGGAAAGGACATCCTATTCAACAAATGGTGCTGGGAAAATCGGAAAGCCACATGCAGAAGAATGAAACAGGATCCCTATCTCTTACCATACACAAAAATTAACTCAAGATGGATTAAAGACTTAAATGTAAGACCTGATACCATAAAAATTCTAAAAGAAAACATAGGAAAAAACTCTTCTTGACAATGGCCTGGGCAAAGAATTTATGACTAAGACCCCAAAAGCAAATACAACAACAACAACAAAAAAAATGGGACTTAATTAAACTAAAAAATTTGTGCACAGCAAAAGAAATAATCAACAGAGTAAATAGACCCCTACAGAATGGAGAAAATATTTCCAAACTATACATCCAACAAAGGTCTAATATCCAGAATCTACAAGGAACTCAAACAAACCAGCACGAACGAAACAACCCCATTCAAAAGTGGGCAAAAGACATGAAAAAACTATAAAGACAGAAGAACTTAAATATTATAAGGCCTAATAACATCCTTAACACAGTACATAGGATATAATAGACACCCAAAAATGTTCTGGAAAGAAGGAACATGATTGGTCAGAAGGTGAAAGATAGGTTAGATCAGGGTTCAACACACTGTAAACCACAGGCTAAATCCGGCCCTCCATCTGTTTTTTAAAATAAAGTTTTATTGGAACACAGCAGCTATGTCCATTTGCTTACATATTGTCTATGGCTGCTTTTGCACTGTAACAGTAGAGT
>NW_012137080.1:3311573-3312150 GCF_000956105.1 Propithecus coquereli | reverse complement strand
AACAAAAATGATAAATGGAAAACTCTTCTGGACAATGGCCTGGGCAAAGAATTTATGACTAAGACCCCAAAAGCAAATACAACAAAAACAAAAATAAATAAATGGGACTTAATTAAACTAAAAAAGTTTGTGCACAGCAAAAGAAATAATCAACAGAGTAAATAGACCCCCTACAGAATGGAGAAAATATTTCCAAACTATACATCCAACAAAGGTCTAATATCCAGAATCTACAAGGAACTCAAACCAGTAAGAACGAAACAACCCCCTTAAAAAGTGGGCAAAAGACATGAAAAAACTATAAATAAAGACAGAAAAACTTAAATATTATAAGGCCTAATAACATCCTTAACACAGTACATAAGATATAATAGACACCCAAAAATGTTCTGGAAAGAAGGAACATGATTGGTCAGAAGGTGAAAGATAGGTTAGATCAGGGTTCAGCACACTGTAAACCACAGGCTAAATCCGGCCCTCCGTCTGTTTTTTAAAATAAAGTTTTATTGGAACACAGCAGCTATGTCCATTTGCTTACATATTGTCTATGGCTGCTTTTGCACTGTAACAGTAGAGT
>NW_012137080.1:3309385-3310568 GCF_000956105.1 Propithecus coquereli | reverse complement strand
AACTTCCTGGAGAGTGGATTTTTCCCAAGATCTGAGAATTCCTGCTGTGGCCGTGTCCTTCCTTGGCCCAATCCATTGGAGAACTGAACACAGCTGCCTTTAACCTTTGAGTCAGGATAAAAAAACAAAACAGCTTTCTGGGAAGGAACCTGAGGCCTGTAGGTTGGCAAGAGGAGGGCTGGTGTCGATTCAACTGGCCCCAGGGCCTGGCCAGGTGAGGCTGCGCCGCCCAGGCTGGGCAGAGCAGAACCCAGCCCAGACCCTCCAGGAATAAATATTGCTTCAGGCCCAAGCGTGTTGATTTAAGAAGCTGCAGCTCCCTCCCCGCTGGGGGAGCCACGCTCCAGCTAAGGGCTCTCAAAGGAGCGAGCGAAGCCTGGAGTTCGCTGTCCAGACTTGGTCACTGCTGGTTTCCCACTGGGCTCTCAGAGCTCCGTCTCTCAGGAGCCGAGGATTTTGTTTGTTCACTAGCCAGCTGCTTTAATTTTCCTCCAAACTCTACCCTCTACTTTCCTCTGTTTCTGCCTCACGGTGTTTCTTCTTAGGAGGTTGGGGAGAAATTTCCTTTCCTTAAGTCAGAGCAGCTGGGGTTGTTTAAAATGCAACTTCAAATTTACCTAGCTAATCTTTATTATGGGTTAAAATGTGTCCCGCCGCCCCCCTGCAGAAGATATGTTGAAGTCCCAACCTCTAGCACCTCAGAACGTGACCTTATTTGGAAACGGGGCCCTAGCAGGTGAAGCCACGTTCAGATGAGCTCATACTGCAGCGTGGGGTGGGCCCCCTAATCCTGTAATGACTGGTGCCCTAACAAAAGGAACGGGCAGACACAGGGCGAAGGCGCCCATGTGAAGACAGAGGCGGAGACTGGAGTGATGCAGCCGCAAGCCAAGGAATGCCTGGGGCCACCAGAAGCTGGAAGAGGCCAGGAAGGATCCTTCTCTAGAAGGAGATGGCCCTGCCAACACCTTCTAGCCTCCAGAACTGTGAGAGAACAAATTTCTGATGTTCTAAGTCACCTGGTTTGTGGAATTTTGTTTGGGGAGCACTGGGAAACTAATACAGTCTTCAAAGCCAACACCCCACACACAGCTGGAGCCTCGAGAGGGATGACTGACATCTAATAATCACACCGAGCCCCCGTCCGGTGTAAAAATTCTGCTTCTCAGAGTCCTTCCTTCTC
>NW_012137080.1:3308468-3309335 GCF_000956105.1 Propithecus coquereli | reverse complement strand
TCTGTTTTTTAAAATAAAGTTTTATTGGAACACAGCAGCTATGTCCATTTGCTTACATATTGTCTATGGCTGCTTTTGCACTGTAACAGTAGAGTTAAGTGGTTGCAATAAATACCATAAGGCCTGCAAACCCTAAAATACGTACTGTCTAGCCCTTTACTGAAATGTTTTCCAACCCCAGGTCAGTCTAAAACGACTCAGTGAATGCTTCCTAGATTCAGCAGAGTCGATTCAATTTTCCTTGATGAAGCATAAGACAGGTGAGTGCAAAGTTAGATAGAAGATGAAATGTTTTGTGCTCAAAACTGTTAATACTTCTGGTTCCAGGTGAAAAAATGTTTTCTGGGACCCTCAGCAAGGAAGGATTTGTGTTGATATGCGACAATGTCAGGTCCTGGGCCCCTGTTTAGATCGGTGGTCCAGGTAATTCCTCCCAACTTTCTCTCCTATTCATTACCCTGTTTGCACATCCCCATCCGCATATTTGTCTGATGTGGGGCAAGGTATCCAGATATTGAAGTCGGATAACAGGGAACCGCTGGCCAGGTAGATGCGCTTTCCATTTAAACATACACCTGGGTCCACAAGAGAAAGGGAACATCTAACTAGGAAGAGAAACAGCTGGTGCCTCAAACCTTATTCCTTCAGCTTACATGGGTCTCAAAAGATCATCTTGATCATTCCCCTATATCTAGACTGGATTGATTTAAAATCATCTCCCAGATCTAATACACACACACACACACACACACGCACGCACACAACCTACTGTATAGCATAGCCTCTCTCCAGGGGTGACTTATCCATAGGCACAGTGGGCACAGTGTGGAGAGTTCATGGTATTTTAGGGGCCAACAAAAATGTTCT
>NW_012137080.1:3302708-3304518 GCF_000956105.1 Propithecus coquereli | reverse complement strand
TTTTAAATTAAATAAATTCACCTACTACTGACTACTTTGTCCATATTTTCTTCATTTTTCTGAAGACTGACCAACATCAGAATTGGCATTTGGCAACCGCTTCTGAAATCTCTCCGGGCCTTGTTTGTCTTATGAGAGGTATTGGATTTCTCGCTGATTTCCTTCTTAACATTTTATGATGATCCGATTCAAGTTCTGATTCTCCTTCTGCGAACACAGCGGGAAATGGGAAGTCCTGAGCCTGGCCGGTGGAGGCCGGTGGAGGCCAGTGGAATGCCTTCTTTAGAGGAGCTGGTTGAACGAATGTCTAGGTTCTGTCCTGAGACCACACCATTCCCTGCTGTGCTCTGAGAAAGCAACCAAGAGTTGTTTTGTTGGCACCAGGTAAGCAGCAGGAAGAGCTGACTTCCTTTTAGAAAGCGACTCCTTTGTATTTGTGGCAAAACAGCTTGGGATTTGGTGAGCAAACTGCAGCCTGCTTTCTCCCCATACCTCAGGCTGGTTCTGGCTGGCTTGGCTTTCATCCTGAGCGCAGAGCTCCTCAGCCCACAGAGCCATTGGTCCCTGCCTGCTGCTGTTCTAGGTCACAGCTGGGAAAAGCAGCTTGGAGAATCCGGCGCTTCCTCCACAGCCTGCCACTGGGCTCAGCTGGAAGCTCGAATGTGCGCCACTGCTAAAGTCAATGATCTTATTATCACCAATGATAATGGAAAAAAAATCTTTTGCCCATTGGTCTTCATTTTTAACATCCACTGTCTTTTTAGAATAACATCCGTGCTCAGAGAAGTCTTCATGAAAGAGATAGGACTGGAAGGTTACCCTGAAGAATGGATGGTGTTTGGTTGGACAGGAGTCAAGGCCGGAGGATGGAGGTAGGGTGTGGACCTAGGAGAGAACACTCTGGAGGGAGGGCAGGACCATGGCGCTCAAGGACTGGGGAAGGCCCTATCTGGGGGGGGCACTGAATTCCCATAGGGAGAAGGGGGGATGAGCTAGGGACGGGCCAGATGTGTGGAGATCTCACAAGCTGTTGAGGTGCACAGATGTGGTCACTTACTGGTGGTGCTCCCCCACCTCTGGCCCCCTCCCTGTGAGGAAAAGCGCTTTCAGGCCAGTAGAGGTAAGTGATCCTGAGGGGTAGGGAAAGGCCAGAAACAGAGTGTGTCTGACAGGGTTTCTTCCTATTAAAAAGTTACTCGGGGAGGCCGGGTGCGGTGGCTCACCCCTATAATCCTAGCATTCTGGGAGGCCGAGGCAGGAGGATTGCTTGAGCTCAGGAGTTCGAGACCAGCTCTGAGCAAGAGCAAGACCCCGTCTCTACAAAAAAATAGAGAAATTAGCCAGGCGCAGTGGCACGAACCTGTAGTCCCAGCTACTCGGGAGGCCGAGACAGGAGGATCGCTTGAGCCCAGGAGTTGGAGGTTGCAGTGAGCTATAATGATGCCACTGCATTCTAGCCAGGGCGACAGAACAACAACAAAAAAGGTTATTCAGGGAAATAGTCAAACTACTTCCACCCTCTCAATCCTTTGAACTGGATGTTTCTACTCCTTCCTTTTCCCTGAAAGAGAAGTTAAAAAAAAAAAAAAATCCATGGAAATCAACAGGTCTTCAGACAAACTTGAACCCTCTAAGACAGTTTGACTAAACCATTAAGCCAAGGAAAAGTCCCTTCCCTTTACTCTTGGGCAGGGCCTTAATAAGGGCTAAGGAAGTGACCTCTTTTCAGGAAGTGGGTGGACAAGTGACCTAAAATTCAACCCTTTTCTTCTTGGAAGAAACTTATCATCTAAAGGAAGAAAGCTTTAAT
>NW_012137080.1:3294786-3301691 GCF_000956105.1 Propithecus coquereli | reverse complement strand
GCCAGGAAGAGCGCCCTCACCAGAAATCAACCACCCTGATCTGAGACTTCCAGCCTCCAGAAAAAAAAAGAAAATTCTGTTGTTTAAGCCACCCCGTCTGTGGTATTTTGTTATGGTAGTCTGAGCTGACTAATACACATTTTATTTTAAAAATAATTTAAGTACCCAGTACAGAATATAAAATAAACATAAATACCTAGTGTAGAGTTTTCCTCCTCCCTAGATGTGACCATGGTAGGCAACTCCTTATAAATTTTTATTAAAAAGTATTTACCCACATGTAACTATGAGCATGTATCCTTTCTGTAAAAAAAGAAAAAGAAAAATGAAAACGCTACAATTGGAATCATGCCGTATATATTGTTATGCAGCTTGCTATTTTCACTGAAAAATCTTTTAAAATCATTTATCAGTAGTATGATCCTATGTCCCCGCTTGCATATGACAGTCCTGGTTTACACATTTTATCCTAGTAGAATTACCCTTCCCACTCCCAAGAGTATCCTGGTTTGGCTAAATCTCACGGCCACTCTGCTTACCAAGTGACATGGATTTGCCTTTTTGCTTTTTACAAGTTTCATGGAATGCCGCGTCATGGATACCTCAAATGTAATTAATCACCTCTCTGTGGGCACGGACGTTATTCCTTGTTTCTAACTGTTAGAAACAGTTTCGCAGGGAGCCTCCTTGTCCATTCCTCTGAACTCCTGCAAGAGCACATGTGGAGGAACCTTCCTAGCGGTGAAATTACTGGGTCAAACAGTTTGTGCCTTTTACATTTTTGTGCAAAATATTTTTATTTACTTTTTAATTGAGGTATAATACAGTAGGTCCTTAAATATCATTTCGTTAGAACATTGATGAAGGAAAAAAAAAAAAAAACGGCTCAGTGGAATTTGCACTTAGGCCTTGTGTCTGTGTGGATTTTTTTCAGATCCTGTGGTTTCCTCCAACATCCCAAAGCTGTGCCCGCTATTGGTGAGTCTACCCGGTCTCCCTGTGGGTGAGTGTTCTGGTGTTTTTTTTTCGAAGTTTGGTGATGTTTTTGTGACCAGAAATATGCTGTAGGAACTGGACTCTTATTTATATGAATTAGCCTATGGTAAAGTTGGTTTCATTATATACCTTTCACTTAACATCTCAGCTTCCAAGAACCTGTAGGCGACATTAAGTGAGGACTTCCTGTATTCCACTGTATGAATATGCCACAGTTTATTTACCCACCTTTGACATTTTGAACTCCATCCAAATTGCTCTTCGAAAGGGAGGAACTTCAGGCAGAGGCGCCAGCCCAGGGGAGCTGTTTGCGAGCTCTCCTCACTGCTTCACTGGACTTTAGATGGACGGGTCATTGCCCCCTTTACTGGCCGCAGTAGATTTTTATCTGGTTCCTTCCCTTGTCCTGAGAGTGCCAAGCCCTCTTCCTCCAGAAAACACTGCCTGGCTCCCCTGCCACCATGCCGGCTGAGACTGGGAGGGGACCTCGTGGGCGCTGCCCTCACAGTCACTACTTCCCCATCATCACATATATCACATTGAACTGTAATCCCTTCTTTAATTTCCAGCTCCCCACTGGACTCTGGAATAGTTTCCTATTGCTGCTATAACAAATTATCCCAAACTTAGTGGCTTAAAACCCATAAATTTGGTATTTTATAGTTCCAGAGGTCAGAAGTCTGAAATGGTTCTCACGGGGCTAAAATCAAAGTGTCAGTAGAGCTGTGTTCCTTCTCGAGACTCTGGAGGGAAATCTGTTGCTCGCTTTTCCAGCTTCTAGAGACTGCCCCCATTCCTTGGCTCACGGCCCCTTCCACCTTCAAATCCCTCAGTGGCTGATCGAGTCTTTCTCATATTACATCACTCTGATTTTATTCCTCCCTCTTCCACTTAAAGACCCTCATGATTACACTGGGCCCACCTGGATAATCCGGGATAATCTCCCTACTTTAAAGTCAGTTGATTAGCAGCCTTAATTCTATCTGTAGCCTGAATTCTCTCTTGCCATGTGGCATAGCATATTCACAGCCTCCAAGGATAAGGACATGGACATCATTGGGAGCCGTTATTCTGCCTACCACAGACTCTAAACTCTGCAAAAGCAGAAAATATACCTTACTTCTACTGTATCCGCTGTACCTGGAAGGTGGTGGGCACTCGATGACTGTTTATCAATCGACTGCTTCTCGCCTGCGTGATTCTTGCAGGTCAGGTAAAGAGAGCTCGCTCTAGGGCCCCATCAGAAGGTACCTTGCTATCTACTCCACAAAGCAGGCAAGAAAACCTCACTGTGGCAGTGGAGAGAGTATCTCCCCCATGAGTCCTCTCACCAGCTGCACGCTCCTTTTCCCACAACACCATTTTTAGCTTGAGGATGCTGAAGACAGAGATAGTCACAGGTGTCCTTCCGGTCAGGGGCCATGTCACGCGTCTGTGTGTTCCCTAACACAGAGCCTGGCACACTTTCAGAACTCAGCGCATGTATGCTGAGGGGGTCAGGGTGGACCAGGAGTCCATTCGGGGCGGCAAAGCTGAAAGCAAGGTGTCCAGTAGGGCACTGGGTCAGGATGGGATCTAGAGCCCAGAAGGGCCACCTCCTACGTGACCGCAGGTTCCTGAGGCAGACGGTGCTATATCGGCCAGGCTACCAGAGCACCAGGTGATCTTGGACTCGGTGACTCAGGCCAGGCAGGAAGTCAGCAGCAAGCGGACAACGCCATGCCCACATGGACAGCATGAGAGGGGTCAGGGACCAGGTGGGTTCAAGAACCTGATGTGGGTGGATGGTGAACCTGAAGGGGCACATCTGGAACCTACCGGAGAGGAGGAGCAAGCTGAACCTGAGGCAGCTTCCTGCGCCATGCCCTGGTGTTTACATTGTCCTCTGTAGTGAGAATCAACTCAGCCTCGCCGGAGGCTCCCGGACCATGGGTGGCGCCTACAGCGTGGCAGCAGGGACAACAGCTGTGAGGGCCTCTGGTGCAGACTTCAAAACCAGATGGGAGCTGGAGACTGTCACTTCAACAAGCACCAGTCACAGCAGATACAAAACTCAACAGGACAGCTGCCACCCGTGGGAAGCTCACAGTCTAGGGCAATAGTTGGGCATGCAACTAACTCTTACGTACGGTGGTAGATTAGAACAAAGGGCTGCTCAACGGAAAACGCTTTTGTTTTGAAAGTCTTATTTATCCTTTCCAATCACCCTATGTGGTAGACATTATTTCCTCCATGTTGTAGATGAGAAATGTGAGGCTCAGAGAGGACGGGTAACTTACTCAAAGTCACACAGCCGGCAGGTGGTAGATCTAGTTTACAAACTCGGATTTCTTTTCCTCTAAAGTCCACACTTCTAAACTTCATTCCGTAACAGCTGAAGGTGTTTTTCCTTATTGCCAAGCACAACACCAGGCAAATAGAGGCATTCCGTCGATGCTTGTTAAATGAATGACTCCTTGAAGTAGATTTAATTCTTATGCTCCTGTACTCTTCATGCAGTTCTATTATAACTCCATTTTAGTACCAAGCCTTTGGTAGAATAAGTCTATTCCACTCATCTCAAACAGGACTTGGAATGAGATAATTTTGTGTTTCTGAGCTCGCTAAACTACCAAACTGTGTAATTCTGAGAGACGGGGATTATATCCTACCAACTTTTTAGCCTAGCACACAGTAAGTGTTCAATAACTGTAAGCATGAATGCATGAAGATTAACCTGGCAGTGCTGTGCTTGATGGATTAGAGAGGGAACAGAAATCTGGGCTGCAATGGTCGGGGCTATTTTATTCTTTCCGGTATTAGTATGGTGCCTGGTGCATTAGAAGTGCTCATAAACATTGGCCGAATCGATGAGTGAATTCTGCATTTACTCTAGTTCTAGTAAGTTATAACAGTAGAATCCTACTCCTGTTAGTTCTAGAGCCCGTGGAGATATTGTATTACATTCTGGAGACCCTCCAAATCCAAGGAATTTGAATATACCCCTGTCTCCGAAGAAACTACATTTCAGTTCCAAGTAGTTGTACCACAGTCATAAACACAACCACAAAGGAATGGGAGCAAACCACCAAAACACTGTGAGTGGGAGGCCCAACTCCTCTCAACCGGTCAGGAGCATTTCTAAACAAACACAAAGGGAGTTACACCTGCTCCGGATCCTGCCAAAAGAATAGAAAGCAAACCCAAGAAAGTCAGACTGGCACCAAGTGAGCGCCCAACAGGGCCAAACAGGAAGCTTACTGGGGGAGGAGAGATGCCAGGATTAGTGGTGGTAGGAGGCTGATCTAATTCCACTGGTGTTCAGGGGTATTATTGCATGGCCCAATGAATCATACAATTCAGGCACATCATATCATTTTAACCAGAGATAATAAGAATAACAGTAGACTTTTATTGAGTGATTACTATGTACCAGCCTTATGCTTTACACATTAGCTCACTTAATTCTCACAGTGGCCCCATGAAACTGCTAAGATTGGGCAGGGAGGTTACTGAGTTGCGGGAGTCATGAGGTAGGGATAAAAAAGTTAAGGCAAGCGCAGCACTGAAGTCGAGGACAGGCAAGTGTCGGCCCCACCTCGAATTCCTTAAGCTGAGATCCCCAAACACACATCAGAGTAAATTGGGAAAGTTTTCAAAAGACAGCTTTCTGAGTCCCCCTCAAACTCACAGAATCAGAAGTTCTAAGGACAAGACCCAGAAATCTATATTTTCAAAATCTATATTTAAAAATCTCTACTTAAAAAAAAAAAACCCACCCTGAATTCACACTTATGAATATCCCACATACACGTGGGCCCTTAAAGAAAGTGAAGATGCTAAAATAACCTAGGACCCTACGTTGGCTTATTCCCAAACTGCTTTCGCTTAGTCCCAGCTCTACCTGTTCCCAAATTCGTGGCTCTAAACCCCTAGACATTCTCAGGGCCTGTGGAGATGGTGTTTCTCTGGACCACACTCAGTCGTTGAGTCTGAGTTTGTTCCCATATCCTTTGGATTAACTTGACCCCTCGGCATTTTGTGCCGCTGTAGGTGGTAATGTCCTCCCAATCCAGACGTTTGCCTTCAGCCAAGCAGGGTCAGAGCCCCGTTGGTGAGGATGAGGGAGGGGATACTTGGATCCAGGGTACCACCAATGAGATTGTCATACAGAAAGATGAGGGTCCTACAAGGCTTGGCCCAACCAAAGGCTTCATATCTACTTCCCGTTAGGAGAAGAATGAATCCCTTAGCAGTCCTGAGCCCATAGAGAAGAGGATGCCAGTGAGTGGAGAATGAGGGGTCTGAGCTTAAAGGTGGACTTAGAAGCATCACAACAGGCTCCCGGGGTCTGAATCCTGTTCTCGAATCTTTCTTCTCGTGCATCAAGAGCCATGTCCACCAACCCCCATCTCTGGGCTTTACCACAGACACACACCTCTGTTCATTCTTGGCAACCGTCCACCACCCACAGACAAAAATAGACCAGCCGGCCTCGACAAGCACTTCGCTTTCACTGATGAGAAACAAACACCCATTCGGTTTACTTTCCTTTCAGAAAATCCAGGAAGCTTCTTGACAGAAGATACTGGGAAGGTTTAGTGAAGGCCAAGGGTTTAAGTTTTAAAACCTAAACCATTCGACAGGCCCCGTGAAGGTGATGAAAGCCGAGAAACTTATGGTTGACTTGAAACTCTTGCACTTCGTGTCCCTTTCACTAAATGTGGTAAATCATTCATCAGGGTCCCTTAGACGCAGAAAAAAATTTCGCTATAGTGAGGCAGGTTTGTGTTCCATGTAAGAAAGAACTTTCTAATAGAGTCGTCCATCAGGGAAGAGTCTGCACCGGGAGATAGATGTGAGATCATTATTCCCATTGGATATGACTGTGATTATCTGTCAGTCATGCCATGGGTGAGATATTGGAGCAAGATGACCTTTAAGATACCTCCCACGCCCTAATGCCATGACTCTGTGATCATTATCACCAAAACCTCTGATGTCTTGACTGGGCACCTTTTGCACACGGGACTTGTGGTAAAATGTAGAACAATGAACTCATAAAAGACCTATTCAGGAATCAGAACTCAGTGGCTCACACCTGTAATTCCAGCACTTTGGGAGGCTGAGGCAGGAGGATTGCAAGCCCAGGAGTTTGAGACCAGTCTGGGCAACATAGCAAGACCCCATTTTTACAAAAAAGAAAAAGCAAAGAATCGGAACTGGTCGTGTTCTAAGGGATATTCCTGGAAAGTTCTGAGGCCATGATAACTTACTAATATGTATCCCAGTGATATTTCTGGATGTTTCAGTCACTGAGAATCCAGGAAGCCTCACCTCTGGGCAGTGTCTGCTAATCAGCTCTACTTTTTGAAATAGTCTGTGTCCGTCACCAAACACCCCTGGAATGTTATGCCTTCCTGACGGACACATTAGAGTTTATTTTGGCTTTACCTTATGCTCCTAAATCTCTAACTCAGACCTCTCCTCTGATTAGATTGTTCCAATCAGTCATATATTTCAGATATGTATTTCAAACTGCCTACGCTTGAATATTTATTAGATATTTTAAACTGAAAACACCTGAAAATTGGTCTTCCATCGCCAAACCTGTTCCTTGCACAGTCTTGCTCATTTCAATTCATGCAACTCTGTCCTTCCAATACCTTGGGCCACAGACCTTGGAGGCATTTGTGACTTTTTCTTTTGTACCTTATAGCCAATCTATTAGAAGAAACTGTCATCTCTACTTTCAAAATATATTCTGAATCTGACCACTTCTGACTACCTCCACTGCTAACACCTGGTCTAAGCCATGGTTCTCTCCCACCAAGGTTAATGCAATAAGCTTTCAACTCCTTTCTCTGCTTCCCTCTTTGAGTCTTTCCCAGCACAGGGACCAGAGTAGGGAGATGGAAGTGTTCTATATG
>NW_012137080.1:3279259-3280771 GCF_000956105.1 Propithecus coquereli | reverse complement strand
GCTTGAACAGTACAGTCTGTGAGAAAAAGGTCTGAACCTTGTTCCTGGCTGGATTTCAGTCGTCTGATGGACTAGGATGGCCCCAAAGGACACATGACTATAAGAAGTGGGGCCCTGAGAACTAAGTCACTACAGAGAAGACGGAATCTGGCCCCTTGAATCAAATCCAGCATTTGAGCCAGAGCGTCCAGGGGTAATGGTGTTCTGGGTCACCGTGGAAGCTGATACTAGAACTTGTCTCCTCTTGTCACTTTGGCAGCATGTGTGGCTCCTGGAAGAAAAGGGGATCTTAGTCTGTTGAGCCTGCTGCTATAACAAAATACCACAGACTGTGTAACTCATTAACAGTAGGGATTTATTTCTTACAGTTCTAGAGGCTAGGAAGTCCAAGATCAAAGTGCCAGCAGATTTGGTGTCTGGTAATGGCTTGCTCTCTGCTTCCAAGATGGTGTCTTCTTGCTGCGTCCTCACATGGTGGAAGGGCAAGGGCCAGACAGACTCTCTGAAGCCTCTTTTGTAAGGGCATTAATGCCATTCACAAGGGCGGAGCCCTCATGGCTTAATCATTCCCCAAAAGACCCCGCCTCTTAATACTGTTGCATTTAGGATTAAGTTTCATAATGAATTTTGGAAGGACACACACATTCAAACCATAGCAGAGAGCATGTGTGGAAGTTTAAAGAGCTGTTGCTTTGGAGCCAAGCAACCTTGCCATGGAACTCTTAATTGAACTGTATCCAAGGAGAGCATTTTCCTTCATACTTGGCTAGAGCAGTGGCAATAATATCTGGTCTTCAGATGTAGCAGTGGTGCTCCAATTTCAACATTATGAACCTACATGTCTAGATATTTGTGCCAATAATAGGAAAAACGTTCCAACCATGTGTTGGCACTCTGTTAAATGGTTAAGGCCTGGAACTGCAGAATTCCAGCCTAGCTAGACAAATTCTAGCAAGTGATAACGTAGATGGGTTCATCAAAACAGAAAAGTATTCCCCAAAGAGTCTCCTAAGTTTTGGTAGAAAAGACCTTGAAAATAATTTTGATTTCCTGCAAGGATCTTGACTTCCTATAGTCAAGCCAGCGAGACTTGAGAGCTTGTGAGAGCTGGGTGCTGATGGTAATGGGATCGCCTCTATGCACGCTGGCGCGGCCTGAAACCGGTGGCTTCCTTTCTCATTGTACACACGATGGCCTCGCCGCCTCTCCAGCCTCATCTTCTGTGACCTCTGTCCCTCTCTAAGTTCTGGATATGTTAAGCCAGTAATAAGTCACAGAAGCTGAAAAGAGGGAAAATTGCTGGCTTTAAGGGCTTAGTATCTAGCCGCAACCACTTCAGATTCTGTTTGGAAGTAGACAGGCTAAACGCAATAACAGGTAACAAACAAATGAGCACCATGGCTGGAGTGACACAGCAGGTTGGCCACATAAAAATAAAGCAAATCATGTGAGCTAGGCTGAAGCCATGGCACTCTAGCCCAGGCAACAGAGTGAGACTCTGTCTCAAAAAAA